>NW_026527011.1:0-38360 GCF_024362965.1 Panthera pardus | reverse complement strand
CCGCGGCAGTGCACCGTACAGTGAACACAGTGCCTTCGGCACCGCAGCCTCCAGTGCCCCGGTGACCATGGCACTGCAGCCACCGGTACCCCAGTGCCCTCGGCCCATACCCTCCAGCTCTTGAAGCCACTCACCGTGCCTGAAGGCCCTCCCCGTGCCTGAATGCACTCCCGGTGCCTGTAGTTACTCCCATTGCCTGAATGGCATGGGTAATCTCTGAAGCTGCACCCCTGCCTGAGGGCATTCTCTGTGTCTCCTTGAGTTCCCTGTGCATGACGGGGCATCCCTTGGTGAAAGGCACATGTGCTCCCCTTGCCCGAATTGCACAGGAGCTCCCCGTGCCTGAAGACTCACCCCATGCCTGAAGAAGCTCCCAGTGCCTGAAGGCAAGCCCCATGTCTGAAGGCGCTCCCCTTGATTCAAGGGCACAGGGACCCCCTGAAGGCTTGCGCCATGCCTGCCGGTGCACCCCTCCCCTGAGGGTGCCGCGTGCCTGATGGCGAGCCCAGTGCCCGACGTCTCGCCCTGTGCCCGAAGAGCACGGAGGCTCCGCGTGCCTGAAGTCGTGCCCTGTGCACGAAGCCGCTCACTGTACCTGAAGGTGCTCCCAGTGCCCGAAGACAAGCCCCATGGTTGAAGGCGTGCACCGTGCCTGAAAATGTTCCCTGGGCCCGAAGCCGCTCCCTGTTCCTGAAGGCACGCCTCTTGCCTGAAACAGCTCCACGTGCCTGTCCTCAAGCCTCTTGCATGAAGGCGAGCCCCGTGCCGGAAGCCTTGCCCCGTGCGTGAAGCCCCGCCTGGTGCCTGAAGGCACACCCCTCGCCTGAAGTCACGCCCCGTGCCTGAATTGCAAGGGCATGCCCAGTGCCTGAGGGTATGCCCAGCGACTGAAGTCGGTCACCCCCGATGACTGAGTCATGCCCAGCGAACGAAGTCACTCCCAAAGTCACTCCAAGTGACTGAAGTCAAAGTCACTCCCAGTGAAGGAAGTTACTCCCAAAGTCCTTCCAAGCGACAGAAGCCTCTCCTCCCGATGTCACTCCCAGTGACGAAAGTCACTCGCTATGTCACTCCCAAGTGAGGGAAGCCTCTCCCAAAGTCACTCCCCGTGACAGAAGTCACTCCCGATGTCACTCCCAGTGACGCAAGTCACTCCCGAATTCACAACCAGTGACGGAAGTCCCTCTCGAAGTCCCTCTCCCAGTGACGGAAGTCACTCCCGAAGTCATTCCCAGGGACTGAAGACAAAGCCACTCCCAGCTGCTGATCCGGCTGCTGAGGTCACCGTTACTCCCAGTGACGGAAGGAAATGTCACACTCGGTGTCTGAAGTGACTCCTAGTGACTGCAGTCGTCACTCCCACTCCCAGTGCCTGAAGTCTTCACTGCCAGTGCCTGAAGTCGGCACTCGCAGTGCCTGAAGGAATTGCAGGGGAAGGACCGAGAGAGCGAGACGCAGAATTCCAAGCAGCGCCTCCAGGCTCTGTGGTCTCGGCACGGAAACTCCCGGGGAAAGACAGAGACAGAGGGAGACACAGAATCCCATGCAGCCCCCAGGCTCTGTGCTCTCACCACAGAGCCTCCTGGGGAAGGACAGAGAGGGAGGCACAGAATCCCAAGCAGCCCCTCCAGGCTCTGTGCTCGCAGCACAGAGCCTCCAGTTCCTGAAGCCACTCACCATGCCTGAAGGCACTCCCCGTGCCTGAATGCGCTCCCCGTTCCTGAAGGCATTCCCTTTGCCTGAAGGCACAAGCGCTCTCTGAGGGCGCACCCCGTGGGTGACGGCGCACCCCTTGCCTGAGGGCGCCCTGCGCCTGAGGGCGAGCCCAGTGCCTGATGACGCGCCCTGTGCCCGAAGAGCACAGGGGCTCCCCGTGCCTGAAGTCGCACCCCGTGCATGAAGCCGCTCACTGTACCTGGAGGTGCTCCCAGGGCCTGAAGACAAGCTCCATGGTTGAAGGTGCGCCCCGTGCTGGAAAACGCTCCATGTGCCCGAAGGGGCTCCTGTTCCTGAAGGCAGGCCTCTTGCCTGAAACAGCTCCACGTGTCTGTACTAAAGCCCCTTGCCTGCAGGCAAGGCCCGTGCCTGAAGGAAAGCCCTGTGCCTGAAGCCTTGCCCCACGCATGAAGCCCCGCCCAGGGCCTGAAGGCACGCCCCTGGCCTGAAGGCATGCCCCATGCCCGAAGGCTTGCCCCATGCGTGAATTCTCACCCTGTGCCTGAAGTCTAGCCCCCCGCCTGAAGGGCACAGGCACGCTCAGGGCCCGAGGGCATGCCCAGGGACTGAAGTCAGTCACTCCCAATGACCGAAGTCACTCCTAGTGACGGAAGTCCCTCGCAAAGACACACACAGTGACGGAAGTCCCACTCGAAGTCACTCCCACGGACGGAAGTCACTCCCGAAGTCACCCCCAGGGACTGAAGTCACTCCTGACGTCACTCCCAGTGCCTGAAGTCCGCAATCCCAGTTCCTGGAGGAACTGGAGGGGAAGGACAGAGAGAGGGAGACACACAATCCCATGCAGCCTCCAGCTCTGTGCTCCAACCAGAGACCCCTGGGGAAAAACAGACAGGGAGACTCAGAATCCCAAGCAGCCCATCCAGGCTCCAGTGCCAGCCGTACCGGGGCACAGGACGCCCCAGCGACCGCGGGACTGGAGCTTCCGGTGACCCGAGGGACCGCGGCCCTGGAGCCTCCAAGGACCACAGTGTCCACGTCACTGCAGACTCCAATGAACCCAGTGCCCGCGGCACTGCGGCCTCCAGGGAGCCCAGTGCCCGCGGCACTGCACACTCGAGTGAACGCTGTGCCCGCGACACGGCAGTCAGCCGTGAACCAAGCGCCTGAGGCACTGCAGCGTGCAGTGAACCCAGTGCCCTCTGCACTGCAGCCTCCAGTGAACACACTGCCCACGACACTGCAGCTTCCAGTGAAGGCAGTGCCCGATGCACTGCACCCTCCAGTGAACGCAGTGCCTGCGGAAGTTCACCCCCAGTGAACCCATGACCGTTGCACTGCACGCTCCAGCGAACCCAGTGCCCCAGGCACTGCACCCTCCAGTAAACCCAGTGCCCGCGGCACTGCAAATTCGAGTGAACCCAGGGCCCAAGGCACTGCACCGTCCAGTGAACCCATTGCCAGTGGCACTGCAGCATGCAGTGAATCCAGTGCCAGTGGCACTGGAGTCTGCAGTGAACCCAGTGCCCGCGGCACTGCACCCTCCAGTGAACCCAGTGTCCGCGGCACTGCACCCTCCATTGAACCCAGTGCCAGCGGCACTGCAGCATGCAGTGAATCCAGTGCCAGGGGCACTGCAGCTAGCAGTGAATCCAGTGCCAGTGGCACTGGAGTCTGCAGTGAATCCAGTGCCCCTGTCACTGCACCCTCCAGTGAACCCAGTGCCAGCGGCACTGCACGCTCTAGTGAACCCATTGCCAGCGGCACTGCAGCATGCAGTGAATCCATTGCCAGTGGCACTGCAGCATGCAGTGAATCCAGTGCCAGGGGCACTGCAGCATGCAGTGAAGCCAGTGCCAGTGGCACTGCAGCATGCAGCGAACCCAGTGACCGTGGCACTGGAGTCTGCAGTGAATCCAGTGCCCCTGGCACTGCACCCTCCAGTGAACCCAGTGCCAGCGGCACTGCACGCTCTAGTGAACCCATTGCGAGCGGCATTGCAGAATGCAGTGAAATCATTGCCAGCAGCACTGCAGCATGCAGTGAATCCAGTGCCAGGGGCACTGCAGCATGCAGTGAATCCAGTGCCAGGGGCACTGCAGCATGCAGTGAATCCAGTGCCAGTGGCACTGGAGTCTGCAGTGAACCCAGTGCCCGCGGCACTGCAGCCTCCAGTGAACCCAGTGTCCGCGGCACTGCACCCTCCAGTGAACCCAGTGCCAGCGGCACTGCACCCTCCAGTGAATCCAGTGCCAGGGGCACTGCAGCATACAGTGAATCCAGTGCCAGTGGCACTGCTGCATGCAGTGAATCCAGTGCCAGTGGCACTGGAGTCTGCAGTGAACCCTGTGCCCGCGGCACTGCACCTTACAGTGAACCCAGTTTCCACGGCACTGTACCCTCCAGTGAACCCATTGCAAGTGGCACTGCAGCATGCAGTGAAGCCAGTGCCAGTGGCACTGCAGCATGTAGTGAATCCATTGCCAGTGGCACTGCAGGATGCAGTGAAGCCAGTGCCAGTGGCACTGCAGCATGCAGTGAAGCCAGTGCCAGTGGCACTGCAGCATGCAGTGAAGCCAGTGCCAGTGGCACTGCAGCATGCAGTGAAGCCAGTGCCAGTGGCACTGCAGCATGCAGTGAATCTAGTGCCAGTGGCACTGTAGTCTGAAGTGAACCCAGTGCCCGCGGCACTGCACCCTCCTGTGAACCCAGTGCCGGCGGCACTGCACCCTCCAGTGAACCCAGTGTCCGTGGCACTGCACCCACCTGTGAACCCAGTGCCAGCGGCACTGCAGCATGCAGTGAATCCAGTGCCAGGGGCAATGCAGCATGCAGTGAATCCAGTGCCAGTGGCACTGCAGCATGCAGTGAATCTAGTGCCAGTGGCACTGTAGTCTGAAGTGAACCCAGTGCCCGCGGCACTGCACCCTCCTGTGAACCCAGTGCCGGCGGCACTGCACCCTCCAGTGAACCCAGTGTCCGTGGCACTGCACCCACCTGTGAACCCGGTGCCAGCGGCACTGCAGCATGCAGTGAATCCAGTGCCAGGTGCACTGCAGCTAGCAGTGAACCCAGTACCTGTGGCACTGCAGTCTGCAGGGAATCCTGTGCCCGCGGCACTGCACCCTCCACCTAACCCAGTGCCAGCGGCACTGCAGCATACAGTGAATCCAGTGCCAGTGGCACTGCTGCATGCAGTGAATCCAATGCCAGCGGCACTGCAGCATGCAGTGAATCCAGTGCCAGCGGCACTGCAGCATGCAGTGAATCCAGTGCCAGTGGCTCTGCAGCATGAAGTGAATCCAGTGCCAGTGGCACTGCAGCATGCAGTGAATCCAGAGCCAGTGGCACTGCAGCATGCAGTGAATCCAGTGCCCGCGGCACTGCCGTCTGCAGGGAATCCAGTGCCCGCGGCACTGCACCCTCCAGTGAACCCAGTGCCAGCGGCACTGCAGCATGCAGTAAATCCAGTGCCAGGGGCTTGCAGCTAGCAGTGAATCCAGTGCCAGTGGCACTGGAGTCTGCAGTGAATCCATTGCCCCTGGCACTGCACCCTCCAGTGAACCCAGTGCCAGCGGCACTGCACGCTCTAGTGAACCCATTGCCAGCGGCATTGCAGCATGCAGTGAATTCAGTGCCAGTGGCACTGCAGCATGCAGTGAATCCAGTGCCAGTGGCACTGCAGCATGCAGTGAATCCAGTGCCAGTGGCACTGGAGTCTGCAGTGAATCCAGTGCCCGCATCACTGCAGTCTGCAGGGAATCCAGTGCCCGTGGCACTGCACCCTCCAGTGAACCCAGTGCCAGCGGCACTGCACCCTCCAGTGAACCCAGTTTCCACGGCACTGCACCCTCCAGTGAACCCATTGCCAGTGGCACTGCAGCATGCAGTGAAGCCAGTGCCAGTGGCACTGCAGCATGCAGTGAACTCAGTTCCCGCGGCACTGCACCCTCCAGTGAACACAGTGCCAGCGGCACTGCAGCCTGCAGTGAATCCAGTGCCCGCGGCAGTGCACCGTACAGTGAACACAGTGCCTTCGGCACCGCAGCCTCCAGTGCCCCGGTGACCATGGCACTGCAGCCACCGGTACCCCAGTGCCCTCGGCCCATACCCTCCAGCTCTTGAAGCCACTCACCGTGCCTGAAGGCCCTCCCCGTGCCTGAATGCACTCCCGGTGCCTGTAGTTACTCCCATTGCCTGAATGGCATGGGTAATCTCTGAAGCTGCACCCCTGCCTGAGGGCATTCTCTGTGTCTCCTTGAGTTCCCTGTGCATGACGGGGCATCCCTTGGTGAAAGGCACATGTGCTCCCCTTGCCCGAATTGCACAGGAGCTCCCCGTGCCTGAAGACTCACCCCATGCCTGAAGAAGCTCCCAGTGCCTGAAGGCAAGCCCCATGCCTGAAGGCGCTCCCCTTGATTCAAGGGCACAGGGACCCCCTGAAGGCTTGCGCCATGCCTGCCGGTGCACCCCTCCCCTGAGGGTGCCGCGTGCCTGATGGCGAGCCCAGTGCCCGACGTCTCGCCCTGTGCCCGAAGAGCACGGAGGCTCCGCGTGCCTGAAGTCGTGCCCTGTGCACGAAGCCGCTCACTGTACCTGAAGGTGCTCCCAGTGCCCGAAGACAAGCCCCATGGTTGAAGGCGTGCACCGTGCCTGAAAATGTTCCCTGGGCCCGAAGCCGCTCCCTGTTCCTGAAGGCACGCCTCTTGCCTGAAACAGCTCCACGTGCCTGTCCTCAAGCCTCTTGCATGAAGGCGAGCCCCGTGCCGGAAGCCTTGCCCCGTGCGTGAAGCCCCGCCTGGTGCCTGAAGGCACACCCCTCGCCTGAAGTCACGCCCCGTGCCTGAATTGCAAGGGCATGCCCAGTGCCTGAGGGTATGCCCAGCGACTGAAGTCGGTCACCCCCGATGACTGAGTCATGCCCAGCGAACGAAGTCACTCCCAAAGTCACTCCAAGTGACTGAAGTCAAAGTCACTCCCAGTGAAGGAAGTTACTCCCAAAGTCCTTCCAAGCGACAGAAGCCTCTCCTCCCGATGTCACTCCCAGTGACGAAAGTCACTCGCTATGTCACTCCCAAGTGAGGGAAGCCTCTCCCAAAGTCACTCCCCGTGACAGAAGTCACTCCCGATGTCACTCCCAGTGACGCAAGTCACTCCCGAATTCACAACCAGTGACGGAAGTCCCTCTCGAAGTCCCTCTCCCAGTGACGGAAGTCACTCCCGAAGTCATTCCCAGGGACTGAAGACAAAGCCACTCCCAGCTGCTGATCCGGCTGCTGAGGTCACCGTTACTCCCAGTGACGGAAGGAAATGTCACACTCGGTGTCTGAAGTGACTCCTAGTGACTGCAGTCGTCACTCCCACTCCCAGTGCCTGAAGTCTTCACTGCCAGTGCCTGAAGTCGGCACTCGCAGTGCCTGAAGGAATTGCAGGGGAAGGACCGAGAGAGCGAGACGCAGAATTCCAAGCAGCGCCTCCAGGCTCTGTGGTCTCGGCACGGAAACTCCCGGGGAAAGACAGAGACAGAGGGAGACACAGAATCCCATGCAGCCCCCAGGCTCTGTGCTCTCACCACAGAGCCTCCTGGGGAAGGACAGAGAGGGAGGCACAGAATCCCAAGCAGCCCCTCCAGGCTCTGTGCTCGCAGCACAGAGCCTCCAGTTCCTGAAGCCACTCACCATGCCTGAAGGCACTCCCCGTGCCTGAATGCGCTCCCCGTTCCTGAAGGCATTCCCTTTGCCTGAAGGCACAAGCGCTCTCTGAGGGCGCACCCCGTGGGTGACGGCGCACCCCTTGCCTGAGGGCGCCCTGCGCCTGAGGGCGAGCCCAGTGCCTGATGACGCGCCCTGTGCCCGAAGAGCACAGGGGCTCCCCGTGCCTGAAGTCGCACCCCGTGCATGAAGCCGCTCACTGTACCTGGAGGTGCTCCCAGGGCCTGAAGACAAGCTCCATGGTTGAAGGTGCGCCCCGTGCTGGAAAACGCTCCATGTGCCCGAAGGGGCTCCTGTTCCTGAAGGCAGGCCTCTTGCCTGAAACAGCTCCACGTGTCTGTACTAAAGCCCCTTGCCTGCAGGCAAGGCCCGTGCCTGAAGGAAAGCCCTGTGCCTGAAGCCTTGCCCCACGCATGAAGCCCCGCCCAGGGCCTGAAGGCACGCCCCTGGCCTGAAGGCATGCCCCATGCCCGAAGGCTTGCCCCATGCGTGAATTCTCACCCTGTGCCTGAAGTCTAGCCCCCCGCCTGAAGGGCACAGGCACGCTCAGGGCCCGAGGGCATGCCCAGGGACTGAAGTCAGTCACTCCCAATGACCGAAGTCACTCCTAGTGACGGAAGTCCCTCGCAAAGACACACACAGTGACGGAAGTCCCACTCGAAGTCACTCCCACGGACGGAAGTCACTCCCGAAGTCACCCCCAGGGACTGAAGTCACTCCTGACGTCACTCCCAGTGCCTGAAGTCCGCAATCCCAGTTCCTGGAGGAACTGGAGGGGAAGGACAGAGAGAGGGAGACACACAATCCCATGCAGCCTCCAGCTCTGTGCTCCAACCAGAGACCCCTGGGGAAAAACAGACAGGGAGACTCAGAATCCCAAGCAGCCCATCCAGGCTCCAGTGCCAGCCGTACCGGGGCACAGGACGCCCCAGCGACCGCGGGACTGGAGCTTCCGGTGACCCGAGGGACCGCGGCCCTGGAGCCTCCAAGGACCACAGTGTCCACGTCACTGCAGACTCCAATGAACCCAGTGCCCGCGGCACTGCGGCCTCCAGGGAGCCCAGTGCCCGCGGCACTGCACACTCGAGTGAACGCTGTGCCCGCGACACGGCAGTCAGCCGTGAACCAAGCGCCTGAGGCACTGCAGCGTGCAGTGAACCCAGTGCCCTCTGCACTGCAGCCTCCAGTGAACACACTGCCCACGACACTGCAGCTTCCAGTGAAGGCAGTGCCCGATGCACTGCACCCTCCAGTGAACGCAGTGCCTGCGGAAGTTCACCCCCAGTGAACCCATGACCGTTGCACTGCACGCTCCAGCGAACCCAGTGCCCCAGGCACTGCACCCTCCAGTAAACCCAGTGCCCGCGGCACTGCAAATTCGAGTGAACCCAGGGCCCAAGGCACTGCACCGTCCAGTGAACCCATTGCCAGTGGCACTGCAGCATGCAGTGAATCCAGTGCCAGTGGCGCTGGAGTCTGCAGTGAACCCAGTGCCCGCGGCACTGCACCCTCCAGTGAACCCAGTGTCCGCGGCACTGCACCCTCCATTGAACCCAGTGCCAGCGGCACTGCAGCATGCAGTGAATCCAGTGCCAGGGGCACTGCAGCTAGCAGTGAATCCAGTGCCAGTGGCACTGGAGTCTGCAGTGAATCCAGTGCCCCTGTCACTGCACCCTCCAGTGAACCCAGTGCCAGCGGCACTGCACGCTCTAGTGAACCCATTGCCAGCGGCACTGCAGCATGCAGTGAATCCATTGCCAGTGGCACTGCAGCATGCAGTGAATCCAGTGCCAGGGGCACTGCAGCATGCAGTGAAGCCAGTGCCAGTGGCACTGCAGCATGCAGCGAACCCAGTGACCGTGGCACTGGAGTCTGCAGTGAATCCAGTGCCCCTGGCACTGCACCCTCCAGTGAACCCAGTGCCAGCGGCACTGCACGCTCTAGTGAACCCATTGCGAGCGGCATTGCAGAATGCAGTGAAATCATTGCCAGCAGCACTGCAGCATGCAGTGAATCCAGTGCCAGGGGCACTGCAGCATGCAGTGAATCCAGTGCCAGGGGCACTGCAGCATGCAGTGAATCCAGTGCCAGTGGCACTGGAGTCTGCAGTGAACCCAGTGCCCGTGGCACTGCAGCCTCCAGTGAACCCAGTGTCCGCGGCACTGCACCCTCCAGTGAACCCAGTGCCAGCGGCACTGCACCCTCCAGTGAATCCAGTGCCAGGGGCACTGCAAAATACAGTGAATCCAGTGCCAGTGGCACTGCTGCATGCAGTGAATCCAGTGCCAGTGGCACTGGAGTCTGCAGTGAACCCTGTGCCCGCGGCACTGCACCTTACAGTGAACCCAGTTTCCACGGCACTGTACCCTCCAGTGAACCCATTGCAAGTGGCACTGCAGCATGCAGTGAAGCCAGTGCCAGTGGCACTGCAGCATGTAGTGAATCCATTGCCAGTGGCACTGCAGGATGCAGTGAAGCCAGTGCCAGTGGCACTGCAGCATGCAGTGAAGCCAGTGCCAGTGGCACTGCAGCATGCAGTGAAGCCAGTGCCAGTGGCACTGCAGCATGCAGTGAAGCCAGTGCCAGTGGCACTGCAGCATGCAGTGAATCTAGTGTCAGTGGCACTGTAGTCTGAAGTGAACCCAGTGCCCGCGGCACTGCACCCTCCTGTGAACCCAGTGCCGGCGGCACTGCACCCTCCAGTGAACCCAGTGTCCGTGGCACTGCACCCACCTGTGAACCCAGTGCCAGCGGCACTGCAGCATGCAGTGAATCCAGTGCCAGGGGCAATGCAGCATGCAGTGAATCCAGTGCCAGTGGCACTGCAGCATGCAGTGAATCTAGTGCCAGTGGCACTGTAGTCTGAAGTGAACCCAGTGCCCGCGGCACTGCACCCTCCTGTGAACCCAGTGCCGGCGGCACTGCACCCTCCAGTGAACCCAGTGTCCGTGGCACTGCACCCACCTGTGAACCCAGTGCCAGCGGCACTGCAGCATGCAGTGAATCCAGTGCCAGGTGCACTGCAGCTAGCAGTGAACCCAGTACCTGTGGCACTGCAGTCTGCAGGGAATCCTGTGCCCGCGGCACTGCACCCTCCACCTAACCCAGTGCCAGCGGCACTGCAGCATACAGTGAATCCAGTGCCAGGGGCACTGCTGCATGCAGTGAATCCAGAGCCAGTGGCACTGCAGCATGCAGTGAATCCAGTGCCCGCGGCACTGCCGTCTGCAGGGAATCCAGTGCCCGCGGCACTGCACCCTCCAGTGAACCCAGTGCCAGCGGCACTGCAGCATGCAGTAAATCCAGTGCCAGGGGCTTGCAGCTAGCAGTGAATCCAGTGCCAGTGGCACTGGAGTCTGCAGTGAATCCATTGCCCCTGGCACTGCACCCTCCAGTGAACCCAGTGCCAGCGGCACTGCACGCTCTAGTGAACCCATTGCCAGCGGCATTGCAGCATGCAGTGAATTCAGTGCCAGCGGCACTGCAGCATGCAGTGAATCCAGTGCCAGTGGCACTGCAGCATGCAGTGAATCCAGTGCCAGTGGCACTGGAGTCTGCAGTGAATCCAGTGCCCGCATCACTGCAGTCTGCAGGGAATCCAGTGCCCGTGGCACTGCACCCTCCAGTGAACCCAGTGCCAGCGGCACTGCACCCTCCAGTGAACCCAGTTTCCACGGCACTGCACCCTCCAGTGAACCCATTGCCAGTGGCACTGCAGCATGCAGTGAAGCCAGTGCCAGTGGCACTGCAGCATGCAGTGAACTCAGTTCCCGCGGCACTGCACCCTCCAGTGAACACAGTGCCAGCGGCACTGCAGCCTGCAGTGAATCCAGTGCCCGCGGCAGTGCACCGTACAGTGAACACAGTGCCTTCGGCACCGCAGCCTCCAGTGCCCCGGTGACCATGGCACTGCAGCCACCGGTACCCCAGTGCCCTCGGCCCATACCCTCCAGCTCTTGAAGCCACTCACCGTGCCTGAAGGCCCTCCCCGTGCCTGAATGCACTCCCGGTGCCTGTAGTTACTCCCATTGCCTGAATGGCATGGGTAATCTCTGAAGCTGCACCCCTGCCTGAGGGCATTCTCTGTGTCTCCTTGAGTTCCCTGTGCATGACGGGGCATCCCTTGGTGAAAGGCACATGTGCTCCCCTTGCCCGAATTGCACAGGAGCTCCCCGTGCCTGAAGACTCACCCCATGCCTGAAGAAGCTCCCAGTGCCTGAAGGCAAGCCCCATGCCTGAAGGCGCTCCCCTTGATTCAAGGGCACAGGGACCCCCTGAAGGCTTGCGCCATGCCTGCCGGTGCACCCCTCCCCTGAGGGTGCCGCGTGCCTGATGGCGAGCCCAGTGCCCGACGTCTCGCCCTGTGCCCGAAGAGCACGGAGGCTCCGCGTGCCTGAAGTCGTGCCCTGTGCACGAAGCCGCTCACTGTACCTGAAGGTGCTCCCAGTGCCCGAAGACAAGCCCCATGGTTGAAGGCGTGCACCGTGCCTGAAAATGTTCCCTGGGCCCGAAGCCGCTCCCTGTTCCTGAAGGCACGCCTCTTGCCTGAAACAGCTCCACGTGCCTGTCCTCAAGCCTCTTGCATGAAGGCGAGCCCCGTGCCGGAAGCCTTGCCCCGTGCGTGAAGCCCCGCCTGGTGCCTGAAGGCACACCCCTCGCCTGAAGTCACGCCCCGTGCCTGAATTGCAAGGGCATGCCCAGTGCCTGAGGGTATGCCCAGCGACTGAAGTCGGTCACCCCCGATGACTGAGTCATGCCCAGCGAACGAAGTCACTCCCAAAGTCACTCCAAGTGACTGAAGTCAAAGTCACTCCCAGTGAAGGAAGTTACTCCCAAAGTCCTTCCAAGCGACAGAAGCCTCTCCTCCCGATGTCACTCCCAGTGACGAAAGTCACTCGCTATGTCACTCCCAAGTGAGGGAAGCCTCTCCCAAAGTCACTCCCCGTGACAGAAGTCACTCCCGATGTCACTCCCAGTGACGCAAGTCACTCCCGAATTCACAACCAGTGACGGAAGTCCCTCTCGAAGTCCCTCTCCCAGTGACGGAAGTCACTCCCGAAGTCATTCCCAGGGACTGAAGACAAAGCCACTCCCAGCTGCTGATCCGGCTGCTGAGGTCACCGTTACTCCCAGTGACGGAAGGAAATGTCACACTCGGTGTCTGAAGTGACTCCTAGTGACTGCAGTCGTCACTCCCACTCCCAGTGCCTGAAGTCTTCACTGCCAGTGCCTGAAGTCGGCACTCGCAGTGCCTGAAGGAATTGCAGGGGAAGGACCGAGAGAGCGAGACGCAGAATTCCAAGCAGCGCCTCCAGGCTCTGTGGTCTCGGCACGGAAACTCCCGGGGAAAGACAGAGACAGAGGGAGACACAGAATCCCATGCAGCCCCCAGGCTCTGTGCTCTCACCACAGAGCCTCCTGGGGAAGGACAGAGAGGGAGGCACAGAATCCCAAGCAGCCCCTCCAGGCTCTGTGCTCGCAGCACAGAGCCTCCAGTTCCTGAAGCCACTCACCATGCCTGAAGGCACTCCCCGTGCCTGAATGCGCTCCCCGTTCCTGAAGGCATTCCCTTTGCCTGAAGGCACAAGCGCTCTCTGAGGGCGCACCCCGTGGGTGACGGCGCACCCCTTGCCTGAGGGCGCCCTGCGCCTGAGGGCGAGCCCAGTGCCTGATGACGCGCCCTGTGCCCGAAGAGCACAGGGGCTCCCCGTGCCTGAAGTCGCACCCCGTGCATGAAGCCGCTCACTGTACCTGGAGGTGCTCCCAGGGCCTGAAGACAAGCTCCATGGTTGAAGGTGCGCCCCGTGCTGGAAAACGCTCCATGTGCCCGAAGGGGCTCCTGTTCCTGAAGGCAGGCCTCTTGCCTGAAACAGCTCCACGTGTCTGTACTAAAGCCCCTTGCCTGCAGGCAAGGCCCGTGCCTGAAGGAAAGCCCTGTGCCTGAAGCCTTGCCCCACGCCTGAAGCCCCGCCCAGGGCCTGAAGGCACGCCCCTGGCCTGAAGGCATGCCCCATGCCCGAAGGCTTGCCCCATGCGTGAATTCTCACCCTGTGCCTGAAGTCTAGCCCCCCGCCTGAAGGGCACAGGCACGCTCAGGGCCCGAGGGCATGCCCAGGGACTGAAGTCAGTCACTCCCAATGACCGAAGTCACTCCTAGTGACGGAAGTCCCTCGCAAAGACACACACAGTGACGGAAGTCCCACTCGAAGTCACTCCCACGGACGGAAGTCACTCCCGAAGTCACCCCCAGGGACTGAAGTCACTCCTGACGTCACTCCCAGTGCCTGAAGTCCGCAATCCCAGTTCCTGGAGGAACTGGAGGGGAAGGACAGAGAGAGGGAGACACACAATCCCATGCAGCCTCCAGCTCTGTGCTCCAACCAGAGACCCCTGGGGAAAAACAGACAGGGAGACTCAGAATCCCAAGCAGCCCATCCAGGCTCCAGTGCCAGCCGTACCGGGGCACAGGACGCCCCAGCGACCGCGGGACTGGAGCTTCCGGTGACCCGAGGGACCGCGGCCCTGGAGCCTCCAAGGACCACAGTGTCCACGTCACTGCAGACTCCAATGAACCCAGTGCCCGCGGCACTGCGGCCTCCAGGGAGCCCAGTGCCCGCGGCACTGCACACTCGAGTGAACGCTGTGCCCGCGACACGGCAGTCAGCCGTGAACCAAGCGCCTGAGGCACTGCAGCGTGCAGTGAACCCAGTGCCCTCTGCACTGCAGCCTCCAGTGAACACACTGCCCACGACACTGCAGCTTCCAGTGAAGGCAGTGCCCGATGCACTGCACCCTCCAGTGAACGCAGTGCCTGCGGAAGTTCACCCCCAGTGAACCCATGACCGTTGCACTGCACGCTCCAGCGAACCCAGTGCCCCAGGCACTGCACCCTCCAGTAAACCCAGTGCCCGCGGCACTGCAAATTCGAGTGAACCCAGGGCCCAAGGCACTGCACCGTCCAGTGAACCCATTGCCAGTGGCACTGCAGCATGCAGTGAATCCAGTGCCAGTGGCACTGGAGTCTGCAGTGAACCCAGTGCCCGCGGCACTGCACCCTCCAGTGAACCCAGTGTCCGCGGCACTGCACCCTCCATTGAACCCAGTGCCAGCGGCACTGCAGCATGCAGTGAATCCAGTGCCAGGGGCACTGCAGCTAGCAGTGAATCCAGTGCCAGTGGCACTGGAGTCTGCAGTGAATCCAGTGCCCCTGTCACTGCACCCTCCAGTGAACCCACTGCCAGCGGCACTGCACGCTCTAGTGAACCCATTGCCAGCGGCACTGCAGCATGCAGTGAATCCATTGCCAGTGGCACTGCAGCATGCAGTGAATCCAGTGCCAGGGGCACTGCAGCATGCAGTGAAGCCAGTGCCAGTGGCACTGCAGCATGCAGCGAACCCAGTGACCGTGGCACTGGAGTCTGCAGTGAATCCAGTGCCCCTGGCACTGCATCCTCCAGTGAACCCAGTGCCAGCGGCACTGCACGCTCTAGTGAACCCATTGCGAGCGGCATTGCAGAATGCAGTGAAATCATTGCCAGCAGCACTGCAGCATGCAGTGAATCCAGTGCCAGGGGCACTGCAGCATGCAGTGAATCCAGTGCCAGGGGCACTGCAGCATGCAGTGAATCCAGTGCCAGTGGCACTGGAGTCTGCAGTGAACCCTGTGCCCGCGGCACTGCACCTTACAGTGAACCCAGTTTCCATGGCACTGCACCCTCCAGTGAACCCATTGCAAGTGGCACTGCAGCATGCAGTGAAGCCAGTGCCAGTGGCACTGCAGCATGTAGTGAATCCATTGCCAGTGGC
This sequence comes from Panthera pardus, assembly GCF_024362965.1. Taxonomy (NCBI): domain Eukaryota; kingdom Metazoa; phylum Chordata; class Mammalia; order Carnivora; family Felidae; genus Panthera; species Panthera pardus. Next base: position 23,166 of record NW_026527011.1, on the reverse strand, counting down.
ACTGCAGGATGCAGTGAAGCCAGTGCCAGTGGCACTGCAGCATGCAGTGAAGCCAGTGCCAGTGGCACTGCAGCATGCAGTGAAGCCAGTGCCAGTGGCACTGCAGCATGCAGTGAAGCCAGTGCCAGTGGCACTGCAGCATGCAGTGAAACCCGTGCCAGTGGCACTGCACCCTCCAGTGAACCCAGTGCCAGCGGCACTGCACCCTCCAGTGAACCCAGTTTCCACGGCACTGCACCCTCCAATGAACCCATTGCCAGTGGCACTGCAGCATGCAGTGAAGCCAGTGCCAATGGCACTGCAGCATGCAGTGAAGCCAGTGCCAGTGGCACTGCACCCTCCAGTGAACCCAGTGCCAGTGGCACTGCAGCATGCAGTGAAGCCTGTGCCAGTGGCACTGCAGCATGTAGTGAATCCAGTGCCAGTGGCACTGCAGGATGCAGTGAAGCCAGTGCCAGTGGCACTGCAGCATGCAGTGAAGCCAGTGCCAGTGGCACTGCAGCATGCAGTGAAGCCAGTGCCAGTGGCACTGCAGCATGCAGTGATGCCAGTGCCAGTGGCACTGCAGCATGCAGTGAAACCCGTGCCAGTGGCACTGCACCCTCCAGTGAACCCAGTGCCAGCGGCACTGCACCCTCCAGTGAACCCAGTTTCCACGGCACTGCACCCTCCAGTGAACCCATTGCCAGTGGCACTGCAGCATGCAGTGAAGCCAGTGCCAGTGGCACTGCAGCATGCAGTGAATCCAGTGCCAGTGGCACTGCAGGATGCAGTGAAGCCAGTGCCAGTGGCATTGCAGCATGCAGTGAAGCCAGTTCCAGTGGCACTGCAACATGCAGTGAAGCCAGTGCTAGTGGCACTGCACCCTCCAGTGAACCCAGTGCCAGTGGCACTGAAGCATGCAGTGAAGCCAGTGCCAGTGGCACTGCACCCTCCAGTGAACCCAGTGCCAGTGGCACTGCAGCATGCAGTGAAGCCAGTGCCAGTGGCACTGCAGCATGCAGTGAAGCCAGTGCCAGTGGCACTGCACCCTCCAGTGAACCCAGTGCCAGTGGCACTGCAGCATGCAGTGAAGCCAGTGCCAGTGGCACTGCAGCATGCAGTGAAGCCAGTGCCAGCGGCACTGCACCCTCCCGTGAACGCAGTGCCTGTGCCAGTTCACCCCCAGTGAACCCATGGCCGTTACACTGCACGCTCCAGCGAACCCAGTGCCCAAGGCACTGCACCCTCCAGTAAACCCAGTGCCCGCGGCACTGCAAATTCAAGTGAACCCAGGGCCTAAGGCACTGCACCGTGCAGTGAACCCAGTGCCCGCGGAACTGCACCCACCAGGGAACCCAGTGCCCGTTGCACTGCAGTCTGCAGTGAAACCAGTGCCCGTGGCACTGCACCCTCCAGTGAAGCCAGTGCCCGCGGCACTGCACCCTCCAATGAACCCAGTGCCCGTGGCACTGCACCGTCCACTGAACCAAGTGCCAGCGGCACGGCAGCATGCAGTGAATCCAGTGCCAGTGTCACTGCAGCATGCAGTGAATCCAGTGCCAGGGGCACTGCAGCCAGCAGTGAATCCAGTGCCAGGGGCACTGCAGCCAGCAGTGAATCCAGTGCCAGTGGCACTGGAGTCTGAATTGAATCCAGTGCCCCTGGCACTGTACCCTCCAGTGAACCCAGTGCCAGCGGCACTGCACGCTCTAGTGAACCCATTGCCAGCGGCACTGCAGCATGCAGTGAATCCAGTGCCAGGGGCAATGCAGCATGCAGTGAATCCAGTGCCAGTGGCACTGCAGCATGCAGTGAATCTAGTGCCAGTGGCACTGTAGTCTGAAGTGAACCCAGTGCCCGCGGCACTGCACCCTCCTGTGAACCCAGTGCCGGCGGCACTGCACCCTCCAGTGAACCCAGTGTCCGTGGCACTGCACCCACCTGTGAACCCAGTGCCAGCGGCACTGCAGCATGCAGTGAATCCAGTGCCAGGTGCACTGCAGCTAGCAGTGAACCCAGTACCTGTGGCACTGCAGTCTGCAGGGAATCCTGTGCCCGCGGCACTGCACCCTCCACCTAACCCAGTGCCAGCGGCACTGCAGCATACAGTGAATCCAGTGCCAGTGGCACTGCTGCATGCAGTGAATCCAGTGCCAGTGGCACTGCAGCATGCAGTGAATCCAGAGCCAGTGGCACTGCAGCATGCAGTGAATCCAGTGCCCGCGGCACTGCCGTCTGCAGGGAATCCAGTGCCCGCGGCACTGCACCCTCCAGTGAACCCAGTGCCAGCGGCACTGCAGCATGCAGTAAATCCAGTGCCAGGGGCTTGCAGCTAGCAGTGAATCCAGTGCCAGTGGCACTGGAGTCTGCAGTGAATCCATTGCCCCTGGCACTGCACCCTCTAGTGAACCCAGTGCCAGCGGCACTGCACGCTCTAATGAACCCATTGCCAGCGGCATTGCAGCATGCAGTGAATTCAGTGCCAGTGGCACTGCAGCATGCAGTGAATCCAGTGCCAGTGGCACTGCAGCATGCAGTGAATCCAGTGCCAGTGGCACTGGAGTCTGCAGTGAATCCAGTGCCCGCATCACTGCAGTCTGCAGGGAATCCAGTGCCCGTAGCACTGCACCCTCCAGTGAACCCAGTGCCAGCGGCACTGCAGCATGCAGTGAATCCAGTGCCAGGGGCACTGCAGCATGCAGTGAAGCCAGTGTCAGTGGCACTGCAGCATGCAGTGAATCCAGGGCCAGTCGCACTGCAGCATGCAGTGAACCCAGTGCCAGCGGCACTGCACCCTCCAGTGAACCCAGTGCCAGCGGTACTGCACCCTCCAGTGAACCCAGTGCCCGTGGCACTGCACCCACCTGTGAACCCAGTGCCAGCGGCACTGCAGCATGCAGTGAATCCAGTGCCAGGTGCACTGCAGCTAGCAGTGAACCCAGTACCTGTGGCACTGCAGTCTGCAGGGAATCCTGTGCCCGCGGCACTGCACCCTCCACCTAACCCAGTGCCAGCGGCACTGCAGCATACAGTGAATCCAGTGCCAGGGGCACTGCTGCATGCAGTGAATCCAATGCCAGCGGCACTGCAGCATGCAGTGAATCCAGTGCCAGCGGCACTGCAGCATGCAGTGAATCCAGTGCCAGTGGCTCTGCAGCATGAAGTGAATCCAGTGCCAGTGGCACTGCAGCATGCAGTGAATCCAGAGCCAGTGGCACTGCAGCATGCAGTGAATCCAGTGCCCGCGGCACTGCCGTCTGCAGGGAATCCAGTGCCCGCGGCACTGCACCCTCCAGTGAACCCAGTGCCAGCGGCACTGCAGCATGCAGTAAATCCAGTGCCAGGGGCATGCAGCTAGCAGTGAATCCAGTGCCAGTGGCACTGGAGTCTGCAGTGAATCCATTGCCCCTGGCACTGCACCCTCCAGTGAACCCAGTGCCAGCGGCACTGCACGCTCTAGTGAACCCATTGCCAGCGGCATTGCAGCATGCAGTGAATTCAGTGCCAGCGGCACTGCAGCATGCAGTGAATCCAGTGCCAGTGGCACTGCAGCATGCAGTGAATCCAGTGCCAGTGGCACTGGAGTCTGCAGTGAATCCAGTGCCCGCATCACTGCAGTCTGCAGGGAATCCAGTGCCCGTGGCACTGCACCCTCCAGTGAACCCAGTGCCAGCGGCACTGCACCCTCCAGTGAACCCAGTTTCCACGGCACTGCACCCTCCAGTGAACCCATTGCCAGTGGCACTGCAGCATGCAGTGAAGCCAGTGCCAGTGGCACTGCAGCATGCAGTGAACTCAGTTCCCGCGGCACTGCACCCTCCAGTGAACACAGTGCCAGCGGCACTGCAGCCTGCAGTGAATCCAGTGCCCGCGGCAGTGCACCGTACAGTGAACACAGTGCCTTCGGCACCGCAGCCTCCAGTGCCCCGGTGACCATGGCACTGCAGCCACCGGTACCCCAGTGCCCTCGGCCCATACCCTCCAGCTCTTGAAGCCACTCACCGTGCCTGAAGGCCCTCCCCGTGCCTGAATGCACTCCCGGTGCCTGTAGTTACTCCCATTGCCTGAATGGCATGGGTAATCTCTGAAGCTGCACCCCTGCCTGAGGGCATTCTCTGTGTCTCCTTGAGTTCCCTGTGCATGACGGGGCATCCCTTGGTGAAAGGCACATGTGCTCCCCTTGCCCGAATTGCACAGGAGCTCCCCGTGCCTGAAGACTCACCCCATGCCTGAAGAAGCTCCCAGTGCCTGAAGGCAAGCCCCATGCCTGAAGGCGCTCCCCTTGATTCAAGGGCACAGGGACCCCCTGAAGGCTTGCGCCATGCCTGCCGGTGCACCCCTCCCCTGAGGGTGCCGCGTGCCTGATGGCGAGCCCAGTGCCCGACGTCTCGCCCTGTGCCCGAAGAGCACGGAGGCTCCGCGTGCCTGAAGTCGTGCCCTGTGCACGAAGCCGCTCACTGTACCTGAAGGTGCTCCCAGTGCCCGAAGACAAGCCCCATGGTTGAAGGCGTGCACCGTGCCTGAAAATGTTCCCTGGGCCCGAAGCCGCTCCCTGTTCCTGAAGGCACGCCTCTTGCCTGAAACAGCTCCACGTGCCTGTCCTCAAGCCTCTTGCATGAAGGCGAGCCCCGTGCCGGAAGCCTTGCCCCGTGCGTGAAGCCCCGCCTGGTGCCTGAAGGCACACCCCTCGCCTGAAGTCACGCCCCGTGCCTGAATTGCAAGGGCATGCCCAGTGCCTGAGGGTATGCCCAGCGACTGAAGTCGGTCACCCCCGATGACTGAGTCATGCCCAGCGAACGAAGTCACTCCCAAAGTCACTCCAAGTGACTGAAGTCAAAGTCACTCCCAGTGAAGGAAGTTACTCCCAAAGTCCTTCCAAGCGACAGAAGCCTCTCCTCCCGATGTCACTCCCAGTGACGAAAGTCACTCGCTATGTCACTCCCAAGTGAGGGAAGCCTCTCCCAAAGTCACTCCCCGTGACAGAAGTCACTCCCGATGTCACTCCCAGTGACGCAAGTCACTCCCGAATTCACAACCAGTGACGGAAGTCCCTCTCGAAGTCCCTCTCCCAGTGACGGAAGTCACTCCCGAAGTCATTCCCAGGGACTGAAGACAAAGCCACTCCCAGCTGCTGATCCGGCTGCTGAGGTCACCGTTACTCCCAGTGACGGAAGGAAATGTCACACTCGGTGTCTGAAGTGACTCCTAGTGACTGCAGTCGTCACTCCCACTCCCAGTGCCTGAAGTCTTCACTGCCAGTGCCTGAAGTCGGCACTCGCAGTGCCTGAAGGAATTGCAGGGGAAGGACCGAGAGAGCGAGACGCAGAATTCCAAGCAGCGCCTCCAGGCTCTGTGGTCTCGGCACGGAAACTCCCGGGGAAAGACAGAGACAGAGGGAGACACAGAATCCCATGCAGCCCCCAGGCTCTGTGCTCTCACCACAGAGCCTCCTGGGGAAGGACAGAGAGGGAGGCACAGAATCCCAAGCAGCCCCTCCAGGCTCTGTGCTCGCAGCACAGAGCCTCCAGTTCCTGAAGCCACTCACCATGCCTGAAGGCACTCCCCGTGCCTGAATGCGCTCCCCGTTCCTGAAGGCATTCCCTTTGCCTGAAGGCGCAAGCGCTCTCTGAGGGCGCACCCCGTGGGTGACGGCGCACCCCTTGCCTGAGGGCGCCCTGCGCCTGAGGGCGAGCCCAGTGCCTGATGACGCGCCCTGTGCCCGAAGAGCACAGGGGCTCCCCGTGCCTGAAGTCGCACCCCGTGCATGAAGCCGCTCACTGTACCTGGAGGTGCTCCCAGGGCCTGAAGACAAGCTCCATGGTTGAAGGTGCGCCCCGTGCTGGAAAACGCTCCATGTGCCCGAAGGGGCTCCTGTTCCTGAAGGCAGGCCTCTTGCCTGAAACAGCTCCACGTGTCTGTACTAAAGCCCCTTGCCTGCAGGCAAGGCCCGTGCCTGAAGGAAAGCCCTGTGCCTGAAGCCTTGCCCCACGCATGAAGCCCCGCCCAGGGCCTGAAGGCACGCCCCTGGCCTGAAGGCATGCCCCATGCCCGAAGGCTTGCCCCATGCGTGAATTCTCACCCTGTGCCTGAAGTCTAGCCCCCCGCCTGAAGGGCACAGGCACGCTCAGGGCCCGAGGGCATGCCCAGGGACTGAAGTCAGTCACTCCCAATGACCGAAGTCACTCCTAGTGACGGAAGTCCCTCGCAAAGACACACACAGTGACGGAAGTCCCACTCGAAGTCACTCCCACGGACGGAAGTCACTCCCGAAGTCACCCCCAGGGACTGAAGTCACTCCTGACGTCACTCCCAGTGCCTGAAGTCCGCAATCCCAGTTCCTGGAGGAACTGGAGGGGAAGGACAGAGAGAGGGAGACACACAATCCCATGCAGCCTCCAGCTCTGTGCTCCAACCAGAGACCCCTGGGGAAAAACAGACAGGGAGACTCAGAATCCCAAGCAGCCCATCCAGGCTCCAGTGCCAGCCGTACCGGGGCACAGGACGCCCCAGCGACCGCGGGACTGGAGCTTCCGGTGACCCGAGGGACCGCGGCCCTGGAGCCTCCAAGGACCACAGTGTCCACGTCACTGCAGACTCCAATGAACCCAGTGCCCGCGGCACTGCGGCCTCCAGGGAGCCCAGTGCCCGCGGCACTGCACACTCGAGTGAACGCTGTGCCCGCGACACGGCAGTCAGCCGTGAACCAAGCGCCTGAGGCACTGCAGCGTGCAGTGAACCCAGTGCCCTCTGCACTGCAGCCTCCAGTGAACACACTGCCCACGACACTGCAGCTTCCAGTGAAGGCAGTGCCCGATGCACTGCACCCTCCAGTGAACGCAGTGCCTGCGGAAGTTCACCCCCAGTGAACCCATGACCGTTGCACTGCACGCTCCAGCGAACCCAGTGCCCCAGGCACTGCACCCTCCAGTAAACCCAGTGCCCGCGGCACTGCAAATTCGAGTGAACCCAGGGCCCAAGGCACTGCACCGTCCAGTGAACCCATTGCCAGTGGCACTGCAGCATGCAGTGAATCCAGTGCCAGTGGCGCTGGAGTCTGCAGTGAACCCAGTGCCCGCGGCACTGCACCCTCCAGTGAACCCAGTGTCCGCGGCACTGCACCCTCCATTGAACCCAGTGCCAGCGGCACTGCAGCATGCAGTGAATCCAGTGCCAGGGGCACTGCAGCTAGCAGTGAATCCAGTGCCAGTGGCACTGGAGTCTGCAGTGAATCCAGTGCCCCTGTCACTGCACCCTCCAGTGAACCCAGTGCCAGCGGCACTGCACGCTCTAGTGAACCCATTGCCAGCGGCACTGCAGCATGCAGTGAATCCATTGCCAGTGGCACTGCAGCATGCAGTGAATCCAGTGCCAGGGGCACTGCAGCATGCAGTGAAGCCAGTGCCAGTGGCACTGCAGCATGCAGCGAACCCAGTGACCGTGGCACTGGAGTCTGCAGTGAATCCAGTGCCCCTGGCACTGCACCCTCCAGTGAACCCAGTGCCAGCGGCACTGCACGCTCTAGTGAACCCATTGCGAGCGGCATTGCAGAATGCAGTGAAATCATTGCCAGCAGCACTGCAGCATGCAGTGAATCCAGTGCCAGGGGCACTGCAGCATGCAGTGAATCCAGTGCCAGGGGCACTGCAGCATGCAGTGAATCCAGTGCCAGTGGCACTGGAGTCTGCAGTGAACCCAGTGCCCGTGGCACTGCAGCCTCCAGTGAACCCAGTGTCCGCGGCACTGCACCCTCCAGTGAACCCAGTGCCAGCGGCACTGCACCCTCCAGTGAATCCAGTGCCAGGGGCACTGCAGCATACAGTGAATCCAGTGCCAGTGGCACTGCTGCATGCAGTGAATCCAGTGCCAGTGGCACTGGAGTCTGCAGTGAACCCTGTGCCCGCGGCACTGCACCTTACAGTGAACCCAGTTTCCACGGCACTGTACCCTCCAGTGAACCCATTGCAAGTGGCACTGCAGCATGCAGTGAAGCCAGTGCCAGTGGCACTGCAGCATGTAGTGAATCCATTGCCAGTGGCACTGCAGGATGCAGTGAAGCCAGTGCCAGTGGCACTGCAGCATGCAGTGAAGCCAGTGCCAGTGGCACTGCAGCATGCAGTGAAGCCAGTGCCAGTGGCACTGCAGCATGCAGTGAAGCCAGTGCCAGTGGCACTGCAGCATGCAGTGAATCTAGTGTCAGTGGCACTGTAGTCTGAAGTGAACCCAGTGCCCGCGGCACTGCACCCTCCTGTGAACCCAGTGCCGGCGGCACTGCACCCTCCAGTGAACCCAGTGTCCGTGGCACTGCACCCACCTGTGAACCCAGTGCCAGCGGCACTGCAGCATGCAGTGAATCGAGTGCCAGGGGCAATGCAGCATGCAGTGAATCCAGTGCCAGTGGCACTGCAGCATGCAGTGAATCTAGTGCCAGTGGCACTGTAGTCTGAAGTGAACCCAGTGCCCGCGGCACTGCACCCTCCTGTGAACCCAGTGCCGGCGGCACTGCACCCTCCAGTGAACCCAGTGTCCGTGGCACTGCACCCACCTGTGAACCCAGTGCCAGCGGCACTGCAGCATGCAGTGAATCCAGTGCCAGGTGCACTGCAGCTAGCAGTGAACCCAGTACCTGTGGCACTGCAGTCTGCAGGGAATCCTGTGCCCGCGGCACTGCACCCTCCACCTAACCCAGTGCCAGCGGCACTGCAGCATACAGTGAATCCAGTGCCAGGGGCACTGCTGCATGCAGTGAATCCAGAGCCAGTGGCACTGCAGCATGCAGTGAATCCAGTGCCCGCGGCACTGCCGTCTGCAGGGAATCCAGTGCCCGCGGCACTGCACCCTCCAGTGAACCCAGTGCCAGCGGCACTGCAGCATGCAGTAAATCCAGTGCCAGGGGCTTGCAGCTAGCAGTGAATCCAGTGCCAGTGGCACTGGAGTCTGCAGTGAATCCATTGCCCCTGGCACTGCACCCTCCAGTGAACCCAGTGCCAGCGGCACTGCACGCTCTAGTGAACCCATTGCCAGCGGCATTGCAGCATGCAGTGAATTCAGTGCCAGCGGCACTGCAGCATGCAGTGAATCCAGTGCCAGTGGCACTGCAGCATGCAGTGAATCCAGTGCCAGTGGCACTGGAGTCTGCAGTGAATCCAGTGCCCGCATCACTGCAGTCTGCAGGGAATCCAGTGCCCGTGGCACTGCACCCTCCAGTGAACCCAGTGCCAGCGGCACTGCACCCTCCAGTGAACCCAGTTTCCACGGCACTGCACCCTCCAGTGAACCCATTGCCAGTGGCACTGCAGCATGCAGTGAAGCCAGTGCCAGTGGCACTGCAGCATGCAGTGAACTCAGTTCCCGCGGCACTGCACCCTCCAGTGAACACAGTGCCAGCGGCACTGCAGCCTGCAGTGAATCCAGTGCCCGCGGCAGTGCACCGTACAGTGAACACAGTGCCTTCGGCACCGCAGCCTCCAGTGCCCCGGTGACCATGGCACTGCAGCCACCGGTACCCCAGTGCCCTCGGCCCATACCCTCCAGCTCTTGAAGCCACTCACCGTGCCTGAAGGCCCTCCCCGTGCCTGAATGCACTCCCGGTGCCTGTAGTTACTCCCATTGCCTGAATGGCATGGGTAATCTCTGAAGCTGCACCCCTGCCTGAGGGCATTCTCTGTGTCTCCTTGAGTTCCCTGTGCATGACGGGGCATCCCTTGGTGAAAGGCACATGTGCTCCCCTTGCCCGAATTGCACAGGAGCTCCCCGTGCCTGAAGACTCACCCCATGCCTGAAGAAGCTCCCAGTGCCTGAAGGCAAGCCCCATGCCTGAAGGCGCTCCCCTTGATTCAAGGGCACAGGGACCCCCTGAAGGCTTGCGCCATGCCTGCCGGTGCACCCCTCCCCTGAGGGTGCCGCGTGCCTGATGGCGAGCCCAGTGCCCGACGTCTCGCCCTGTGCCCGAAGAGCACGGAGGCTCCGCGTGCCTGAAGTCGTGCCCTGTGCACGAAGCCGCTCACTGTACCTGAAGGTGCTCCCAGTGCCCGAAGACAAGCCCCATGGTTGAAGGCGTGCACCGTGCCTGAAAATGTTCCCTGGGCCCGAAGCCGCTCCCTGTTCCTGAAGGCACGCCTCTTGCCTGAAACAGCTCCACGTGCCTGTCCTCAAGCCTCTTGCATGAAGGCGAGCCCCGTGCCGGAAGCCTTGCCCCGTGCGTGAAGCCCCGCCTGGTGCCTGAAGGCACACCCCTCGCCTGAAGTCACGCCCCGTGCCTGAATTGCAAGGGCATGCCCAGTGCCTGAGGGTATGCCCAGCGACTGAAGTCGGTCACCCCCGATGACTGAGTCATGCCCAGCGAACGAAGTCACTCCCAAAGTCACTCCAAGTGACTGAAGTCAAAGTCACTCCCAGTGAAGGAAGTTACTCCCAAAGTCCTTCCAAGCGACAGAAGCCTCTCCTCCCGATGTCACTCCCAGTGACGAAAGTCACTCGCTATGTCACTCCCAAGTGAGGGAAGCCTCTCCCAAAGTCACTCCCCGTGACAGAAGTCACTCCCGATGTCACTCCCAGTGACGCAAGTCACTCCCGAATTCACAACCAGTGACGGAAGTCCCTCTCGAAGTCCCTCTCCCAGTGACGGAAGTCACTCCCGAAGTCATTCCCAGGGACTGAAGACAAAGCCACTCCCAGCTGCTGATCCGGCTGCTGAGGTCACCGTTACTCCCAGTGACGGAAGGAAATGTCACACTCGGTGTCTGAAGTGACTCCTAGTGACTGCAGTCGTCACTCCCACTCCCAGTGCCTGAAGTCTTCACTGCCAGTGCCTGAAGTCGGCACTCGCAGTGCCTGAAGGAATTGCAGGGGAAGGACCGAGAGAGCGAGACGCAGAATTCCAAGCAGCGCCTCCAGGCTCTGTGGTCTCGGCACGGAAACTCCCGGGGAAAGACAGAGACAGAGGGAGACACAGAATCCCATGCAGCCCCCAGGCTCTGTGCTCTCACCACAGAGCCTCCTGGGGAAGGACAGAGAGGGAGGCACAGAATCCCAAGCAGCCCCTCCAGGCTCTGTGCTCGCAGCACAGAGCCTCCAGTTCCTGAAGCCACTCACCATGCCTGAAGGCACTCCCCGTGCCTGAATGCGCTCCCCGTTCCTGAAGGCATTCCCTTTGCCTGAAGGCACAAGCGCTCTCTGAGGGCGCACCCCGTGGGTGACGGCGCACCCCTTGCCTGAGGGCGCCCTGCGCCTGAGGGCGAGCCCAGTGCCTGATGACGCGCCCTGTGCCCGAAGAGCACAGGGGCTCCCCGTGCCTGAAGTCGCACCCCGTGCATGAAGCCGCTCACTGTACCTGGAGGTGCTCCCAGGGCCTGAAGACAAGCTCCATGGTTGAAGGTGCGCCCCGTGCTGGAAAACGCTCCATGTGCCCGAAGGGGCTCCTGTTCCTGAAGGCAGGCCTCTTGCCTGAAACAGCTCCACGTGTCTGTACTAAAGCCCCTTGCCTGCAGGCAAGGCCCGTGCCTGAAGGAAAGCCCTGTGCCTGAAGCCTTGCCCCACGCATGAAGCCCCGCCCAGGGCCTGAAGGCACGCCCCTGGCCTGAAGGCATGCCCCATGCCCGAAGGCTTGCCCCATGCGTGAATTCTCACCCTGTGCCTGAAGTCTAGCCCCCCGCCTGAAGGGCACAGGCACGCTCAGGGCCCGAGGGCATGCCCAGGGACTGAAGTCAGTCACTCCCAATGACCGAAGTCACTCCTAGTGACGGAAGTCCCTCGCAAAGACACACACAGTGACGGAAGTCCCACTCGAAGTCACTCCCACGGACGGAAGTCACTCCCGAAGTCACCCCCAGGGACTGAAGTCACTCCTGACGTCACTCCCAGTGCCTGAAGTCCGCAATCCCAGTTCCTGGAGGAACTGGAGGGGAAGGACAGAGAGAGGGAGACACACAATCCCATGCAGCCTCCAGCTCTGTGCTCCAACCAGAGACCCCTGGGGAAAAACAGACAGGGAGACTCAGAATCCCAAGCAGCCCATCCAGGCTCCAGTGCCAGCCGTACCGGGGCACAGGACGCCCCAGCGACCGCGGGACTGGAGCTTCCGGTGACCCGAGGGACCGCGGCCCTGGAGCCTCCAAGGACCACAGTGTCCACGTCACTGCAGACTCCAATGAACCCAGTGCCCGCGGCACTGCGGCCTCCAGGGAGCCCAGTGCCCGCGGCACTGCACACTCGAGTGAACGCTGTGCCCGCGACACGGCAGTCAGCCGTGAACCAAGCGCCTGAGGCACTGCAGCGTGCAGTGAACCCAGTGCCCTCTGCACTGCAGCCTCCAGTGAACACACTGCCCACGACACTGCAGCTTCCAGTGAAGGCAGTGCCCGATGCACTGCACCCTCCAGTGAACGCAGTGCCTGCGGAAGTTCACCCCCAGTGAACCCATGACCGTTGCACTGCACGCTCCAGCGAACCCAGTGCCCCAGGCACTGCACCCTCCAGTAAACCCAGTGCCCGCGGCACTGCAAATTCGAGTGAACCAAGGGCCCAAGGCACTGCACCGTCCAGTGAACCCATTGCCAGTGGCACTGCAGCATGCAGTGAATCCAGTGCCAGTGGCACTGGAGTCTGCAGTGAACCCAGTGCCCGCGGCACTGCACCCTCCAGTGAACCCAGTGTCCGCGGCACTGCACCCTCCATTGAACCCAGTGCCAGCGGCACTGCAGCATGCAGTGAATCCAGTGCCAGGGGCACTGCAGCTAGCAGTGAATCCAGTGCCAGTGGCACTGGAGTCTGCAGTGAATCCAGTGCCCCTGTCACTGCACCCTCCAGTGAACCCAGTGCCAGCGGCACTGCACGCTCTAGTGAACCCATTGCCAGCGGCACTGCAGCATGCAGTGAATCCATTGCCAGTGGCACTGCAGCATGCAGTGAATCCAGTGCCAGGGGCACTGCAGCATGCAGTGAAGCCAGTGCCAGTGGCACTGCAGCATGCAGCGAACCCAGTGACCGTGGCACTGGAGTCTGCAGTGAATCCAGTGCCCCTGGCACTGCACCCTCCAGTGAACCCAGTGCCAGCGGCACTGCACGCTCTAGTGAACCCATTGCGAGCGGCATTGCAGAATGCAGTGAAATCATTGCCAGCAGCACTGCAGCATGCAGTGAATCCAGTGCCAGGGGCACTGCAGCATGCAGTGAATCCAGTGCCAGGGGCACTGCAGCATGCAGTGAATCCAGTGCCAGTGGCACTGGAGTCTGCAGTGAACCCAGTGCCCGTGGCACTGCAGCCTCCAGTGAACCCAGTGTCCGCGGCACTGCACCCTCCAGTGAACCCAGTGCCAGCGGCACTGCACCCTCCAGTGAATCCAGTGCCAGGGGCACTGCAAAATACAGTGAATCCAGTGCCAGTGGCACTGCTGCATGCAGTGAATCCAGTGCCCGTGGCACTGGAGTCTGCAGTGAACCCTGTGCCCGCGGCACTGCACCTTACAGTGAACCCAGTTTCCACGGCACTGTACCCTCCAGTGAACCCATTGCAAGTGGCACTGCAGCATGCAGTGAAGCCAGTGCCAGTGGCACTGCAGCATGTAGTGAATCCATTGCCAGTGGCACTGCAGGATGCAGTGAAGCCAGTGCCAGTGGCACTGCAGCATGCAGTGAAGCCAGTGCCAGTGGCACTGCAGCATGCAGTGAAGCCAGTGCCAGTGGCACTGCAGCATGCAGTGAAGCCAGTGCCAGTGGCACTGCAGCATGCAGTGAATCTAGTGTCAGTGGCACTGTAGTCTGAAGTGAACCCAGTGCCCGCGGCACTGCACCCTCCTGTGAACCCAGTGCCGGCGGCACTGCACCCTCCAGTGAACCCAGTGTCCGTGGCACTGCACCCACCTGTGAACCCAGTGCCAGCGGCACTGCAGCATGCAGTGAATCGAGTGCCAGGGGCAATGCAGCATGCAGTGAATCCAGTGCCAGTGGCACTGCAGCATGCAGTGAATCTAGTGCCAGTGGCACTGTAGTCTGAGTGAACCCAGTGCCCGCGGCACTGCACCCTCCTGTGAACCCAGTGCCGGCGGCACTGCACCCTCCAGTGAACCCAGTGTCCGTGGCACTGCACCCACCTGTGAACCCAGTGCCAGCGGCACTGCAGCATGCAGTGAATCCAGTGCCAGGTGCACTGCAGCTAGCAGTGAACCCAGTACCTGTGGCACTGCAGTCTGCAGGGAATCCTGTGCCCGCGGCACTGCACCCTCCACCTAACCCAGTGCCAGCGGCACTGCAGCATACAGTGAATCCAGTGCCAGGGGCACTGCTGCATGCAGTGAATCCAGAGCCAGTGGCACTGCAGCATGCAGTGAATCCAGTGCCCGCGGCACTGCCGTCTGCAGGGAATCCAGTGCCCGCGGCACTGCACCCTCCAGTGAACCCAGTGCCAGCGGCACTGCAGCATGCAGTAATCCAGTGCCAGGGGCTTGCAGCTAGCAGTGAATCCAGTGCCAGTGGCACTGGGAGTCTGCAGTGAATCCATTGCCCCTGGCACTGCACCCTCCAGTGAACCCAGTGCCAGCGGCACTGCACGCTCTAGTGAACCCATTGCCAGCGGCATTGCAGCATGCAGTGAATTCAGTGCCAGCGGCACTGCAGCATGCAGTGAATCCAGTGCCAGTGGCACTGCAGCATGCAGTGAATCCAGTGCCAGTGGCACTGGAGTCTGCAGTGAATCCAGTGCCCGCATCACTGCAGTCTGCAGGGGAATCCAGTGCCCGTGGCACTGCACCCTCCAGTGAACCCAGTGCCAGCGGCACTGCACCCTCCAGTGAACCCAGTTTCCACGGCACTGCACCCTCCAGTGAACCCATTGCCAGTGGCACTGCAGCATGCAGTGAAGCCAGTGCCAGTGGCACTGCAGCATGCAGTGAACTCAGTTCCCGCGGCACTGCACCCTCCAGTGAACACAGTGCCAGCGGCACTGCAGCCTGCAGTGAATCCAGTGCCCGCGGCAGTGCACCGTACAGTGATCACAGTGCCTTCGGCACCCGCAGCCTCCAGTGCCCCCGGTGACCATGGCACTGCAGCCACCGGTACCCCAGTGCCCTCGGCCCATACCCTCCAGCTCTTGAAGCCACTCACCGTGCCTGAAGGCCCTCCCCGTGCCTGAATGCACTCCCGGTGCCTGTAGTTACTCCCATTGCCTGAATGGCATGGGTAATCTCTGAAGCTGCACCCCTGCCTGAGGGCATTCTCTGTGTCTCCTTGAGTTCCCTGTGCATGACGGGGCATCCCTTGGTGAAAGGCACATGTGCTCCCCTTGCCCGAATTGCACAGGAGCTCCCCGTGCCTGAAGACTCACCCCATGCCTGAAGAAGCTCCCAGTGCCTGAAGGCAAGCCCCATGCCTGAAGGCGCTCCCCTTGATTCAAGGGCACAGGGACCCCCTGAAGGCTTGCGCCATGCCTGCCGGTGCACCCCTCCCCTGAGGGTGCCGCGTGCCTGATGGCGAGCCCAGTGCCCGACGTCTCGCCCTGTGCCCGAAGAGCACGGAGGCTCCGCGTGCCTGAAGTCGTGCCCTGTGCACGAAGCCGCTCACTGTACCTGAAGGTGCTCCCAGTGCCCGAAGACAAGCCCCATGGTTGAAGGCGTGCACCGTGCCTGAAAATGTTCCCTGGGCCCGAAGCCGCTCCCTGTTCCTGAAGGCACGCCTCTTGCCTGAAACAGCTCCACGTGCCTGTCCTCAAGCCTCTTGCATGAAGGCGAGCCCCGTGCCGGAAGCCTTGCCCCGTGCGTGAAGCCCCGCCTGGTGCCTGAAGGCACACCCCTCGCCTGAAGTCACGCCCCGTGCCTGAATTGCAAGGGCATGCCCAGTGCCTGAGGGTATGCCCAGCGACTGAAGTCGGTCCACCCCGATGACTGAGTCATGCCCAGCGAACGAAGTCACTCCCAAAGTCACTCCAAGTGACTGAAGTCAAAGTCACTCCCAGTGAAGGAAGTTACTCCCAAAGTCCTTCCAAGCGACAGAAGCCTCTCCTCCCGATGTCACTCCCAGTGACGAAAGTCACTCGCTATGTCACTCCCAAGTGAGGGAAGCCTCTCCCAAAGTCACTCCCCGTGACAGAAGTCACTCCGATGTCACTCCAGTGACGCAAGTCACTCCCGAATTCACAACCAGTGACGGAAGTCCCTCTCGAAGTCCCTCTCCCAGTGACGGAAGTCACTCCCGAAGTCATTCCCAGGGACTGAAGACAAAGCCACTCCCAGCTGCTGATCCGGCTGCTGAGGTCACCGTTACTCCAGTGACGGAAGGAAATGTCACACTCGGTGTCTGAAGTGACTCCTAGTGACTGCAGTCGTCACTCCCACTCCCAGTGCCTGAAGTCTTCACTGCCAGTGCCTGAAGTCGGCACTCGCAGTGCCTGAAGGAATTGCAGGGGAAGGACCGAGAGAGCGAGACGCAGAATTCCAAGCAGCGCCTCCAGGCTCTGTGGTCTCGGCACGGAAACTCCGGGGAAAGACAGAGACAGAGGGAGACACAGAATCCCATGCAGCCCCCAGGCTCTGTGCTCTCACCACAGAGCCTCCTGGGGAAGGACAGAGAGGGAGGCACAGAATCCCAAGCAGCCCCTCCAGGCTCTGTGCTCGCAGCACAGAGCCTCCAGTTCCTGAAGCCACTCACCATGCCTGAAGGCACTCCCCGTGCCTGAATGCGCTCCCCGTTCCTGAAGGCATTCCCTTTGCCTGAAGGCGCAAGCGCTCTCTGAGGGCGCACCCCGTGGGTGACGGCGCACCCCTTGCCTGAGGGCGCCCTGCGCCTGAGGGCGAGCCCAAGTGCCTGATGACGCGCCCTGTGCCCGAAGAGCACAGGGGCTCCCCGTGCCTGAAGTCGCACCCCGTGCATGAAGCCGCTCACTGTACCTGGAGGTGCTCCCAGGGCCTGAAGACAAGCTCCATGGTTGAAGGTGCGCCCCGTGCTGGAAAACGCTCCATGTGCCCGAAGGGGCTCCTGTTCCTGAAGGCAGGCCTCTTGCCTGAAACAGCTCCACGTGTCTGTACTAAAGCCCCTTGCCTGCAGGCAAGGCCCGTGCCTGAAGGAAAGCCCTGTGCTGAAGCCTTGCCCCACGCATGAAGCCCCGCCCAGGGCCTGAAGGCACGCCCCTGGCCTGAAGGCATGCCCATGCCCGAAGGCTTGCCCCATGCGTGAATTCTCACCCTGTGCCTGAAGTCTAGCCCCCCGCCTGAAGGGCACAGGCACGCTCAGGGCCCGAGGGCATGCCCAGGGACTGAAGTCAGTCACTCCCAATGACCGAAGTCACTCCTAGTGACGGAAGTCCCTCGCAAAGACACACACAGTGACGGAAGTCCCACTCGAAGTCACTCCCACGGACGGAAGTCACTCCCGAAGTCACCCCCAGGGACTGAAGTCACTCCTGACGTCACTCCCAGTGCCTGAAGTCCGCAAATCCCAGTTCCTGGAGGAACTGGAGGGGAAGGACAGAGAGAGGGAGACACACAATCCCATGCAGCCTCCAGCTCTGTGCTCCAACCAGAGACCCCTGGGGAAAAACAGACAGGGAGACTCAGAATCCCAAGCAGCCCATCCAGGCTCCAGTGCCAGCCGTACCGGGGCACAGGACGCCCCAGCGACCGCGGGACTGGAGCTTCCGGTGACCCGAGGGACCGCGGCCCTGGAGCCTCCAAGGACCACAGTGTCCACGTCACTGCAGACTCCAATGTGAACCCAGTGCCCGCGGCACTGCGGCCTCCAGGGAGCCCAGTGCCCGCGGCACTGCACACTCGAGTGAACGCTGTGCCCGCGACACGGCAGTCAGCCGTGAACCAAGCGCCTGAGGCACTGCAGCGTGCAGTGAACCCAGTGCCCTCTGCACTGCAGCCTCCAGTGAACACACTGCCCACGACACTGCAGCTTCCAGTGAAGGCAGTGCCCGATGCACTGCACCCTCCAGTGAACGCAGTGCCTGCGGAAGTTCACCCCCAGTGAACCCATGACCGTTGCACTGCACGCTCCAGCGAACCCAGTGCCCCAGGCACTGCACCCTCCAGTAAACCCAGTGCCCGCGGCACTGCAAATTCGAGTGAACCAAGGGCCCAAGGCACTGCACCGTCCAGTGAACCCATTGCCAGTGGCACTGCAGCCAGCAGTGAATCCAGTGCCAGTGGCACTGGAGTCTGAATTGAATCCAGTGCCCCTGGCACTGTACCCTCCAGTGAACCCAGTGCCAGCGGCACTGCACGCTCTAGTGAACACATTGCCAGCGGCACTGCAGCATGCAGTGAATCCAGTGCCAGGGGCAATGCAGCATGCAGTGAATCCAGTGCCAGGGGCACTGCAGCATGCAGTGAATCCAGTGCCAGTGGCACTGGAGTCTGCAGTGAACCCTGTGCCCGCGGCACTGCACCTTACAGTGAACCCAGTTTCCATGGCACTGCACCCTCCAGTGAACCCATTGCAAGTGGCACTGCAGCATGCAGTGAAGCCAGTGCCAGTGGCACTGCAGCATGTAGTGAATCCATTGCCAGTGGCACTGCAGGATGCAGTGAAGCCAGTGCCAGTGGCACTGCAGCATGCAGTGAAGCCAGTGCCAGTGGCACTGCAGCATGCAGTGAAGCCAGTGCCAGTGGCACTGCAGCATGCAGTGAAGCCAGTGCCAGTGGCACTGCAGGATGCAGTGAAACCCGTGCCAGTGGCACTGCACCCTCCAGTGAACCCAGTGCCAGCGGCACTGCACCCTCCAGTGAACCCAGTTTCCACGGCACTGCACCCTCCAATGAACCCATTGCCAGTGGCACTGCAGCATGCAGTGAAGCCAGTGCCAATGGCACTGCAGCATGCAGTGAAGCCAGTGCCAGTGGCACTGCACCCTCCAGTGAACCCAGTGCCAGTGGCACTGCAGCATGCAGTGAAGCCTGTGCCAGTGGCACTGCAGCATGTAGTGAATCCAGTGCCAGTGGCACTGCAGGATGCAGTGAAGCCAGTGCCAGTGGCACTGCAGCATGCAGTGAAGCCAGTGCCAGTGGCACTGCAGCATGCAGTGAAGCCAGTGCCAGTGGCACTGCAGCATGCAGTGATGCCAGTGCCAGTGGCACTGCAGCATGCAGTGAAACCCGTGCCAGTGGCACTGCACCCTCCAGTGAACCCAGTGCCAGCGGCACTGCACCCTCCAGTGAACCCAGTTTCCACGGCACTGCACCCTCCAGTGAACCCATTGCCAGTGGCACTGCAGCATGCAGTGAAGCCAGTGCCAGTGGCACTGCAGCATGCAGTGAATCCAGTGCCAGTGGCACTGCAGGATGCAGTGAAGCCAGTGCCAGTGGCATTGCAGCATGCAGTGAAGCCAGTTCCAGTGGCACTGCAACATGCAGTGAAGCCAGTGCTAGTGGCACTGCACCCTCCAGTGAACCCAGTGCCAGTGGCACTGAAGCATGCAGTGAAGCCAGTGCCAGTGGCACTGCACCCTCCAGTGAACCCAGTGCCAGTGGCACTGCAGCATGCAGTGAAGCCAGTGCCAGTGGCACTGCAGCATGCAGTGAAGCCAGTGCCAGTGGCACTGCACCCTCCAGTGAACCCAGTGCCAGTGGCACTGCAGCATGCAGTGAAGCCAGTGCCAGTGGCACTGCAGCATGCAGTGAAGCCAGTGCCAGCGGCACTGCACCCTCCCGTGAACGCAGTGCCTGTGCCAGTTCACCCCCAGTGAACCCATGGCCGTTACACTGCACGCTCCAGCGAACCCAGTGCCCAAGGCACTGCACCCTCCAGTAAACCCAGTGCCCGCGGCACTGCAAATTCAAGTGAACCCAGGGCCTAAGGCACTGCACCGTGCAGTGAACCCAGTGCCCGCGGAACTGCACCCACCAGGGAACCCAGTGCCCGTTGCACTGCAGTCTGCAGTGAAACCAGTGCCCGTGGCACTGCACCCTCCAGTGAAGCCAGTGCCCGCGGCACTGCACCCTCCAGTGAACCCAGTGCCCGTGGCACTGCACCGTCCACTGAACCAAGTGCCAGCGGCACGGCAGCATGCAGTGAATCCAGTGCCAGTGTCACTGCAGCATGCAGTGAATCCAGTGCCAGGGGCACTGCAGCCAGCAGTGAATCCAGTGCCAGGGGCACTGCAGCCAGCAGTGAATCCAGTGCCAGTGGCACTGGAGTCTGAATTGAATCCAGTGCCCCTGGCACTGTACCCTCCAGTGAACCCAGTGCCAGCGGCACTGCACGCTCTAGTGAACCCATTGCCAGCGGCACTGCAGCATGCAGTGAATCCAGTGCCAGGGGCAATGCAGCATGCAGTGAATCCAGTGCCAGTGGCACTGCAGCATGCAGTGAATCTAGTGCCAGTGGCACTGTAGTCTGAAGTGAACCCAGTGCCCGCGGCACTGCACCCTCCTGTGAACCCAGTGCCGGCGGCACTGCACCCTCCAGTGAACCCAGTGTCCGTGGCACTGCACCCACCTGTGAACCCAGTGCCAGCGGCACTGCAGCATGCAGTGAATCCAGTGCCAGGTGCACTGCAGCTAGCAGTGAACCCAGTACCTGTGGCACTGCAGTCTGCAGGGAATCCTGTGCCCGCGGCACTGCACCCTCCACCTAACCCAGTGCCAGCGGCACTGCAGCATACAGTGAATCCAGTGCCAGTGGCACTGCTGCATGCAGTGAATCCAGTGCCAGTGGCACTGCAGCATGCAGTGAATCCAGAGCCAGTGGCACTGCAGCATGCAGTGAATCCAGTGCCCGCGGCACTGCCGTCTGCAGGGAATCCAGTGCCCGCGGCACTGCACCCTCCAGTGAACCCAGTGCCAGCGGCACTGCAGCATGCAGTAAATCCAGTGCCAGGGGCTTGCAGCTAGCAGTGAATCCAGTGCCAGTGGCACTGGAGTCTGCAGTGAATCCATTGCCCCTGGCACTGCACCCTCTAGTGAACCCAGTGCCAGCGGCACTGCACGCTCTAATGAACCCATTGCCAGCGGCATTGCAGCATGCAGTGAATTCAGTGCCAGTGGCACTGCAGCATGCAGTGAATCCAGTGCCAGTGGCACTGCAGCATGCAGTGAATCCAGTGCCAGTGGCACTGGAGTCTGCAGTGAATCCAGTGCCCGCATCACTGCAGTCTGCAGGGAATCCAGTGCCCGTAGCACTGCACCCTCCAGTGAACCCAGTGCCAGCGGCACTGCAGCATGCAGTGAATCCAGTGCCAGGGGCACTGCAGCATGCAGTGAAGCCAGTGTCAGTGGCACTGCAGCATGCAGTGAATCCAGGGCCAGTCGCACTGCAGCATGCAGTGAACCCAGTGCCAGCGGCACTGCACCCTCCAGTGAACCCAGTGCCAGCGGTACTGCACCCTCCAGTGAACCCAGTGCCCGTGGCACTGCACCCACCTGTGAACCCAGTGCCAGCGGCACTGCAGCATGCAGTGAATCCAGTGCCAGGTGCACTGCAGCTAGCAGTGAACCCAGTACCTGTGGCACTGCAGTCTGCAGGGAATCCTGTGCCCGCGGCACTGCACCCTCCACCTAACCCAGTGCCAGCGGCACTGCAGCATACAGTGAATCCAGTGCCAGGGGCACTGCTGCATGCAGTGAATCCAATGCCAGCGGCACTGCAGCATGCAGTGAATCCAGTGCCAGCGGCACTGCAGCATGCAGTGAATCCAGTGCCAGTGGCTCTGCAGCATGAAGTGAATCCAGTGCCAGTGGCACTGCAGCATGCAGTGAAGCCAGTGCCAGTGGCACTGCAGCATGCAGTGAACTCTGTTCCCGCGGCACTGCACCCTCCAGTGAACACAGTGCCAGCGGCACTGCAGCATACAGTGAATCCAGTGCCAGTGGCACTGCTGCATGCAGTGAATCCAGAGCCAGTGGCACTGCAGCATGCAGTGAATCCAGTGCCCGCGGCACTGCCGTCTGCAGGGAATCCAGTGCCCGCGGCACTGCACCCTCCAGTGAACCCAGTGCCAGCGGCACTGCAGCATGCAGTAAATCCAGTGCCAGGGGCTTGCAGCTAGCAGTGAATCCAGTGCCAGTGGCACTGGAGTCTGCAGTGAATCCATTGCCCCTGGCACTGCACCCTCCAGTGAACCCAGTGCCAGCGGCACTGCACGCTCTAGTGAACCCATTGCCAGCGGCATTGCAGCATGCAGTGAATTCAGTGCCAGTGGCACTGCAGCATGCAGTGAATCCAGTGCCAGTGGCACTGCAGCATGCAGTGAATCCAGTGCCAGTGGCACTGGAGTCTTCAGTGAATCCAGTGCCCGCATCACTGCAGTCTGCAGGGAATCCAGTGCCCGTGGCACTGCACCCTCCAGTGAACCCAGTGCCAGCGGCACTGCACCCTCCAGTGAACCCAGTTTCCACGGCACTGCACCCTCCAGTGAACCCATTGCCAGTGGCACTGCAGCATGCAGTGAAGCCAGTGCCAGTGGCACTGCAGCATGCAGTGAACTCAGTTCCCGCGGCACTGCACCCTCCAGTGAACACAGTGCCAGCGGCACTGCAGCCTGCAGTGAATCCAGTGCCCGCGGCAGTGCACCGTACAGTGAACACAGTGCCTTCGGCACCGCAGCCTCCAGTGCCCCGGTGACCATGGCACTGCAGCCACCGGTACCCCAGTGCCCTCGGCCCATACCCTCCAGCTCTTGAAGCCACTCACCGTGCCTGAAGGCCCTCCCCGTGCCTGAATGCACTCCCGGTGCCTGTAGTTACTCCCATTGCCTGAATGGCATGGGTAATCTCTGAAGCTGCACCCCTGCCTGAGGGCATTCTCTGTGTCTCCTTGAGTTCCCTGTGCATGACGGGGCATCCCTTGGTGAAAGGCACATGTGCTCCCCTTGCCCGAATTGCACAGGAGCTCCCCGTGCCTGAAGACTCACCCCATGCCTGAAGAAGCTCCCAGTGCCTGAAGGCAAGCCCCATGTCTGAAGGCGCTCCCCTTGATTCAAGGGCACAGGGACCCCCTGAAGGCTTGCGCCATGCCTGCCGGTGCACCCCTCCCCTGAGGGTGCCGCGTGCCTGATGGCGAGCCCAGTGCCCGACGTCTCGCCCTGTGCCCGAAGAGCACGGAGGCTCCGCGTGCCTGAAGTCGTGCCCTGTGCACGAAGCCGCTCACTGTACCTGAAGGTGCTCCCAGTGCCCGAAGACAAGCCCCATGGTTGAAGGCGTGCACCGTGCCTGAAAATGTTCCCTGGGCCCGAAGCCGCTCCCTGTTCCTGAAGGCACG
>NW_026527010.1:0-40870 GCF_024362965.1 Panthera pardus | reverse complement strand
ACATAGGCACTGCACTAGTTTGCATTTCAGCCAGAAGTGCAAGAGTGCTCCCCTTTCTCCATAACCTCACCAACAACTGGTGTTTCATGTGTTGTTAATGTTACCCATTCTAACAGGTGTGAGGTGGTATGGCATCATGGTTTTGCTTTGCATTCCCTAATGATGAGTGATGTTGACCATCTTTCCACGTGTCTGTTGGCTGTGTAGAAGTCTTCTTTGGAAAAGTGTCTATTCATGTCTTTTCCCAGTTCATAAGTGGGCTGTTTGGTTTTTTGGGTGTTGAGTTTGATATGTTGTTTCTAGATTTTGGATACTAACACTTTATCATATGCCATTTTCAAATATCTTCTCCCATTCCATAGGCAGGTTTAGTTCTTTTGATTGTTTCTTCACTGTGCAAAAGCTTTTTATCTTGATAAGAATATCACTTAGACATCAAAATGCATGGAGTCTAGCCATTTGTAGCTATTTAGCTTTAACTAGAATGTATTATGCTAAGCAAAACGAGTCCATCTGAGAAAGACAAGTATACACTTTCATGCATATGTGAAATTTAACTTTCAGACTTTCAGCTTGGAAGTCTGGTGGTTTCCTTGTGATGGTGAGATATGTACTGCATTGGGCCCTTTTCAATTGGCTTTCACAATTATGTGGCAACCTCCAAACCTAGGGTGTGGTCAAGGTGCCCACAGAGAATGCCCTTGGGTAGGCTACGCCAAAGTTTATAGGATCCCACTTCCTGATGGGACAAGAGGACAGTAGGATAGATATAGCCATCCTCGATTTGACCCGTGCCCATTTGATTGCAGAACCTTGACTCACTTTGTTGTCATCCCTCACCGATGGATGTTTTTCTTACTTGGACTCAGTTCACACACTCTGCCTTCCAGCTGGGAGTCTGATCTAGTCCTTGTGACTGAGGGAGAGAATTTTACACAGGGCTCCTTATTGCTTACTTGAGTTTCAGAAGTATGTGGCCATCCTGGGGCCCCAAGGCATTCGAAGGTGCTCAGGAGGCTTGTTTATGTGTAAGCTGAAGTAGACATTTGCGAGGGAACTGGTCTCCTTCTGGTCCAAGGGCAAATGAATTTAAGTTATTCTCCTTTCCAGATTGATCCCAATTGCCATTGGAAAATCGAGTTTTGGCCTTCCTTGCACACATTCCCTTCCCCTTGCTGTTTTTCTGACAAAAATTCTGCCCTTCCCCCCCCCCCCCCCCCCTTGGAGCCATGGAGTCATAACCCACTAGGTGGCCGCAAATTCCCACTCTTGTCCTGTAATGAGTGAGAGCAACCAATATCTGCCATACCAAAGGATAGCTATCCTTTCATCCTTGAGGGCTTGCTGGTTAGCCTGCTGTTCTATGGAACATGAAGGAGAGCCAGCTTGCCTCTCTGACCTGGATGAATGAGTGCCCTTCATTCTGAGAAGTAATTTGCACATGGGCATTATTGTCCAGAAGGTGGTCAACACAAGAAGGCCCCTTTCCAGGAATACAGAACAAAGTCCTTATTCTGGACTCCTGAGCAAGATCTGGCAGAACCCAATAGCTGCAGCTCACCGTTGCCTCCATAAAACTGATGGAAAAACTGGGAGGGATAAAAAACAGAAGTCTCTGGCTTCTAAAGGAATTATGCAGGATTCCTTCTGCCTGGGCTCCCAGGTATATTCCTTCAGAGGGCTCTCATTGCCTAAGCCCATAGACATTTCATATTCTGGAAACAACCAGGTTGACAGGAGACTGTGCTGAGTTTTTCATTCTCAACATTCTCCAAATCCCATGTGTGTTGAAGAACTCATGCTGTCTGTGTCTCCACTTCTACAACTTAGCCCTTTCTTGGAAAAAATGGATTTGCATGGAATGTATTCAGAGCCAGTGTCTTAGAGTACTATCTTCTTTCAGCACATGAGTCTGATGGTGTCCTTGAGGTGTTGAGATAGGTATTGCATTGGTCCCTTCTCAATTTGTTTTCAGAATTGTGTGCCAATTTTCAAAACTTGGCTGTGTGGAAGGGCCCAGGGAGAATGTTGTGATTAGGCTAAGCCTGGCGGTAGGGGAGTATACTGCCTCCTTTGTGGGACAAGAGGATGGAAGACAGCTATCAGCTTTATCAATTTGACACGTGGCCATTTGAATGCAGATCTTGGTACCAAACTTGTCATTCCTAATCCATTGCTGCTTTTCTAACTTGGATGCAATTCACACTTCTAGACAATGGGACTATCCACCCAGAAAACAGAGCTCAGCTCGGCGGGGAACAAAAGTACTGGCCAGCGCCATCTCCCTCGCACATCCCCCAGCCAAAATTCCAAAGGGAACCAGTTGCCCTCATGGAACTTCTTGCCCCGGCAAACACCCAATGCTCTGCTCTTATGGATTCATCCCTCAGATGGGTCTGCCCGCCTCCCTCCCGGTGCTGCAGGGCCCCTACTGCAGGGGACCACTGACAGCAAAGCGAGCTAAGCCTGCCTCTCCTGCCGCTGTGAACTTTGTGGATCCACCCCGGCTAATACGCCAGATCCCATAGAAGCAGCATCACGAGACTGGCAGTGTGCAAGTAGCCCAGACAGAGGCCACATCACTCCACAGTGAGTCCCGCCCCTGGGAGAGGGAAGAAAGGGACACACCAGTCTGACTGTGGCCCCAGTGGTGGGCTGGGGGCAGATATCAGGTCTGACTGCAGCCTCGCCCACCAACACAAGTTACTCCAGACAGCACAGTGCTGCAGTTCCGCACCACTCCAGGGACTATCCAAAATGACTAAACGGAAGAATTATCCTCAAAAGAAACTCCGGAAAGTAGCAACAGCTAACGAATTGACCAAAAAAGACTTAAGCAATATAACAGAACATGAATTTAAAATATTAGTCATAAAATTAACTGCTGGGCTTGAAAAAAGTACACAGGAGAGCAGAGAATCTATTGTTACAGAGATCAAGGGACTAAGAAATACTCAGGGAGGAGCTGAAAAATGCCATAAATGAGGTGCAAAATAAAATGGAGGTGACCACAGCTTGGATTGAAGAGGCAGAGGAGAGAATAGGTGAATTAGAAGATAAAATTATGGAAAAAGAGGAAGCTGAGAAAAAGAGAGATAAAAAAATCCAGGAGTATGAGTGGAGAAGTAGAGAACTAAGTGATGCTATGAAACGCAACAATATCCGTATAATAGGGATTCCAGAGGAGGGAGAGAGAGAGAAAGGGGCTGAAGATGTACTTGAACAAATCATAGCTGAGAACTTCCTTGATCTGGGGAAGGAAAAAGGCATTGAAATCCAACAGGCACAGAGAACTCCCTTCAGACGTAACTTGAATCGATCTTCTGCATCACAAGTCATAGTGAAACTGGAGAAATACAAGGATAAAGAGAAAATTCTGAAAGCAGCTACGGATAAACACGCTCTAACCTATAAAGGGAGACTGATAAGTCTAGTGACAGATCTATCTACTGAAACTTGGCACGCCAGAAAAGAATGGCAGGAAATCTTCAATGTGATGAACAGCAAACATATGCATCCAAGAATCCTTTATGCAGCAAGCCATCATTCAGATGGAAGGAGAGATAAAGGTCTTTCCAAACAAACAAAAACTGAAGGAATTCATCACCACTAAAACCAACCCTACAAGGAATCCTAAGGGGGATTCTGTAAGTGAAACGTTGCAAGGACCACAAAGTACCAGAGATATCACTACAAACATGAAACCTACAGACATCACAATGACTCTAAACCCATATCTTTCTATAATAACACTGAATGTAAACAGACGAAACACTCCAACCAAAAGACATAGGGTATCAGAATGGATAAGATAAAAAAACCATGACCCATCTATCTGCTGTCTACAAGAGACTTGTTTTAGACCTGAGAACACCCTCAGATTGAAAGTGAGGGGATGGAGAACTATCATGCTACTGGAAGCCAAAAGAAAGCTGGAGTAGCCATATCTATATCAAACTTGACTTAAAATTAAAGGCTGTAACAGATGAAGAAGGGCATTATATAATAACTGCAGGCTCTATCCATCAGGAAGAGCTAACAATTATAAATGTCTATGCGCCGAATACCGGAGCCCCCAAATATATAAAGCAATTGATCACAATCATAAACAACCTTATTGATAAGAATGTGGTAATTGCAGGGGACTTTAACACTCCACTTACAACAATGGATAGATCATCTAGACACAGGGTCAATAAGGAGACAAGGGCCCTGAATGCTACATTGGATCAGATGGACTTGACAGATATATTTAGAGCTCTTCATCCCAAAGGAACGGAATATACTTTCTACTCGAGTGCACATGGAACATTCTCCAAGAGAGATCACATACTGATAACCGACAAAGAAACTAATGGATAATAATACAATACTAATAGGAGACTTTAACACCCCAGTTACATGTCATCTAAACTGAAAACAAACAAGGAAACATGGCTTCGAATGACACACTGGTCCAGGTGGACTTAACAGGTATATTCAGATTGTTCCATCCTAAACACATTCCTATAAGTGCACATGGGACATTCTCAGAACACGTCACATGTTAGGTCACAAAATAATCCCAAAACACTGAAGTCATTCCATGCACCTTTTCTGCCAACAGCACTATGAAACTAGAAGTCAGCCCAAGAAAAAAATCTGGAAAGACCACAAATATATGGAATAACATGTTACTAAACAATGAATATGTCAGTCAGGAGAAAAAAAGGAAAAAGGAAAGTTAAAAGTGCATTGAAAAATCCAAAATCCATAAGAACTTATGAAGCTCAACACCCCAAAACCAAATAATATAGTGAAGAAATGGGCAAAATACATGAATAGACACGTCTCCAGAGAAGACATCCAGATGGCCAACCGACACATGAAAAAATGCACAACATCACTCATCATCAGGAAAATGCAAATCAAAACGAAAGGAGATAGCATTTCACACCTGTCAGAATGGCTAACATTAGCAACTCAGGCGACAACAGATGTTGGCATGGATGTGGAGAAAGAGGAACTCTCTTGCACTGTTGGTGGGAATGCAAACTGGTGCAGCCATTCTGTAGAACAGTATGGAGGTTCCTCATAAAATAAAAAATAGAACTACCCTACTACCCAGCAATTGCACTACTAGGTATTTATCCAAAGGATATAGGAGTGGTGATTCGAAGGGGAACATGCACCCCAATGTTTATAGAAGCACTATCAACAATAGCCAAAGTATAGAAAAAGCTTGAATGTCCATTGACTGGTGAATGGGTAAAGAAGATGTAGTGTATACATACACAATGGAATACTACTGGGCGATCGAGAATAATGAAATTGTGCCCCTTGCAACACCACGGATGGAATTAGAGTATACTGTGTTAAGCGAAATAAGTCAGTCAGAGAAAGAAAATATTATAGGCTATCACTCATACGTGGAATTTGAGAAGCACAAGAGGTGAACATAGGGGAAGGGAAGGAAATATAAGACAAAAACACAGAGGGAGGCAAACCATAAGAGACTCTTAAGTACAGAGAATAAACTGAGGACTGCTGCAGGGGTGTTGGGTGGGCGGATGGGCTAAATGGGTGATGGTCACTAAGGAAGGCACTTGTAAGGATGAGCACTGGGTGTTACATATAAGTGATGAATCACTGGGTTCTACTCCTGAAACCAATACAACACTGTACGTTAACTTCAATTTAATTGAATAAATTTTAAAAATAAAACAGAATAGAAAGCACAGAGATCCACACATACAAATTCAATTAATCTTCAACTAAGCAGGAAAGAATATCCATTGGGAAAAGACAGTCTCTTCGAAGAAGGGTGTTGGGAAAAGTGCACAGTATCATGCAAAAGAATGAATGTAAACCACTTCCTTACACCATACACTTAAAGAAACAAAACATAGATTAAGGACCTAAATGTGAGACCCAAAGCCATAAAAATCCTAGAACACAGCACAGGTAGTAACTTCTTTGACATCAGCCATGAAAACTTCTTTCAATATATGTCCCCTGAGGCCAGAGAAACTAAAGCAAAAAATAAATCTTGGGACTCTATCGAGTAAAAAGCTTCTGCACAGTGAAGTAAAAAGTGAAGAGTAAAAAGCAACTTATGGAATGGGAGAAGATATTTGCAAATGACCTATCTAATAAAGAGCTAATATCTGATATATCATAAGGCCCAAGCAACAATTAATCAAATTAAAAACTGGAAAGAAAACATGAACAGACATTTCTCCAAAGAAGACATACAGATGGTAAGAGACACAGGAAAAATGCTTATCATCACTTACCATCAAGGAAATGCAAAACAAAACCACAATGAGAAACTACCTCACACCTGTCAGAATGGCAAAAATCAAAAATACAAGAAGCAATAAGTGTTGGCAAGGATGTGGAGAAAAGGAAACTGTTCTTGGAAATGCAAAGTGGTGAGGCCACCGTGTAAAACTATGTGGAGTTTCCTCTAAAAGTTAAAAATACAATTACCTCATGATCCAGCATAGCACAACTGGGTATTTATCCAAGGAATAAAAGAACACAAATTCAAGAGGATGCATGCACATTGGCGCTCCTGGGCAGCTCAGTAAGTGAAGCGCCCAACTTCCCCCCAGGTCATGATCTCATGGTGTGTGAATTCAAGCCCCGCGTCAGGCTCTGTTCTGACAGCTCAGAGCCTGGAGCCTGCTTCAGATTCTGTGTCTCCCTCTCTCTCTGCCCCTCACCTGCTCTCTCACTCTATCTCTCTCTTTCAAAAATAAATAAACCTTAAATTTTTTAATGCACACATGAACCAGTGTGTTTATAGCAGCATTGTTTACAATAACCAAGATATGGAAGCAGCCCAAGTATCCATAAATGGATGAATGGATGGATAAAGAGGATGTGACATACATATGATGGAATACTATTCAGCCATAAGAAGGAATGCAATCTTTCCTTTTGCAAGGACCTGGATGGAGCTAGAGAGTATGATTCTAAGTGAAATATACCAGTCAAAAAAAGACAAATACCATATAATTCTACTCATACATGGGTTTAAGAAACAAACAAGCAAAGGGAAAAAATAAGAGAGAGAGAGAGAGAGAGTATAGACAATCAGGAAGCAGACTCTTTTTTTTTAAGTTCATTTATTTTTTTTTAATTTAACATTATCTTTTTAAATTTTTTCAATATATGAAATATTGTCAAATTGGTTTCCTACAACACCCAGTGCTCATCCCAAAAGGTGCCCTCCTCAATACCCATCGCCCACCCTACCCTCCCTCCCACCCCCATCAACCCTCAGTTTTTTTCTCAGTTTTTAACAGTCTCTTATGCTTTGGCTCCTTCCCACTCTAACCTCTTTTGTTTTTTCCTTCCCCTCCCCCATGGGTTTCTGTTAAGTTTCTCAGGATCCGCATAAGAGTGAAAATATATGGTATCTGTCTTTCTCTTTATGGCTTATTTCACTTAGCATCACACCCTCCAGTCCCATCCATGTTGCTACAAAGAGACATATTTCGTTCTTTCTCATTGCCATGTAGTACTCCCATTGTGTATATAAACCACCCTTTCTTGATCCATTCATCAGTTGATGGACATTTCGGCTCTTTCCATAATTTGGCTATTGTTGAGAGTGCTGCTATAAACATTGGGGTACAAGTGCCCCTATGCATCAGTACTCCTGTATCCCTTGGGTAAATTCCTAGCAGTGCTATTGCTGGGTCATAGGGTAGGTCTATTTTTAATTTTCTGAGGAACCTCCACACTGCTTTCCAGAGCAGCTGCACCAATTTGCATTCCCCCCAACAGTGCAAGAGGGTTTCCGTTTCTCCACATCTTCTCCAGCATCTACCGTCTCCTGATTATGTTCATTTTGGCCACTCTGACTGGCGTGAGGTGATATCTGAGTGTGGTTTGGATTTGTATTTTCCTGATAAGGAGCGACGGTGAGCATCTTTTCGTGTGCCTGTTGGCCATCTGGATGTCTTCTTTAGAGAAGTGTCTATTCATGTTTTCTGCCCAAATCTTCACTGGGTTATTTGTTTTTCGGGGGTGGAGTTTGGTGAGCTCTTTATAGATTTTGGATACTAGCCCTTTGTCCGAAATGGCATTTGCGAAGATCTTTTCCCGTTCCGTTGGTTGCCTTTTAGTTTTGTTGGTTGTTTCCTTTGCTGTGCAGAAGCTTTTTATCTTCATAAGGTGCCAGTGATTCACTTTTGCTTTTAATTCCCTTGCCTTTGGGGATGTGTCGAGTAAGAGATTGCTACGGCTGAGGTCAGAGAGGTCTTTTCCTGCTTTCTCCTCTAGGGTTTGGATGGTTTCCTGTCTCACATTCAGGTCCTTTATCCACTTTGAGTTTATTTTTGTGAATGGTGTGAGAAAATGGCCTATTTTCAACCTTCTGCCTGTTGCTGTCAAGTTCTCCCAGCACCATTTGTAAAAGAGACTGTCTTTTATCCACTGGATGTTCTTTCCTGCTTTGTCAAAGATTAGTTGGCCATACGTTTGTGGGTCTAGTTCTGGGGTTTCTATTCTATTCCATTGGTCTATGTGTCTCTTTTTGTGCCAACACCATGCGGTCTGGATGATTACAGCTTTGTAGTAGAGGCGAAAGTCTGGGATTGTGATGTCTCCTGCTTTGGTCTTCTTCTTCAAAATGACTTTGGCTATTCGGGGCCTTTTGTGGTCCCATATGAATTTTAGGATTGCCTGTTCTAGTTTCGAGAAGAATGCTGGTGCAATTTTGATTGGGATTGCTTTGAATGTGTACATAGCTTTGGGTAATATTGACATTTTGACAATATTGATTCTTCCAATCCATGAGCAGGGAATGTCTTTCCATTTCTTTATATCTTCTTCAATTACCTTCATAAGCTTTCTATAGTTTTCAGCATACAGATCTTTTACATCTTTGCGTAGATTTATTTGTAGGTATTTTATGCTTCTTGGTGCAATTGTGAATGGGATCAGTTTCTTTATTTGTCTTTCTGTTGCTTCAATGTTAGTGTATAAGGATGCAACTGATTTTTTGTACATTGATTTTGTATCCTGCAACTTTGCTGAATTCATGTATCAGTTCTAGCAGACTTTTGGTGGAGTCTATTGGATTTTCCATGTATAATATGTCATCTGAAACAAGCGAAAGCTTGACTTCATCTTTGCCAATTTTGATACCTTTGATTTCCTTTTGTTGTCTGATTGCTGATGCTAGAACTTCCAACACTATGTTAAACAACACTGGTGAGAGTGGGCATCCCTGTCGTGTTCCTGATCTCAGGGAAAAAGCTCTCAGTTTTTCCCCATTGAGGATGATGTTAGCTGTGGGCTTTTCATAAATGGCTTTTATGATCTTCAAGTATGTTCCTTCTATCCCGACTTTCTCAAGGGTTTTTATTAAGAAAAGGTGCTGGGAGGCGCCTGGGTGGCTCAGTCGGTTAAGCGGCCGACTTCGGCTCAGGTCACGATCTCGCGGTTCGTGAGTTCAAGCCCCGCGTCGGGCTCTGTGCTAACAGCTCAGAGCCTGGAGCCTGTTTCAGATTCCGTGCCTCCTGCTCTCTCTCTGACCCTCCCTTGTTCATATGCTCTGTCTCTGTCTCAAAAATAAATAAACGTTGAAAAAAAAAAAAAAAAAGAAAAGAAAGGGTGCTGGATTTTGTCAAAGGCCTTTTCTGCATCGATTGACAGGATCATATGGTTCTTATCTTTTCTTTTATTGATGTGATGTATCACGTTGATTGATTTGCGAATGTTGAACCAGCCCTGCATCCCAGGAATGAATCCCAGTTGATCATGGTGAATAATTCTTTTTATATGCTGTTGAATTCTATTTGCTAGTATCTTATTGAGAATTTTTGCATCTATATTCCTCAGGAATATTGGCCTGTAGTTCTCTTTTTTTACTGCGTCTCTGTCTGGTTTAGGAATCAAAGTAATACTGGCTTCATAGAATGAGTCTGGAAGTTTTCCTTCCCTTTCTATTTCTTGGAATAGCTTGAAAAGTATAGATATTATCTCTGCTTTAAACGTCTGGTAGAACTCCCTGGGAAGCCATCTGGTCCTGGACTCTTATTTGTTGGGAGATTTTTGATAACCGATTCAATTTCTTCGCCGGTGATGGGTCTGTTCAAGCTTTCTATTTCCTCCTGATTGAGTGTTGGAAGAGTGTGGGTGTTTAGGAATTTGTCCATTTCTTCCAGGTTGTCCAGTTCGTTGGCATACAATTTTTCATAGTATTCCCCGATAATTGCTTGTATCTCTGAGGGATTGGTTGTAATCATTCCATTTTCATTCATGATTTTATCTATTTGGGTCATCTCCCTTTTCTTTTTGAGAAGCCTGGCTAGAGTTTTTTCGATTTTGTTTATTTTTTCAAAAAAACCAACTCTTGGTTCGTTGATCTGCTCTACCGTTTATTTAGATTCTATATTGTTTATTTGTGCTATGATCGTTCTTATTTCTCTTCTGCTGGGTTTAGGCTGCCTTTGCTGTTCTGCTTCTATTTCCTTTAGGTGTGCTGTTAGATTCTGTATTTGGGATTTTTCTTGTTTCTTGAGATAGGCCTGGATTGCGATGTATTTTCCTCTCAGGACTGCCTTCGCTGAATCCCAAAGCATTTGGATGGTTGTATTTTCATTTTCATTTGTTTCCACATCTATTTTTAAATTTCTTCTCTAATTGCCCGGTTGACCCACTCATTCTTTAGTAGGGTGATCTTTAACCTCCATGCTTTTGGAGGTTTTCCAGACTTTTTCCTGTGGTTGATTTCAAGCTTCATAGCATTGCGGTCTGAAAGTTTGCATGGTATAATTTCAATTCTTGTGAACTGATGAAGGGCTGTTTTGTGACCCAGTATATGATCTATCTTGGAGAATGTTCCATGTGCACTCGAGTAGAAAGTATATTCTGTTGCTTTGGGATGCAGAGTTCTAAATATATCTGTCAAGTCCATCTGATCCAATGTAGCATTCAGGGCCCTTGTTCCTTTATTGACCGTGTGTCTAGATGATCTATCCTTTTCTGTAAGTGGGGTGTTAAAGTCCCCTGCAATTACCACATTCTTATCAATAAGGTTGCTTATGTTTATGAGTAATTGTTTTATATATTTGGGGGCTCCGGTATTCAGCGCATAGACATTTATAGTTGTTAGCTCTTCCTGATGGATAGACCCTGTAATTAGTATATAATGCCCTTCTTCATCTCTTGTTACAGCCTTTCATTTAAAGTCTAGTTGGTCTGATATAAGTATGGCTACTCCAGCTTTCTTTTGGCTTCCAGTAGCATGATAGATAGTTCTCCATCGCCTCACTCTCAATCTAAAGGTGTCCTCGCATCTAAAATGAGTCTCTTGTAGACAGCAAATAGATGGGTCTTGTTTTTTATCCATTCTGATACCCTATGTCTTTTGGTTGGCGCATGTAATCCATTTACATTCAGTGTTATTATAGAAAGATAGGGGTTTAGAGTCACTGTGATGTCTGTATGTTTTATGCTTGTAGTGATGTCTCTGGTACTTTGTCTCACAGGATCCCCCTTAGGATCTCTTGTAGGGCTGGTTTAGTGGTGACAAATTCCTTCAGTTTTTGTTTGGGAAGACCTTGATCTCTCCTTCTAGTCTAAATGACAGACTTGCTGGATAAAGGATTTTTCGGCTGCATATTTTTTCTGTTCAGCACACTGAAGATCTCGTGCCAATTCTTTCTGGCCTGCCAAGTTTCAAAAGAGAGATCAGGTCACGAGTCTTATAGGTCTCCCTTTATATGTGAGGGCACGTTTATCCCTTGCTGCTTTCAGAATTTTCTCTTTATCCTTGTATTTTGCCAGTTTCACTATGATATGTCGTGCAGAAGATCGATTCAAGTTACGTCTGAAGGGAGTTCTGTGTGCTTCTTGGATTTCAATGCCTTTTTCCTTCCCCAGTTCAGGGAAGTTCTCAGCTATAATTTCTTCAAGTACCCCTTCAGCACCTTTCCCTCTCTCTTCCTCCTCTGGGATACCAATTATGCGTATATTATTTCTTTTTAGTGTCTCACTTAGTTCTCTAATTTTCCCCTCATACCTCATACTCCTGCATTTTTTTATCTCTCTTTTTCTCAGCTTCCTCTTTTTCCATAACTTTATCTTCTAGTTCACCTATTCTCTCCTCTGCCTCTTCAAGCCGAGCCGTCGTGGTTTCCATTTTGGTTTGCATTTCGTTTAAAGTGTTTTTCAGCTCCTCCTGACTGTTCTTTAGTCCCTTGATCTCTGTAGCAAGAGATTCTCTGCTGTCCTCTATACTGTTTTCAAGCCCAGCGATTAATTTTATGACTATTATTCTAAATTCACTGTCCGTTATATTATTTAAATCCTTTTTGATCAGTTCATTAGCTGTTATTTCCTGGAGATTCTTCTGAGGGGCATTCTTCCGTTTGGTCATTTTGGATAGTCCCTGGAGTGGTGCGGACCTGCAGGGCACTTCCCCTGTGCTGTGGTGTATAACTGGAGTTGGTGGGCGGGGCCGCAGTCAGACCTGATGTCTGCCCCCAGCCCACCACTGGGGCCCCAGTCAGACTGGTGTGTGCCTTCTCTTCCCCTCTCCTAGGTGCAGGATTCACTGTGGGGTGGCGTGGCCCGTCTGGGGTACTTGCACACTGCCAGGCTTGTGGTGCTGGGGATCTGGCGTATGAGCTGGGGTGGGTAGGCAAGGTGCACGGGGGCAAGAGGGGCAGGCTTAGCTTGCTTCTCCTTAGGTGATCCACTTCAGGAGGGGGCCCTGTGGCAGCGGGAGGGAGTCAGATCTGCTGCTGGAGGTTTGGCTCTGCAGAAGCACAGCGTTGGGTGTTTGCGCTGAGGGAGCAAGTTCCCTGGCAGGAAATGGTTCCCTTTGGGATTTTGGCTGGGGGATGGGCGGGGGAGATGGCGCTGGCGAGCGCCTTTGTTCCCCGTCAAACTGAGCTCTGTATGAATTCCTTGAACCACCACCCATCCTTTCTCTGTGCCCAGCACTATATCTTTATTAGTGACCATGGCAAAACATGATCTATGCCCACGTGGAGATCACTTCTAATGAGGAATACAGAAGTGAAAATGGGGGTCCATGTGGTTAGCAGGGATGGTGGGTAACAGCAAAGGAGCATTTAAGAGACCTGAAATTCAAAGGAAACTTCTTCCAAAAGGAAAATTTGGTACATAGGTTTTGTAAAAGTAATTCATTAGAGCTTTTGGAAGTGTATTTTTATATTGAACAAAAGGTGTGTTATAATTTCCCTTGTGTGTTCATTCATAGACCAAAGAAATAAACTGGAGTGGACCAGTATATGTCTGGCAATTTGTCTCACCAATTTATAGCACTTTGGCAGAAATCTTCTAGGCCTCTTTATTTTTTTAAGGGCTTCTGTAATCCTGTGGAAATCAAATCATTCTCTTTGGAAACCTGCATTGTGTCATCTTTCCTTTCTTTGATTAGGGACCAGCTTAACCAAACCAGGTTACATTTGGCACCAGCTTTCTGTGTTATTGGGAAAGACAAAATCAGGGTAGTGAAGGAAATAAAAATCCTGGTATTCAAAGACAATCGCAGCCTGTACTATTTTTCTACATATGACCATTATTTTCACAGAGTGGAATCACAATGTGAATTTGGATATTTGGTTTGGTTAGCTGTTGGTTTGTTGGTTTGTTTGTTTGTTTGTTTCATTTTAACAGGGAAACCCTGGTCCGTATCCTTAAATATCCATTTATGTTGTTTTCCAATTTGCTTACTCATCACAGGGCATAAACTTCACGTGATGACAGTGCCGTAAATAGTAGACAGAAATGAGAACTAGTAAGCATAGAAGGAGTGCTCTCTCACATTTTCCTTAAAAAAATCATAACATAAGCACTGCACTAGTTTGCATTTCAGCCAGAAGTGCAAGAGTGCTCCCCTTTCTCCATAACCTCACCAACAACTGGTGTTTCATGTGTTGTTAATGTTACCCATTCTAACAGGTGTGAGGTGGTATGGCATCATGGTTTTGCTTTGCATTCCCTAATGATGAGTGATGTTGACCATCTTTCCACGTGTCTGTTGGCTGTGTAGAAGTCTTCTTTGGAAAAGTGTCTATTCATGTCTTTTCCCAGTTCATAAGTGGGCTGTTTGGTTTTTTGGGTGTTGAGTTTGATATGTTGTTTCTAGATTTTGGATACTAACACTTTATCATATGCCATTTTCAAATATCTTCTCCCATTCCATAGGCAGGTTTAGTTCTTTTGATTGTTTCCTTCACTGTGCAAAAGCTTTTTATCTTGATAAGAATATCACTTAGACATCAAAATGCATGGAGTCTAGCCATTTGTAGCTATTTAGCTTTAACTAGAATGTATTATGCTAAGCAAAAACGAGTCCATCTGAGAAAGACAAGTATACACTTTCATGCATATGTGAAATTTAACTTTCAGACTTTCAGCTTGGAAGTCTGGTGGTTTCCTTGTGATGGTGAGATATGTATTGCATTGGGCCCTTTTCAATTGGCTTTCACAATTATGTGGCAACCTCCAAACCTAGGGTGTGTCAAGGTGCCCACAGAGAATGCCCTTGGGTAGGCTACGCCAAAGTTTATAGGATCCCACTTCCTGATGGGACAAGAGGACAGTAGGATAGATATAGCCATCCTCGATTTGACCCGTGCCCATTTGATTGCAGAACCTTGACTCACTTTGTTGTCATCCCTCACCGATGGATGTTTTTCTTACTTGGACTCAGTTCACACACTCTGCCTTCCAGCTGGGAGTCTGATCTAGTCCTTGTGACTGAGGGAGAGAATTTTACACAGGGCTCCTTATTGCTTACTTGAGTTTCAGAAGTATGTGGCCATCCTGGGGCCCAAGGCATTCGAAAGGTGCTCAGGAGGCTTGTTTATGTGTAAGCTGAAGTAGACATTTGCGAGGGAACTGGTCTCCTTCTGGTCCAAGGGCAAATGAATTTAAGTTATCTCCTTTCCAGATTGATCCCAATTGCCATTGGAAAATCGAGTTTTGGCCTTCCTTGCACACATTCCCTTCCCCTTGCTGTTTTTCTGACAAAAATTCTGCCCTTCCCCCCCCCCCCCCCCCTTGGAGCCATGGAGTCATAACCCACTAGGTGGCCGCAAATTCCCACTCTTGTCCTGTAATGAGTGAGAGCAACCAATATCTGCCATACCAAAGGATAGCTATCCTTTCATCCTTGAGGGCTTGCTGGTTAGCCTGCTGTTCTATGGAACATGAAGGAGAGCCAGCTTGCCTCTCTGACCTGGATGAATGAGTGCCCTTCATTCTGAGAAGTAATTTGCACATGGGCATTATTGTCCAGAAGGTGGTCAACACAAGAAGGCCCCTTTCCAGGAATACAGAACAAAGTCCTTATTCTGGACTCCTGAGCAAGATCTGGCAGAACCCAATAGCTGCAGCTCACCGTTGCCTCCATAAACTGATGGAAAAACTGGGAGGGATAAAAACAGAAGTCTCTGGCTTCTAAAGGAATTATGCAGGATTCCTTCTGCCTGGGCTCCCAGGTATATTCCTTCAGAGGGCTCTCATTGCCTAAGCCCATAGACATTTCATATTCTGGAAACAACCAGGTTGACAGGAGACTGTGCTGAGTTTTTCATTCTCAACATTCTCCAAATCCCATGTGTGTTGAAGAACTCATGCTGTCTGTGTCTCCACTTCTACAACTTAGCCCTTTCTTGGAAAAAATGGATTTGCATGGAATGTATTCAGAGCCAGTGTCTTAGAGTACTATCTTCTTTCAGCACATGAGTCTGATGGTGTCCTTGAGGTGTTGAGATAGGTATTGCATTGGTCCCTTCTCAATTTGTTTTCAGAATTGTGTGCCAATTTTCAAAACTTGGCTGTGTGGAAGGGCCCAGGGAGAATGTTGTGATTAGGCTAAGCCTGGCGGTAGGGGAGTATACTGCCTCCTTTGTGGGACAAGAGGATGGAAGACAGCTATCAGCTTTATCAATTTGACACGTGGCCATTTGAATGCAGATCTTGGTACCAACTTGTCATTCCTAATCCATTGCTGCTTTTCTAACTTGGATGCAATTCACACTTCTAGACAATGGGACTATCCACCCAGAAAACAGAGCTCAGCTCGGCGGGGAACAAAAGTACTGGCCAGCGCCATCTCCCTCGCACATCCCCCAGCCAAAATTCCAAAGGGAACCAGTTGCCCTCATGGAACTTCTTGCCCCGGGCAAACACCCAATGCTCTGCTCTTATGGATTCATCCCTCAGATGGGTCTGCCCGCCTCCCTCCCGGTGCTGCAGGGCCCCTACTGCAGGGGACCACTGACAGCAAAGCGAGCTAAGCCTGCCTCTCCTGCCGCTGTGAACTTTGTGGATCCACCCCGGCTAATACGCCAGATCCCATAGAAGCAGCATCACGAGACTGGCAGTGTGCAAGTAGCCCAGACAGAGGCCACATCACTCCACAGTGAGTCCCGCCCCTGGGAGAGGGGAAGAAAGGGACACACCAGTCTGACTGTGGCCCCAGTGGTGGGCTGGGGGCAGATATCAGGTCTGACTGCAGCCTCGCCCACCAACACAAGTTACTCCAGACAGCACAGTGCTGCAGTTCCGCACCACTCCAGGGACTATCCAAAATGACTAAACGGAAGAATTATCCTCAAAAGAAACTCCGGAAAGTAGCAACAGCTAACGAATTGACCAAAAAAGACTTAAGCAATATAACAGAACATGAATTTAAAATATTAGTCATAAAATTAACTGCTGGGCTTGAAAAAAGTACACAGGAGAGCAGAGAATCTATTGTTACAGAGATCAAGGGACTAAGAAATACTCAGGAGGAGCTGAAAAATGCCATAAATGAGGTGCAAAATAAAATGGAGGTGACCACAGCTTGGATTGAAGAGGCAGAGGAGAGAATAGGTGAATTAGAAGATAAAATTATGGAAAAAGAGGAAGCTGAGAAAAAGAGAGATAAAAAAATCCAGGAGTATGAGTGGAGAAGTAGAGAACTAAGTGATGCTATGAAACGCAACAATATCCGTATAATAGGGATTCCAGAGGAGGGAGAGAGAGAGAAAGGGGCTGAAGATGTACTTGAACAAATCATAGCTGAGAACTTCCTTGATCTGGGGAAGGAAAAAGGCATTGAAATCCAACAGGCACAGAGAACTCCCTTCAGACGTAACTTGAATCGATCTTCTGCATCACAAGTCATAGTGAAACTGGAGAAATACAAGGATAAAGAGAAAATTCTGAAAGCAGCTACGGATAAACACGCTCTAACCTATAAAGGGAGACTGATAAGTCTAGTGACAGATCTATCTACTGAAACTTGGCACGCCAGAAAAGAATGGCAGGAAATCTTCAATGTGATGAACAGCAAACATATGCATCCAAGAATCCTTTATGCAGCAAGCCATCATTCAGATGGAAGGAGAGATAAAGGTCTTTCCAAACAAACAAAAACTGAAGGAATTCATCACCACTAAAACCAACCCTACAAGGAATCCTAAGGGGGATTCTGTAAGTGAAACGTTGCAAGGACCACAAAGTACCAGAGATATCACTACAAACATGAAACCTACAGACATCACAATGACTCTAAAACCCATATCTTTCTATAATAACACTGAATGTAAACAGACGAAACACTCCAACCAAAAGACATAGGGTATCAGAATGGATAAGATAAAAAAACCATGACCCATCTATCTGCTGTCTACAAGAGACTTGTTTTAGACCTGAGAACACCCTCAGATTGAAAGTGAGGGGATGGAGAACTATCATGCTACTGGAAGCCAAAAGAAAGCTGGAGTAGCCATATCTATATCAAACTTGACTTAAAATTAAAGGCTGTAACAGATGAAGAAGGGCATTATATAATAACTGCAGGCTCTATCCATCAGGAAGAGCTAACAATTATAAATGTCTATGCGCCGAATACCGGAGCCCCCAAATATATAAAGCAATTGATCACAATCATAAACAACCTTATTGATAAGAATGTGGTAATTGCAGGGGACTTTAACACTCCACTTACAACAATGGATAGATCATCTAGACACAGGGTCAATAAGGAGACAAGGGCCCTGAATGCTACATTGGATCAGATGGACTTGACAGATATATTTAGAGCTCTTCATCCCAAAGGAACGGAATATACTTTCTACTCGAGTGCACATGGAACATTCTCCAAGAGAGATCACATACTGATAACCGACAAAGAAACTAATGGATAATAATACAATACTAATAGGAGACTTTAACACCCCAGTTACATGTCATCTAAACTGAAAACAAACAAGGAAACATGGCTTCGAATGACACACTGGTCCAGGTGGACTTAACAGGTATATTCAGATTGTTCCATCCTAAACACATTCTCTATAAGTGCACATGGGACATTCTCAGAACACGTCACATGTTAGGTCACAAAATAATCCCAAAACACTGAAGTCATTCCATGCACCTTTTCTGCCAACAGCACTATGAAACTAGAAGTCAGCCCAAGAAAAAAATCTGGAAAGACCACAAATATATGGAATAACATGTTACTAAACAATGAATATGTCAGTCAGGAGAAAAAAAGGAAAAAGGAAAGTTAAAAGTGCATTGAAAAATCCAAAATCCATAAAGAACTTATGAAGCTCAACACCCCAAAACCAAATAATATAGTGAAGAAATGGGCAAAATACATGAATAGACACGTCTCCAGAGAAGACATCCAGATGGCCAACCGACACATGAAAAAATGCACAACATCACTCATCATCAGGAAAATGCAAATCAAAACGAAAGGAGATAGCATTTCACACCTGTCAGAATGGCTAACATTAGCAACTCAGGCGACAACAGATGTTGGCATGGATGTGGAGAAAGAGGAACTCTCTTGCACTGTTGGTGGGAATGCAAACTGGTGCAGCCATTCTGTAGAACAGTATGGAGGTTCCTCATAAAATAAAAAATAGAACTACCCTACTACCCAGCAATTGCACTACTAGGTATTTATCCAAAGGATATAGGAGTGGTGATTCGAAGGGGAACATGCACCCCAATGTTTATAGAAGCACTATCAACAATAGCCAAAGTATAGAAAAAGCTTGAATGTCCATTGACTGGTGAATGGGTAAAGAAGATGTAGTGTATACATACACAATGGAATACTACTGGGCGATCAAGAATAATGAAATTGTGCCCCTTGCAACACCACGGATGGAATTAGAGTATACTGTGTTAAGCGAAATAAGTCAGTCAGAGAAAGAAAATATTATAGGCTATCACTCATACGTGGAATTTGAGAAGCACAAGAGGTGAACATAGGGGAAGGGAAGGAAAATATAAGACAAAAACACAGAGGAGGCAAACCATAAGAGACTCTTAAGTACAGAGAATAAACTGAGGACTGCTGCAGGGGTGTTGGGTGGGCGGATGGGCTAAATGGGTGATGGTCACTAAGGAAGGCACTTGTAAGGATGAGCACTGGGTGTTACATATAAGTGATGAATCACTGGGTTCTACTCCTGAAACCAATACAACACTGTACGTTAACTTCAATTTAATTGAATAAATTTTAAAAATAAAACAGAATAGAAAGCACAGAGATCCACACATACAAATTCAATTAATCTTCAACTAAGCAGGAAAGAATATCCATTGGGAAAAGACAGTCTCTTCGAAGAAGGGTGTTGGGAAAAGTGCACAGTATCATGCAAAAGAATGAATGTAAACCACTTCCTTACACCATACACTTAAAGAAACAAAACATAGATTAAGGACCTAAATGTGAGACCCAAAGCCATAAAAATCCTAGAACACAGCACAGGTAGTAACTTCTTTGACATCAGCCATGAAAACTTCTTTCAATATATGTCCCCTGAGGCCAGAGAAACTAAAGCAAAAATAAAATCTTGGGACTCTATCGAGTAAAAAGCTTCTGCACAGTGAAGTAAAAAGTGAAGAGTAAAAAGCAACTTATGGAATGGGAGAAGATATTTGCAAATGACCTATCTAATAAAGAGCTAATATCTGATATATCATAAGGCCCAAGCAACAATTAATCAAATTAAATGGAAAGAAAACATGAACAGACATTTCTCCAAAGAAGACATACAGATGGTAAGAGACACAGGAAAAATGCTTATCATCACTTACCATCAAGGAAATGCAAAACAAAACCACAATGAGAAACTACCTCACACCTGTCAGAATGGCAAAAATCAAAAATACAAGAAGCAATAAGTGTTGGCAAGGATGTGGAGAAAAGGAAACTGTTCTTGGAAATGCAAAGTGGTGAGGCCACCGTGTAAAACTATGTGGAGTTTCCTCTAAAAGTTAAAAATACAATTACCTCATGATCCAGCATAGCACAACTGGGTATTTATCCAAGGAATAAAAGAACACAAATTCAAGAGGATGCATGCACATTGGCGCTCCTGGGCAGCTCAGTAAGTGAAGCGCCCAACTTCCCCCCAGGTCATGATCTCATGGTGTGTGAATTCAAGCCCCGCGTCAGGCTCTGTTCTGACAGCTCAGAGCCTGGAGCCTGCTTCAGATTCTGTGTCTCCCTCTCTCTCTGCCCCTCACCTGCTCTCTCACTCTATCTCTCTCTTTCAAAAATAAATAAACCTTAAATTTTTTAATGCACACAT
This sequence comes from Panthera pardus, assembly GCF_024362965.1. Lineage (NCBI taxonomy): Eukaryota > Metazoa > Chordata > Mammalia > Carnivora > Felidae > Panthera > Panthera pardus. Next base: position 20,285 of record NW_026527010.1, on the reverse strand, counting down.
GAACCAGTGTGTTTATAGCAGCATTGTTTACAATAACCAAGATATGGAAGCAGCCCAAGTATCCATAAATGGATGAATGGATGGATAAAGAGGATGTGACATACATATGATGGAATACTATTCAGCCATAAGAAGGAATGCAATCTTTCCTTTTGCAAGGACCTGGATGGAGCTAGAGAGTATGATTCTAAGTGAAATATACCAGTCAAAAAAAGACAAATACCATATAATTCTACTCATACATGGGTTTAAGAAACAAACAAGCAAAGGGAAAAAATAAGAGAGAGAGAGAGAGAGAGTATAGACAATCAGGAAGCAGACTCTTTTTTTTTAAGTTCATTTATTTTTTTTTAATTTAACATTATCTTTTTAAATTTTTTCAATATATGAAATATTGTCAAATTGGTTTCCTACAACACCCAGTGCTCATCCCAAAAGGTGCCCTCCTCAATACCCATCGCCCACCCTACCCTCCCTCCCACCCCCCATCAACCCTCAGTTTTTTTCTCAGTTTTTAACAGTCTCTTATGCTTTGGCTCCTTCCCACTCTAACCTCTTTTGTTTTTTCCTTCCCCTCCCCCATGGGTTTCTGTTAAGTTTCTCAGGATCCGCATAAGAGTGAAAATATATGGTATCTGTCTTTCTCTTTATGGCTTATTTCACTTAGCATCACACCCTCCAGTCCCATCCATGTTGCTACAAAGAGACATATTTCGTTCTTTCTCATTGCCATGTAGTACTCCATTGTGTATATAAACCACCCTTTCTTGATCCATTCATCAGTTGATGGACATTTCGGCTCTTTCCATAATTTGGCTATTGTTGAGAGTGCTGCTATAAACATTGGGGTACAAGTGCCCCTATGCATCAGTACTCCTGTATCCCTTGGGTAAATTCCTAGCAGTGCTATTGCTGGGTCATAGGGTAGGTCTATTTTTAATTTTCTGAGGAACCTCCACACTGCTTTCCAGAGCAGCTGCACCAATTTGCATTCCCCCCAACAGTGCAAGAGGGTTTCCGTTTCTCCACATCTTCTCCAGCATCTACCGTCTCCTGATTTGTTCATTTTGGCCACTCTGACTGGCGTGAGGTGATATCTGAGTGTGGTTTGGATTTGTATTTTCCTGATAAGGAGCGACGGTGAGCATCTTTTCGTGTGCCTGTTGGCCATCTGGATGTCTTCTTTAGAGAAGTGTCTATTCATGTTTTCTGCCCAAATCTTCACTGGGTTATTTGTTTTTCGGGGGTGGAGTTTGGTGAGCTCTTTATAGATTTTGGATACTAGCCCTTTGTCCGAAATGGCATTTGCGAAGATCTTTTCCCATTCCGTTGGTTGCCTTTTAGTTTTGTTGGTTGTTTCCTTTGCTGTGCAGAAGCTTTTTATCTTCATAAGGTGCCAGTGATTCACTTTTGCTTTTAATTCCCTTGCCTTTGGGGATGTGTCGAGTAAGAGATTGCTACGGCTGAGGTCAGAGAGGTCTTTTCCTGCTTTCTCCTCTAGGGTTTGGATGGTTTCCTGTCTCACATTCAGGTCCTTTATCCACTTTGAGTTTATTTTTGTGAATGGTGTGAGAAAATGGCCTATTTTCAACCTTCTGCCTGTTGCTGTCAAGTTCTCCCAGCACCATTTGTAAAAGAGACTGTCTTTTATCCACTGGATGTTCTTTCCTGCTTTGTCAAAGATTAGTTGGCCATACGTTTGTGGGTCTAGTTCTGGGGTTTCTATTCTATTCCATTGGTCTATGTGTCTCTTTTTGTGCCAACACCATGCGGTCTGGATGATTACAGCTTTGTAGTAGAGGCGAAAGTCTGGGATTGTGATGTCTCCTGCTTTGGTCTTCTTCTTCAAAATGACTTTGGCTATTCGGGGCCTTTTGTGGTCCCATATGAATTTTAGGATTGCCTGTTCTAGTTTCGAGAAGAATGCTGGTGCAATTTTGATTGGGATTGCTTTGAATGTGTACATAGCTTTGGGTAATATTGACATTTTGACAATATTGATTCTTCCAATCCATGAGCAGGGAATGTCTTTCCATTTCTTTATATCTTCTTCAATTACCTTCATAAGCTTTCTATAGTTTTCAGCATACAGATCTTTTACATCTTTGCGTAGATTTATTTGTAGGTATTTTATGCTTCTTGGTGCAATTGTGAATGGGATCAGTTTCTTTATTTGTCTTTCTGTTGCTTCAATGTTAGTGTATAAGGATGCAACTGATTTTTGTACATTGATTTTGTATCCTGCAACTTTGCTGAATTCATGTATCAGTTCTAGCAGACTTTTGGTGGAGTCTATTGGATTTTCCATGTATAATATGTCATCTGAAACAAGCGAAAGCTTGACTTCATCTTTGCCAATTTTGATACCTTTGATTTCCTTTTGTTGTCTGATTGCTGATGCTAGAACTTCCAACACTATGTTAAACAACACTGGTGAGAGTGGGCATCCCTGTCGTGTTCCTGATCTCAGGGAAAAAGCTCTCAGTTTTTCCCCATTGAGGATGATGTTAGCTGTGGGCTTTTCATAAATGGCTTTTATGATCTTCAAGTATGTTCCTTCTATCCCGACTTTCTCAAGGGTTTTTATTAAGAAAAGGTGCTGGGAGGCGCCTGGGTGGCTCAGTCGGTTAAGCGGCCGACTTCGGCTCAGGTCACGATCTCGCGGTTCGTGAGTTCAAGCCCCGCGTCGGGCTCTGTGCTAACAGCTCAGAGCCTGGAGCCTGTTTCAGATTCCGTGCCTCCTGCTCTCTCTCTGACCCTCCCTTGTTCATGCTCTGTCTCTGTCTCAAAAATAAATAAACGTTGAAAAAAAAAAAAAAAAAGAAAAGAAAGGGTGCTGGATTTTGTCAAAGGCCTTTTCTGCATCGATTGACAGGATCATATGGTTCTTATCTTTTCTTTTATTGATGTGATGTATCACGTTGATTGATTTGCGAATGTTGAACCAGCCCTGCATCCCAGGAATGAATCCCAGTTGATCATGGTGAATAATTCTTTTTATATGCTGTTGAATTCTATTTGCTAGTATCTTATTGAGAATTTTTGCATCTATATTCCTCAGGAATATTGGCCTGTAGTTCTCTTTTTTTACTGCGTCTCTGTCTGGTTTAGGAATCAAAGTAATACTGGCTTCATAGAATGAGTCTGGAAGTTTTCCTTCCCTTTCTATTTCTTGGAATAGCTTGAAAAGTATAGATATTATCTCTGCTTTAAACGTCTGGTAGAACTCCCCTGGGAAGCCATCTGGTCCTGGACTCTTATTTGTTGGGAGATTTTTGATAACCGATTCAATTTCTTCGCCGGTGATGGGTCTGTTCAAGCTTTCTATTTCCTCCTGATTGAGTGTTGGAAGAGTGTGGGTGTTTAGGAATTTGTCCATTTCTTCCAGGTTGTCCAGTTCGTTGGCATACAATTTTTCATAGTATTCCCCGATAATTGCTTGTATCTCTGAGGGATTGGTTGTAATCATTCCATTTTCATTCATGATTTTATCTATTTGGGTCATCTCCCTTTTCTTTTTGAGAAGCCTGGCTAGAGTTTTTTCGATTTTGTTTATTTTTTCAAAAAAACCAACTCTTGGTTTCGTTGATCTGCTCTACCGTTTATTTAGATTCTATATTGTTTATTTGTGCTATGATCGTTCTTATTTCTCTTCTGCTGGGTTTAGGCTGCCTTTGCTGTTCTGCTTCTATTTCCTTTAGGTGTGCTGTTAGATTCTGTATTTGGGATTTTTCTTGTTTCTTGAGATAGGCCTGGATTGCGATGTATTTTCCTCTCAGGACTGCCTTCGCTGAATCCCAAAGCATTTGGATGGTTGTATTTTCATTTTCATTTGTTTCCACATCTATTTTTAAATTTCTTCTCTAATTGCCCGGTTGACCCACTCATTCTTTAGTAGGGTGATCTTTAACCTCCATGCTTTTGGAGGTTTTCCAGACTTTTTCCTGTGGTTGATTTCAAGCTTCATAGCATTGCGGTCTGAAAGTTTGCATGGTATAATTTCAATTCTTGTGAACTGATGAAGGGCTGTTTTGTGACCCAGTATATGATCTATCTTGGAGAATGTTCCATGTGCACTCGAGTAGAAAGTATATTCTGTTGCTTTGGGATGCAGAGTTCTAAATATATCTGTCAAGTCCATCTGATCCAATGTAGCATTCAGGGCCCTTGTTCCTTTATTGACCGTGTGTCTAGATGATCTATCCTTTTCTGTAAGTGGGGTGTTAAAGTCCCCTGCAATTACCACATTCTTATCAATAAGGTTGCTTATGTTTATGAGTAATTGTTTTATATATTTGGGGGCTCCGGTATTCAGCGCATAGACATTTATAGTTGTTAGCTCTTCCTGATGGATAGACCCTGTAATTAGTATATAATGCCCTTCTTCATCTCTTGTTACAGCCTTTCATTTAAAGTCTAGTTGGTCTGATATAAGTATGGCTACTCCAGCTTTCTTTTGGCTTCCAGTAGCATGATAGATAGTTCTCCATCGCCTCACTCTCAATCTAAAGGTGTCCTCGCATCTAAAATGAGTCTCTTGTAGACAGCAAATAGATGGGTCTTGTTTTTTATCCATTCTGATACCCTATGTCTTTTGGTTGGCGCATGTAATCCATTTACATTCAGTGTTATTATAGAAAGATAGGGGTTTAGAGTCACTGTGATGTCTGTATGTTTTATGCTTGTAGTGATGTCTCTGGTACTTTGTCTCACAGGATCCCCCTTAGGATCTCTTGTAGGGCTGGTTTAGTGGTGACAAATTCCTTCAGTTTTTGTTTGGGAAGACCTTGATCTCTCCTTCTAGTCTAAATGACAGACTTGCTGGATAAAGGATTTTCGGCTGCATATTTTTTCTGTTCAGCACACTGAAGATCTCGTGCCAATTCTTTCTGGCCTGCCAAGTTTCAAAAGAGAGATCAGTCACGAGTCTTATAGGTCTCCCTTTATATGTGAGGGCACGTTTATCCCTTGCTGCTTTCAGAATTTTCTCTTTATCCTTGTATTTTGCCAGTTTCACTATGATATGTCGTGCAGAAGATCGATTCAAGTTACGTCTGAAGGGAGTTCTGTGTGCTTCTTGGATTTCAATGCCTTTTTCCTTCCCCAGTTCAGGGAAGTTCTCAGCTATAATTTCTTCAAGTACCCCTTCAGCACCTTTCCCTCTCTCTTCCTCCTCTGGGATACCAATTATGCGTATATTATTTCTTTTTAGTGTCTCACTTAGTTCTCTAATTTTCCCCTCATACCTCATACTCCTGCATTTTTTTATCTCTCTTTTTCTCAGCTTCCTCTTTTTCCATAACTTTATCTTCTAGTTCACCTATTCTCTCCTCTGCCTCTTCAAGCCGAGCCGTCGTGGTTTCCATTTTGGTTTGCATTTCGTTTAAAGTGTTTTTCAGCTCCTCCTGACTGTTCTTTAGTCCCTTGATCTCTGTAGCAAGAGATTCTCTGCTGTCCTCTATACTGTTTTCAAGCCCAGCGATTAATTTTATGACTATTATTCTAAATTCACTGTCCGTTATATTATTTAAATCCTTTTTGATCAGTTCATTAGCTGTTATTTCCTGGAGATTCTTCTGAGGGGCATTCTTCCGTTTGGTCATTTTGGATAGTCCCTGGAGTGGTGCGGACCTGCAGGGCACTTCCCCTGTGCTGTGGTGTATAACTGGAGTTGGTGGGCGGGGCCGCAGTCAGACCTGATGTCTGCCCCCAGCCCACCACTGGGGCCCCAGTCAGACTGGTGTGTGCCTTCTCTTCCCCTCTCCTAGGTGCAGGATTCACTGTGGGGTGGCGTGGCCCGTCTGGGGTACTTGCACACTGCCAGGCTTGTGGTGCTGGGGATCTGGCGTATGAGCTGGGGTGGGTAGGCAAGGTGCACGGGGGCAAGAGGGGCAGGCTTAGCTTGCTTCTCCTTAGGTGATCCACTTCAGGAGGGGCCCTGTGGCAGCGGGAGGGAGTCAGATCTGCTGCTGGAGGTTTGGCTCTGCAGAAGCACAGCGTTGGGTGTTTGCGCTGAGGGAGCAAGTTCCCTGGCAGGAAATGGTTCCCTTTGGGATTTTGGCTGGGGGATGGGCGGGGGAGATGGCGCTGGCGAGCGCCTTTGTTCCCCGTCAAACTGAGCTCTGTATGAATTCCTTGAACCACCACCCATCCTTTCTCTGTGCCCAGCACTATATCTTTATTAGTGACCATGGCAAAACATGATCTATGCCCACGTGGAGATCACTTCTAATGAGGAATACAGAAGTGAAAATGGGGGTCCATGTGGTTAGCAGGGATGGTGGGTAACAGCAAAGGAGCATTTAAGAGACCTGAAATTCAAAGGAAACTTCTTCCAAAAGGAAAATTTGGTACATAGGTTTTGTAAAAGTAATTCATTAGAGCTTTTGGAAGTGTATTTTTATATTGAACAAAAGGTGTGTTATAATTTCCCTTGTGTGTTCATTCATAGACCAAAGAAATAAACTGGAGTGGACCAGGTATATGTCTGGCAATTTGTCTCACCAATTTATAGCACTTTGGCAGAAATCTTCTAGGCCTCTTTATTTTTTTAAGGGCTTCTGTAATCCTGTGGAAATCAAATCATTCTCTTTGGAAACCTGCATTGTGTCATCTTTCCTTTCTTTGATTAGGGACCAGCTTAACCAAACCAGGTTACATTTGGCACCAGCTTTCTGTGTTATTGGGAAAGACAAAATCAGGGTAGTGAAGGAAATAAAAATCCTGGTATTCAAAGACAATCGCAGCCTGTACTATTTTTCTACATATGACCATTATTTTCACAGAGTGGAATCACAATGTGAATTTGGATATTTGGTTTGGTTAGCTGTTGGTTTGTTGGTTTGTTTGTTTGTTTGTTTCATTTTAACAGGGAAACCCTGGTCCGTATCCTTAAATATCCATTTATGTTGTTTTCCAATTTGCTTACTCATCACAGGGCATAAACTTCACGTGATGACAGTGCCGTAAATAGTACACAGAAATGAGAACTAGTAAGCATAGAAGGAGTGCTCTCTCACATTTTCCTTAAAAAAATCATAACATAGGCACTGCACTAGTTTGCATTTCAGCCAGAAGTGCAAGAGTGCTCCCCTTTCTCCATAACCTCACCAACAACTGGTGTTTCATGTGTTGTTAATGTTACCCATTCTAACAGGTGTGAGGTGGTATGGCATCATGGTTTTGCTTTGCATTCCCTAATGATGAGTGATGTTGACCATCTTTCCACGTGTCTGTTGGCTGTGTAGAAGTCTTCTTTGGAAAAGTGTCTATTCATGTCTTTTCCCAGTTCATAAGTGGGCTGTTTGGTTTTTTGGGTGTTGAGTTTGATATGTTGTTTCTAGATTTTGGATACTAACACTTTATCATATGCCATTTTCAAATATCTTCTCCCATTCCATAGGCAGGTTTAGTTCTTTTGATTGTTTCCTTCACTGTGCAAAAGCTTTTTATCTTGATAAGAATATCACTTAGACATCAAAATGCATGGAGTCTAGCCATTTGTAGCTATTTAGCTTTAACTAGAATGTATTATGCTAAGCAAAACGAGTCCATCTGAGAAAGACAAGTATACACTTTCATGCATATGTGAAATTTAACTTTCAGACTTTCAGCTTGGAAGTCTGGTGGTTTCCTTGTGATGGTGAGATATGTACTGCATTGGGCCCTTTTCAATTGGCTTTCACAATTATGTGGCAACCTCCAAACCTAGGGTGTGTCAAGGTGCCCACAGAGAATGCCCTTGGGTAGGCTACGCCAAAGTTTATAGGATCCCACTTCCTGATGGGACAAGAGGACAGTAGGATAGATATAGCCATCCTCGATTTGACCCGTGCCCATTTGATTGCAGAACCTTGACTCACTTTGTTGTCATCCCTCACCGATGGATGTTTTTCTTACTTGGACTCAGTTCACACACTCTGCCTTCCAGCTGGGAGTCTGATCTAGTCCTTGTGACTGAGGGAGAGAATTTTACACAGGGCTCCTTATTGCTTACTTGAGTTTCAGAAGTATGTGGCCATCCTGGGGCCCAAGGCATTCGAAGGTGCTCAGGAGGCTTGTTTATGTGTAAGCTGAAGTAGACATTTGCGAGGGAACTGGTCTCCTTCTGGTCCAAGGGCAAATGAATTTAAGTTATCTCCTTTCCAGATTGATCCCAATTGCCATTGGAAAATCGAGTTTTGGCCTTCCTTGCACACATTCCCTTCCCCTTGCTGTTTTTCTGACAAAAATTCTGCCCTTCCCCCCCCCCCCCCCTTGGAGCCATGGAGTCATAACCCACTAGGTGGCCGCAAATTCCCACTCTTGTCCTGTAATGAGTGAGAGCAACCAATATCTGCCATACCAAAGGATAGCTATCCTTTCATCCTTGAGGGCTTGCTGGTTAGCCTGCTGTTCTATGGAACATGAAGGAGAGCCAGCTTGCCTCTCTGACCTGGATGAATGAGTGCCCTTCATTCTGAGAAGTAATTTGCACATGGGCATTATTGTCCAGAAGGTGGTCAACACAAGAAGGCCCCTTTCCAGGAATACAGAACAAAGTCCTTATTCTGGACTCCTGAGCAAGATCTGGCAGAACCCAATAGCTGCAGCTCACCGTTGCCTCCATAAACTGATGGAAAAACTGGGAGGGATAAAAACAGAAGTCTCTGGCTTCTAAAGGAATTATGCAGGATTCCTTCTGCCTGGGCTCCCAGGTATATTCCTTCAGAGGGCTCTCATTGCCTAAGCCCATAGACATTTCATATTCTGGAAACAACCAGGTTGACAGGAGACTGTGCTGAGTTTTTCATTCTCAACATTCTCCAAATCCCATGTGTGTTGAAGAACTCATGCTGTCTGTGTCTCCACTTCTACAACTTAGCCCTTTCTTGGAAAAAATGGATTTGCATGGAATGTATTCAGAGCCAGTGTCTTAGAGTACTATCTTCTTTCAGCACATGAGTCTGATGGTGTCCTTGAGGTGTTGAGATAGGTATTGCATTGGTCCCTTCTCAATTTGTTTTCAGAATTGTGTGCCAATTTTCAAAACTTGGCTGTGTGGAAGGGCCCAGGGAGAATGTTGTGATTAGGCTAAGCCTGGCGGTAGGGGAGTATACTGCCTCCTTTGTGGGACAAGAGGATGGAAGACAGCTATCAGCTTTATCAATTTGACACGTGGCCATTTGAATGCAGATCTTGGTACCAACTTGTCATTCCTAATCCATTGCTGCTTTTCTAACTTGGATGCAATTCACACTTCTAGACAATGGGACTATCCACCCAGAAAACAGAGCTCAGCTCGGCGGGGAACAAAAGTACTGGCCAGCGCCATCTCCCTCGCACATCCCCCAGCCAAAATTCCAAAGGGAACCAGTTGCCCTCATGGAACTTCTTGCCCCGGGCAAACACCCAATGCTCTGCTCTTATGGATTCATCCCTCAGATGGGTCTGCCCGCCTCCCTCCCGGTGCTGCAGGGCCCCTACTGCAGGGGACCACTGACAGCAAAGCGAGCTAAGCCTGCCTCTCCTGCCGCTGTGAACTTTGTGGATCCACCCCGGCTAATACGCCAGATCCCATAGAAGCAGCATCACGAGACTGGCAGTGTGCAAGTAGCCCAGACAGAGGCCACATCACTCCACAGTGAGTCCCGCCCCTGGGAGAGGGGAAGAAAGGGACACACCAGTCTGACTGTGGCCCCAGTGGTGGGCTGGGGGCAGATATCAGGTCTGACTGCAGCCTCGCCCACCAACACAAGTTACTCCAGACAGCACAGTGCTGCAGTTCCGCACCACTCCAGGGACTATCCAAAATGACTAAACGGAAGAATTATCCTCAAAAGAAACTCCGGAAAGTAGCAACAGCTAACGAATTGACCAAAAAAGACTTAAGCAATATAACAGAACATGAATTTAAAATATTAGTCATAAAATTAACTGCTGGGCTTGAAAAAAGTACACAGGAGAGCAGAGAATCTATTGTTACAGAGATCAAGGGACTAAGAAATACTCAGGAGGAGCTGAAAAATGCCATAAATGAGGTGCAAAATAAAATGGAGGTGACCACAGCTTGGATTGAAGAGGCAGAGGAGAGAATAGGTGAATTAGAAGATAAAATTATGGAAAAAGAGGAAGCTGAGAAAAAGAGAGATAAAAAAATCCAGGAGTATGAGTGGAGAAGTAGAGAACTAAGTGATGCTATGAAACGCAACAATATCCGTATAATAGGGATTCCAGAGGAGGGAGAGAGAGAGAAAGGGGCTGAAGATGTACTTGAACAAATCATAGCTGAGAACTTCCTTGATCTGGGGAAGGAAAAAGGCATTGAAATCCAACAGGCACAGAGAACTCCCTTCAGACGTAACTTGAATCGATCTTCTGCATCACAAGTCATAGTGAAACTGGAGAAATACAAGGATAAAGAGAAAATTCTGAAAGCAGCTACGGATAAACACGCTCTAACCTATAAAGGGAGACTGATAAGTCTAGTGACAGATCTATCTACTGAAACTTGGCACGCCAGAAAAGAATGGCAGGAAATCTTCAATGTGATGAACAGCAAACATATGCATCCAAGAATCCTTTATGCAGCAAGCCATCATTCAGATGGAAGGAGAGATAAAGGTCTTTCCAAACAAACAAAAACTGAAGGAATTCATCACCACTAAAACCAACCCTACAAGGAATCCTAAGGGGGATTCTGTAAGTGAAACGTTGCAAGGACCACAAAGTACCAGAGATATCACTACAAACATGAAACCTACAGACATCACAATGACTCTAAACCCATATCTTTCTATAATAACACTGAATGTAAACAGACGAAACACTCCAACCAAAAGACATAGGGTATCAGAATGGATAAGATAAAAAAACCATGACCCATCTATCTGCTGTCTACAAGAGACTTGTTTTAGACCTGAGAACACCCTCAGATTGAAAGTGAGGGGATGGAGAACTATCATGCTACTGGAAGCCAAAAGAAAGCTGGAGTAGCCATATCTATATCAAACTTGACTTAAAATTAAAGGCTGTAACAGATGAAGAAGGGCATTATATAATAACTGCAGGCTCTATCCATCAGGAAGAGCTAACAATTATAAATGTCTATGCGCCGAATACCGGAGCCCCCAAATATATAAAGCAATTGATCACAATCATAAACAACCTTATTGATAAGAATGTGGTAATTGCAGGGGACTTTAACACTCCACTTACAACAATGGATAGATCATCTAGACACAGGGTCAATAAGGAGACAAGGGCCCTGAATGCTACATTGGATCAGATGGACTTGACAGATATATTTAGAGCTCTTCATCCCAAAGGAACGGAATATACTTTCTACTCGAGTGCACATGGAACATTCTCCAAGAGAGATCACATACTGATAACCGACAAAGAAACTAATGGATAATAATACAATACTAATAGGAGACTTTAACACCCCAGTTACATGTCATCTAAACTGAAAACAAACAAGGAAACATGGCTTCGAATGACACACTGGTCCAGGTGGACTTAACAGGTATATTCAGATTGTTCCATCCTAAACACATTCTCTATAAGTGCACATGGGACATTCTCAGAACACGTCACATGTTAGGTCACAAAATAATCCCAAAACACTGAAGTCATTCCATGCACCTTTTCTGCCAACAGCACTATGAAACTAGAAGTCAGCCCAAGAAAAAAATCTGGAAAGACCACAAATATATGGAATAACATGTTACTAAACAATGAATATGTCAGTCAGGAGAAAAAAAGGAAAAAGGAAATTTAAAAGTGCATTGAAAAATCCAAAATCCATAAAGAACTTATGAAGCTCAACACCCCAAAACCAAATAATATAGTGAAGAAATGGGCAAAATACATGAATAGACACGTCTCCAGAGAAGACATCCAGATGGCCAACCGACACATGAAAAAATGCACAACATCACTCATCATCAGGAAAATGCAAATCAAAACGAAAGGAGATAGCATTTCACACCTGTCAGAATGGCTAACATTAGCAACTCAGGCGACAACAGATGTTGGCATGGATGTGGAGAAAGAGGAACTCTCTTGCACTGTTGGTGGGAATGCAAACTGGTGCAGCCATTCTGTAGAACAGTATGGAGGTTCCTCATAAAATAAAAAATAGAACTACCCTACTACCCAGCAATTGCACTACTAGGTATTTATCCAAAGGATATAGGAGTGGTGATTCGAAGGGGAACATGCACCCCAATGTTTATAGAAGCACTATCAACAATAGCCAAAGTATAGAAAAAGCTTGAATGTCCATTGACTGGTGAATGGGTAAAGAAGATGTAGTGTATACATACACAATGGAATACTACTGGGCGATCGAGAATAATGAAATTGTGCCCCTTGCAACACCACGGATGGAATTAGAGTATACTGTGTTAAGCGAAATAAGTCAGTCAGAGAAAGAAAATATTATAGGCTATCACTCATACGTGGAATTTGAGAAGCACAAGAGGTGAACATAGGGGAAGGGAAGGAAAATATAAGACAAAAACACAGAGGGAGGCAAACCATAAGAGACTCTTAAGTACAGAGAATAAACTGAGGACTGCTGCAGGGGTGTTGGGTGGGCGGATGGGCTAAATGGGTGATGGTCACTAAGGAAGGCACTTGTAAGGATGAGCACTGGGTGTTACATATAAGTGATGAATCACTGGGTTCTACTCCTGAAACCAATACAACACTGTACGTTAACTTCAATTTAATTGAATAAATTTTAAAAATAAAACAGAATAGAAAGCACAGAGATCCACACATACAAATTCAATTAATCTTCAACTAAGCAGGAAAGAATATCCATTGGGAAAAGACAGTCTCTTCGAAGAAGGGTGTTGGGAAAAGTGCACAGTATCATGCAAAAGAATGAATGTAAACCACTTCCTTACACCATACACTTAAAGAAACAAAACATAGATTAAGGACCTAAATGTGAGACCCAAAGCCATAAAAATCCTAGAACACAGCACAGGTAGTAACTTCTTTGACATCAGCCATGAAAACTTCTTTCAATATATGTCCCCTGAGGCCAGAGAAACTAAAGCAAAAATAAATCTTGGGACTCTATCGAGTAAAAAGCTTCTGCACAGTGAAGTAAAAAGTGAACAGTAAAAAGCAACTTATGGAATGGGAGAAGATATTTGCAAATGACCTATCTAATAAAGAGCTAATATCTGATATATCATAAGGCCCAAGCAACAATTAATCAAATTAAAAACTGGAAAGAAAACATGAACAGACATTTCTCCAAAGAAGACATACAGATGGTAAGAGACACAGGAAAAATGCTTATCATCACTTACCATCAAGGAAATGCAAAACAAAACCACAATGAGAAACTACCTCACACCTGTCAGAATGGCAAAAATCAAAAATACAAGAAGCAATAAGTGTTGGCAAGGATGTGGAGAAAAGGAAACTGTTCTTGGAAATGCAAAGTGGTGAGGCCACCGTGTAAAACTATGTGGAGTTTCCTCTAAAAGTTAAAAATACAATTACCTCATGATCCAGCATAGCACAACTGGGTATTTATCCAAGGAATAAAAGAACACAAATTCAAGAGGATGCATGCACATTGGCGCTCCTGGGCAGCTCAGTAAGTGAAGCGCCCAACTTCCCCCCAGGTCATGATCTCATGGTGTGTGAATTCAAGCCCCGCGTCAGGCTCTGTTCTGACAGCTCAGAGCCTGGAGCCTGCTTCAGATTCTGTGTCTCCCTCTCTCTCTGCCCCTCACCTGCTCTCTCACTCTATCTCTCTCTTTCAAAAATAAATAAACCTTAAATTTTTTAATGCACACATGAACCAGTGTGTTTATAGCAGCATTGTTTACAATAACCAAGATATGGAAGCAGCCCAAGTATCCATAAATGGATGAATGGATGGATAAAGAGGATGTGACATACATATGATGGAATACTATTCAGCCATAAGAAGGAATGCAATCTTTCCTTTTGCAAGGACCTGGATGGAGCTAGAGAGTATGATTCTAAGTGAAATATACCAGTCAAAAAAAGACAAATACCATATAATTCTACTCATACATGGGTTTAAGAAACAAACAAGCAAAGGGAAAAAATAAGAGAGAGAGAGAGAGAGAGTATAGACAATCAGGAAGCAGACTCTTTTTTTTTAAGTTCATTTATTTTTTTTTAATTTAACATTATCTTTTTAAATTTTTTCAATATATGAAATATTGTCAAATTGGTTTCCTACAACACCCAGTGCTCATCCCAAAAGGTGCCCTCCTCAATACCCATCGCCCACCCTACCCTCCCTCCCACCCCCCATCAACCCTCAGTTTTTTTCTCAGTTTTTAACAGTCTCTTATGCTTTGGCTCCTTCCCACTCTAACCTCTTTTGTTTTTTCCTTCCCCTCCCCCATGGGTTTCTGTTAAGTTTCTCAGGATCCGCATAAGAGTGAAAATATATGGTATCTGTCTTTCTCTTTATGGCTTATTTCACTTAGCATCACACCCTCCAGTCCCATCCATGTTGCTACAAAGAGACATATTTCGTTCTTTCTCATTGCCATGTAGTACTCCATTGTGTATATAAACCACCCTTTCTTGATCCATTCATCAGTTGATGGACATTTCGGCTCTTTCCATAATTTGGCTATTGTTGAGAGTGCTGCTATAAACATTGGGGTACAAGTGCCCCTATGCATCAGTACTCCTGTATCCCTTGGGTAAATTCCTAGCACAGTGCTATTGCTGGGTCATAGGGTAGGTCTATTTTTAATTTTCTGAGGAACCTCCACACTGCTTTCCAGAGCAGCTGCACCAATTTGCATTCCCCCCAACAGTGCAAGAGGGTTTCCGTTTCTCCACATCTTCTCCAGCATCTACCGTCTCCTGATTTGTTCATTTTGGCCACTCTGACTGGCGTGAGGTGATATCTGAGTGTGGTTTGGATTTGTATTTTCCTGATAAGGAGCGACGGTGAGCATCTTTTCGTGTGCCTGTTGGCCATCTGGATGTCTTCTTTAGAGAAGTGTCTATTCATGTTTTCTGCCCAAATCTTCACTGGGTTATTTGTTTTTCGGGGGTGGAGTTTGGTGAGCTCTTTATAGATTTTGGATACTAGCCCTTTGTCCGAAATGGCATTTGCGAAGATCTTTTCCCGTTCCGTTGGTTGCCTTTTAGTTTTGTTGGTTGTTTCCTTTGCTGTGCAGAAGCTTTTTATCTTCATAAGGTGCCAGTGATTCACTTTTGCTTTTAATTCCCTTGCCTTTGGGGATGTGTCGAGTAAGAGATTGCTACGGCTGAGGTCAGAGAGGTCTTTTCCTGCTTTCTCCTCTAGGGTTTGGATGGTTTCCTGTCTCACATTCAGGTCCTTTATCCACTTTGAGTTTATTTTTGTGAATGGTGTGAGAAAATGGCCTATTTTCAACCTTCTGCCTGTTGCTGTCAAGTTCTCCCAGCACCATTTGTAAAAGAGACTGTCTTTTATCCACTGGATGTTCTTTCCTGCTTTGTCAAAGATTAGTTGGCCATACGTTTGTGGGTCTAGTTCTGGGGTTTCTATTCTATTCCATTGGTCTATGTGTCTCTTTTTGTGCCAACACCATGCGGTCTGGATGATTACAGCTTTGTAGTAGAGGCGAAAGTCTGGGATTGTGATGTCTCCTGCTTTGGTCTTCTTCTTCAAAATGACTTTGGCTATTCGGGGCCTTTTGTGGTCCCATATGAATTTTAGGATTGCCTGTTCTAGTTTCGAGAAGAATGCTGGTGCAATTTTGATTGGGATTGCTTTGAATGTGTACATAGCTTTGGGTAATATTGACATTTTGACAATATTGATTCTTCCAATCCATGAGCAGGGAATGTCTTTCCATTTCTTTATATCTTCTTCAATTACCTTCATAAGCTTTCTATAGTTTTCAGCATACAGATCTTTTACATCTTTGCGTAGATTTATTTGTAGGTATTTTATGCTTCTTGGTGCAATTGTGAATGGGATCAGTTTCTTTATTTGTCTTTCTGTTGCTTCAATGTTAGTGTATAAGGATGCAACTGATTTTTGTACATTGATTTTGTATCCTGCAACTTTGCTGAATTCATGTATCAGTTCTAGCAGACTTTTGGTGGAGTCTATTGGATTTTCCATGTATAATATGTCATCTGAAACAAGCGAAAGCTTGACTTCATCTTTGCCAATTTTGATACCTTTGATTTCCTTTTGTTGTCTGATTGCTGATGCTAGAACTTCCAACACTATGTTAAACAACACTGGTGAGAGTGGGCATCCCTGTCGTGTTCCTGATCTCAGGGAAAAAGCTCTCAGTTTTTCCCCATTGAGGATGATGTTAGCTGTGGGCTTTTCATAAATGGCTTTTATGATCTTCAAGTATGTTCCTTCTATCCCGACTTTCTCAAGGGTTTTTATTAAGAAAAGGTGCTGGGAGGCGCCTGGGTGGCTCAGTCGGTTAAGCGGCCGACTTCGGCTCAGGTCACGATCTCGCGGTTCGTGAGTTCAAGCCCCGCGTCGGGCTCTGTGCTAACAGCTCAGAGCCTGGAGCCTGTTTCAGATTCCGTGCCTCCTGCTCTCTCTCTGACCCTCCCTTGTTCATGCTCTGTCTCTGTCTCAAAAATAAATAAACGTTGAAAAAAAAAAAAAAAAAGAAAAGAAAGGGTGCTGGATTTTGTCAAAGGCCTTTTCTGCATCGATTGACAGGATCATATGGTTCTTATCTTTTCTTTTATTGATGTGATGTATCACGTTGATTGATTTGCGAATGTTGAACCAGCCCTGCATCCCAGGAATGAATCCCAGTTGATCATGGTGAATAATTCTTTTTATATGCTGTTGAATTCTATTTGCTAGTATCTTATTGAGAATTTTTGCATCTATATTCCTCAGGAATATTGGCCTGTAGTTCTCTTTTTTTACTGCGTCTCTGTCTGGTTTAGGAATCAAAGTAATACTGGCTTCATAGAATGAGTCTGGAAGTTTTCCTTCCCTTTCTATTTCTTGGAATAGCTTGAAAAGTATAGATATTATCTCTGCTTTAAACGTCTGGTAGAACTCCCCTGGGAAGCCATCTGGTCCTGGACTCTTATTTGTTGGGAGATTTTTGATAACCGATTCAATTTCTTCGCCGGTGATGGGTCTGTTCAAGCTTTCTATTTCCTCCTGATTGAGTGTTGGAAGAGTGTGGGTGTTTAGGAATTTGTCCATTTCTTCCAGGTTGTCCAGTTCGTTGGCATACAATTTTTCATAGTATTCCCCGATAATTGCTTGTATCTCTGAGGGATTGGTTGTAATCATTCCATTTTCATTCATGATTTTATCTATTTGGGTCATCTCCCTTTTCTTTTTGAGAAGCCTGGCTAGAGTTTTTTCGATTTTGTTTATTTTTTCAAAAAAACCAACTCTTGGTTTCGTTGATCTGCTCTACCGTTTATTTAGATTCTATATTGTTTATTTGTGCTATGATCGTTCTTATTTCTCTTCTGCTGGGTTTAGGCTGCCTTTGCTGTTCTGCTTCTATTTCCTTTAGGTGTGCTGTTAGATTCTGTATTTGGGATTTTTCTTGTTTCTTGAGATAGGCCTGGATTGCGATGTATTTTCCTCTCAGGACTGCCTTCGCTGAATCCCAAAGCATTTGGATGGTTGTATTTTCATTTTCATTTGTTTCCACATCTATTTTTAAATTTCTTCTCTAATTGCCCGGTTGACCCACTCATTCTTTAGTAGGGTGATCTTTAACCTCCATGCTTTTGGAGGTTTTCCAGACTTTTTCCTGTGGTTGATTTCAAGCTTCATAGCATTGCGGTCTGAAAGTTTGCATGGTATAATTTCAATTCTTGTGAACTGATGAAGGGCTGTTTTGTGACCCAGTATATGATCTATCTTGGAGAATGTTCCATGTGCACTCGAGTAGAAAGTATATTCTGTTGCTTTGGGATGCAGAGTTCTAAATATATCTGTCAAGTCCATCTGATCCAATGTAGCATTCAGGGCCCTTGTTCCTTTATTGACCGTGTGTCTAGATGATCTATCCTTTTCTGTAAGTGGGGTGTTAAAGTCCCCTGCAATTACCACATTCTTATCAATAAGGTTGCTTATGTTTATGAGTAATTGTTTTATATATTTGGGGGCTCCGGTATTCAGCGCATAGACATTTATAGTTGTTAGCTCTTCCTGATGGATAGACCCTGTAATTAGTATATAATGCCCTTCTTCATCTCTTGTTACAGCCTTTCATTTAAAGTCTAGTTGGTCTGATATAAGTATGGCTACTCCAGCTTTCTTTTGGCTTCCAGTAGCATGATAGATAGTTCTCCATCGCCTCACTCTCAATCTAAAGGTGTCCTCGCATCTAAAATGAGTCTCTTGTAGACAGCAAATAGATGGGTCTTGTTTTTTATCCATTCTGATACCCTATGTCTTTTGGTTGGCGCATGTAATCCATTTACATTCAGTGTTATTATAGAAAGATAGGGGTTTAGAGTCACTGTGATGTCTGTATGTTTTATGCTTGTAGTGATGTCTCTGGTACTTTGTCTCACAGGATCCCCCTTAGGATCTCTTGTAGGGCTGGTTTAGTGGTGACAAATTCCTTCAGTTTTTGTTTGGGAAGACCTTGATCTCTCCTTCTAGTCTAAATGACAGACTTGCTGGATAAAGGATTTTCGGCTGCATATTTTTTCTGTTCAGCACACTGAAGATCTCGTGCCAATTCTTTCTGGCCTGCCAAGTTTCAAAAGAGAGATCAGTCACGAGTCTTATAGGTCTCCCTTTATATGTGAGGGCACGTTTATCCCTTGCTGCTTTCAGAATTTTCTCTTTATCCTTGTATTTTGCCAGTTTCACTATGATATGTCGTGCAGAAGATCGATTCAAGTTACGTCTGAAGGGAGTTCTGTGTGCTTCTTGGATTTCAATGCCTTTTTCCTTCCCCAGTTCAGGGAAGTTCTCAGCTATAATTTCTTCAAGTACCCCTTCAGCACCTTTCCCTCTCTCTTCCTCCTCTGGGATACCAATTATGCGTATATTATTTCTTTTTAGTGTCTCACTTAGTTCTCTAATTTTCCCCTCATACCTCATACTCCTGCATTTTTTTATCTCTCTTTTTCTCAGCTTCCTCTTTTTCCATAACTTTATCTTCTAGTTCACCTATTCTCTCCTCTGCCTCTTCAAGCCGAGCCGTCGTGGTTTCCATTTTGGTTTGCATTTCGTTTAAAGTGTTTTTCAGCTCCTCCTGACTGTTCTTTAGTCCCTTGATCTCTGTAGCAAGAGATTCTCTGCTGTCCTCTATACTGTTTTCAAGCCCAGCGATTAATTTTATGACTATTATTCTAAATTCACTGTCCGTTATATTATTTAAATCCTTTTTGATCAGTTCATTAGCTGTTATTTCCTGGAGATTCTTCTGAGGGGCATTCTTCCGTTTGGTCATTTTGGATAGTCCCTGGAGTGGTGCGGACCTGCAGGGCACTTCCCCTGTGCTGTGGTGTATAACTGGAGTTGGTGGGCGGGGCCGCAGTCAGACCTGATGTCTGCCCCCAGCCCACCACTGGGGCCCCAGTCAGACTGGTGTGTGCCTTCTCTTCCCCTCTCCTAGGTGCAGGATTCACTGTGGGGTGGCGTGGCCCGTCTGGGGTACTTGCACACTGCCAGGCTTGTGGTGCTGGGGATCTGGCGTATGAGCTGGGGTGGGTAGGCAAGGTGCACGGGGGCAAGAGGGGCAGGCTTAGCTTGCTTCTCCTTAGGTGATCCACTTCAGGAGGGGCCCTGTGGCAGCGGGAGGGAGTCAGATCTGCTGCTGGAGGTTTGGCTCTGCAGAAGCACAGCGTTGGGTGTTTGCGCTGAGGGAGCAAGTTCCCTGGCAGGAAATGGTTCCCTTTGGGATTTTGGCTGGGGGATGGGCGGGGGAGATGGCGCTGGCGAGCGCCTTTGTTCCCCGTCAAACTGAGCTCTGTATGAATTCCTTGAACCACCACCCATCCTTTCTCTGTGCCCAGCACTATATCTTTATTAGTGACCATGGCAAAACATGATCTATGCCCACGTGGAGATCACTTCTAATGAGGAATACAGAAGTGAAAATGGGGGTCCATGTGGTTAGCAGGGATGGTGGGTAACAGCAAAGGAGCATTTAAGAGACCTGAAATTCAAAGGAAACTTCTTCCAAAAGGAAAATTTGGTACATAGGTTTTGTAAAAGTAATTCATTAGAGCTTTTGGAAGTGTATTTTTATATTGAACAAAAGGTGTGTTATAATTTCCCTTGTGTGTTCATTCATAGACCAAAGAAATAAACTGGAGTGGAC
>NW_026527009.1:0-42368 GCF_024362965.1 Panthera pardus | reverse complement strand
TAATCAAACCCCCTATTTTTATTATCATTATATCAACCGTTATTTCAGGAACTATAATCGTAATAACAGCCTCCCATTGACTTATAGTCTGAATCGGCCTCGAAATAAACCTATTAGCCATTATTCCCATCCTCATAAAAAAATATAATCCACGAGCCATAGAAGCAGCCACAAAATATTTCCTGACACAAGCAACTGCTTCAGTACTCCTAATAATAGGAATCATCATCAACCTACTGCATTCAGGACAATGAACTGTATCAAAAGATCTCAACCCCATAGCATCTATCATAATAACAACCGCCTTAGCAATAAAACTAGGACTAGCCCCATTCCACTTCTGAGTGCCCGAAGTTACACAAGGAATCTCCATATCCTCAGGCCTAATCCTACTCACATGACAAAAAATTGCTCCACTATCAATCCTATACCAAATCTCACCCACCATCAATCCCAACCTACTCCTAACAATAGCCATCGTATCAGTTATAGTCGGAGGCTGAGGAGGACTTAACCAAACCCAACTACGAAAAATTATAGCATATTCCTCAATTGCCCACATAGGCTGAATAGCAGCCATCATAATATATAGCCCCACAATAATAATTTTAAACCTGACCATCTACATCATCATAACACTAACCACCTTCATATTATTCATACACAACTCCACCACCACAACATCATCCCTATCACAAACATGAAACAAAACACCCCTAATCACCTCATTTATCCTAGTACTAATAATGTCTCTAGGCGGCCTTCCTCCACTCTCCGGCTTCATCCCAAAATGAATAATCATTCCGGGACTAACTAAAAACGAAATAATTATAATGCCCACACTACTAGCTATAACAGCACTACTTAACCTGTACTTCTACATACGACTAACGTATACCACTGCACTGACTATATTCCCCTCAAACAACTGTATAAAAATAAAATGACGATTCGAGTGCACAGAAAAAACAATCCTTTTACCCCCCCCCCTCCCTTAATTGTAATATCCACCATGCTACTTACCACTCGCACCAATACTATCCATCCTAGATTAGAAGTTTAGGTTAAATTAGACCAAGAGCCTTCAAAGCTCTAAGTAAGCCCTAACAGACTTAACTTCTGCATACCAATTAATCCTAAGGACTGCAAGAATCTATCTTACATCAATTGATTGCAAATCAAACACTTTAATTAAGCTAAGCCCTTACTAGATTGGTGGGCCCCAACCCCACGAAATTTTAGTTAACAGCTAAATACCCTAGTCCACTGGCTTCAATCTACTTCTCCCGCCGTCTAGAAAAAAAAGGCGGGAGAAGCCCCGGCAGCGTCAAGCTGCTTCTTTGAATTTGCAATTCAATATGACATTCACTGCAGGACTTGGTAAAAAGAGGACTGAACCTCTGTCTTTAGATTTACAGTCTAATGCTTACTCAGCCATTTTACCTATGTTCATAAACCGCTGACTATTTTCAACCAATCACAAAGATATTGGAACTCTTTACCTTCTATTTGGCGCCTGGGCCGGTATGGTAGGGACCGCTCTCAGTCTCTTCATCCGAGCCGAACTGGGTCAACCTGGCACGCTACTAGGGGACGACCAAATTTATAATGTAGTCGTCACCGCCCATGCCTTTGTAATAATCTTCTTTATAGTAATGCCTATTATGATTGGAGGATTCGGAAACTGATTGGTTCCACTAATAATTGGAGCCCCCGATATAGCATTCCCTCGAATGAATAATATGAGCTTCTGACTCCTTCCCCCGTCTTTCCTACTTTTGCTCGCATCATCTATGGTAGAGGCTGGAGCAGGGACTGGATGGACAGTACACCCACCTCTAGCCGGCAACCTAGCTCATGCAGGAGCATCCGTAGATCTAACTATTTTTTCACTACACCTAGCAGGTGTCCCCTCAATCTTAGGTGCTATTAATTTTATTACTACTATTATTAATATAAAACCCCCTGCTCTATCCCAATATCAAACACCCCTATTTGTCTGATCGGTCTTAATCACTGCTGTATTGCTACTTCTATCACTACCAGTTTTAGCAGCAGGCATCACTATACTACTGACAGATCGAAATCTGAACACCACATTTTTTGACCCCGCCGGAGGAGGGGATCCTATCTTATATCAACACCTATTCTGATTTTTCGGTCACCCAGAAGTCTACATTTTAATTTTACCCGGGTTTGGAATAATTTCACATATTGTTACCTACTACTCAGGTAAAAAAGAACCTTTTGGCTACATGGGAATAGTCTGAGCTATAACATCAATTGGCTTTCTGGGCTTTATCGTATGAGCCCATCCCATGTTTACTGTGGGGATAGATGTGGACACACGAGCATACTTTACATCAGCTACTATAATTATTGCTATTCCCACTGGGGTAAAAGTATTTAGCTGACTGGCCACTCTTCATGGAGGTAATATCAAATGGTCCCCTGCTATGCTATGAGCTCTGGGATTCGTTTTCCTATTCACCGTAGGAGGCTTAACAGGAATTGTACTAGCAAATTCCTCATTAGATATTGTTCTTCACGACACATACTACGTAGTAGCCCACTTCCACTATGTCTTGTCAATAGGAGCAGTATTTGCTCTCATAGGAGGCTTCGTCCATTGATTCCCCCTATTCTCAGGGTATACTCTCGATAACACTTGGGCAAAAATTCATTTTACGATTATGTTCGTAGGTGTCAATATAACGTTTTTCCCTCAGCATTTTCTAGGCCTGTCCGGAATGCCTCGACGTTATTCTGACTACCCAGACGCATATACAACTTGAAACACAATCTCCTCAATAGGCTCTTTTATTTCACTAACAGCAGTAATATTAATAGTTTGTATAGTGTGAGAAGCTTTTGCATCAAAGCGAGAAGTGGCCATAGTGGAACTAACCACAACTAATCTTGAATGGCTGCATGGATGTCCCCCTCCATATCACACATTTGAAGAGCCAACCTGTGTGCTGTTAAAATAAGAAAGGAAGGAATCGAACCTCCTTAGACTGGTTTCAAGCCAATACCATAACCATTATGTCTTTCTCAATCAAGAAGTATTAGTAAAACAATTACATGACTCTGTCAAGGTTAAATTATAGGTTTAAGCCCTATGTACTTCCATGGCATACCCCTTCCAACTAGGTTTTCAAGATGCTACATCCCCCATCATAGAAGAGCTCCTACACTTCCATGATCACACACTAATAATTGTATTCCTAATTAGCTCCCTAGTCCTTTATATCATCTCACTAATACTAACAACCAAACTCACGCACACAAGCACAATGGATGCCCAAGAAGTAGAAACCATCTGAACCATTTTACCAGCTATCATCTTAATTCTCATTGCCCTACCCTCCTTACGAATTCTCTATATAATAGACGAGATTAATAGCCCCTCTCTTACTGTAAAGACCATGGGACATCAATGGTATTGAAGCTATGAATACACTGACTCTGAAGACCTAAGCTTTGACTCCTGTATAATTCCCACTCAAGAGCCAAAGCCCGGAGAACTCCGACTATTAGAAGTTGATAACCGAGTAGCACTACCAATAGAAGTGACCATTCGCGTGTTAATCTCATCAGAAGACGTACTACACTCATGAGCCGTCCCATCCCTGGGCCTAAAAACTGATGCTATTCCAGGCCGACTAAACCAAACAACCCTAATGGGTACACGACCTGGACTCTATTATGGTCAGTGCTCAGAGATCTGCGGCTCAAACCACAGTTTTATGCCCATTGTTCTTGAACTAGTCCCATTAGCATATTTTGAAAAATGATCTGCGTCTATACTGTAAATTCATTAAGAAGCTAAACTAGCGTTAACCTTTTAAGTTAAAAACTGGGAGTTTAAACCTCCCCTTAATGACATGCCACAGTTAGATACATCAACCTGATTCATCACTATTATTTCAAGAATTATAACACTATTTATTATATTTCAACTAAAAATCTCAAAACACCTGTATCCTTCAAGCCCGGAACCCAAATCTACAGCTGCACTAAAACAGCCTAACCCTTGAGAAAAAAAAAAAAGGAACGAAAATCTATTCACCTCTTTCACTACCCCAACAATAATAGGATTGCCTGTTGTCGTATTAATTATGATGTTCCCCAGCATTCTATTCCCCTCACCTAACCGACTAATTAATAACCGTTTAGTCTCACTTCAACAGTGATTAGTACAACTAACTTCAAAACAAATACTAGCCATTCACAATCACAAAGGACAAACTTGGGCCCTAATACTCATAGCTCTCATTTTATTTACTGGATCAACAAACCTGTTAGGTCTACTGCCTCACTCATTTACTCCAACTACCCAATTATCAATAAACTTAGGAATAGCTATTCCCCTATGAGCCGGTACCGTAATCACCGGGTTTCGCCACAAAACTAAAGCGTCCCTGGCCCACTTTTCTACCACAAGGAACACCAATCCCCCTGATCCCTATGCTTGTAATTATTGAAACCATTAGCCTTTTTATCCAGCCCGTGGCTCTGGCCGTACGACTTACAGCTAACATTACTGCAGGCCACCTATTCATACACTTAATTGGAGGAGCTGCTCTGGCCCTAACAAACATTAGTACCTCTGTTGCTTTAATTACCTTTATTATCCTCATCCTACTGACAATCCTTGAATTTGCTGTGGCTCTAATCCAAGCCTACGTCTTTACCCTACTTGTAAGCCTGTATCTACATGACAATACTTAATGACCCATCAAACCCACGCATACCATATGGTTAACCCCAGTCCATGGCCACTTACGGGAGCCCTTTCAGCCCTACTGATAACTTCAGGTCTGGCCATATGATTTCACTACAACTCAATACTATTATTGACCCTAGGTATAACCACTAACCTACTGACTATATATCAATGGTGACGAGACATTATTCGGGAAAGCACATTCCAAGGTCACCACACACCCATCGTTCAAAAAGGTCTCCGTTATGGAATAATTCTCTTTATCACCTCAGACGTATTCTTCTTCGCAGGCTTTGTCTGGGCCTTCTACCACTCAAGTCTAGCCCCAACTCCTGAATTGGGAGGATGCTGACCACCAACAGGTATTATTCCCCTAAACCCCCTAGAAGTCCCACTACTCAATACCTCCGTACTTCTAGCTTCCGGAGTGTCAGTCACCTGAGCTCACCACAGTTTAATAGAAGGGAATCGAAAACACATACTCCAAGCACTGTTTATTACAATCTCCCTAGGAGTCTACTTCACCCTCCTCCAAGCCTCCGAATACTATGAAACATCATTCACAATCTCAGACGGAGTCTACGGATCCACCTTCTTCATGGCTACAGGATTCCACGGACTACACGTAATTATCGGCTCTACCTTCCTAATTGTATGCTTCTTGCGCCAACTAAAAGATCACTTCACATCGAGCCACCACTTTGGATTTGAAGCCGCTTGCTTGAGATTGACATTTCGTAGACGTGGTTTGACTATTCCTATACGTTTCTATTTATTGATGAGGATCCTATTCCTTTAGTATTAACAAGTACAGTTGACTTCCAATCAACCAGTTTCGGTATAATCCGAAAGGGAATAATAAACGTAATACTCGCCCTGCTCACCAATACACTTCTACCCACACTACTTGCACTCATCGCATTCTGACTACCCCAACTAAATATCTATGCAGAAAAAGCAAGTCCTTATGAATGTGGATTTGACCCCATAGGATCCGCCCGCCTGCCTTTCTCTATAAAATTTTTCTTAGTAGCGATTACATTCTTGCTATTTGACCTAGAAATTGCACTACTACTCCCTCTTCCTTGGGCCTCACAAACAAACAAATTATCAACCATACTTACCATAGCTCTTCTACTAATCTCTCTATTAGCCGCAAGCCTAGCCTACGAATGAACCCAAAAAGGACTAGAGTGAACTGAATATGATAATTAGTTTAAACTAAAACAAATGATTTCGACTCATTAGATTGTAGCTTACCCTATAATTATCAGATGTCCATAGTCTATATTAATATCTTCCTGGCTTTCCTCATGTCACTTATAGGACTACTGATGTACCGATCCCACCTAATATCTTCCCTCCTAGGTCTAGAAGGCATAATACTATCCCTATTTATCATGATAACCGTGGCAATTCTAAATAATCACTTCACACTAGCTAGCATGACTCCTATCATCCTGCTCGTATTTGCAGCCTGCGAGGCGGCACTGGGCTTATCCCTACTAGTAATGGTATCAAACACATATGGCACCGACTATGTACAAAACTTAAGCCTCCTACAATGCTAAAAATTATTGTCCCTACTGCCATACTCATACCGATAACATGACTATCAAAACCCAACATACTCTGAATTAACTCAACTACCTATAGCCTTCTGATCAGCCTTATTAGCCTCTCCTATTTAAATCAACTAGGCGACAACAGCCTAAATCTCTCATTACTATTTTTCTCAGACTCACTCTCTGCACCTCTACTAGTATTAACAACATGACTCCTACCACTGATGCTCATGGCTAGTCAATCACACCTGTCAAAAGAGACCTTAGCCCGAAAAAAAACTATACATCACAATACTTATTATCTTACAACTTCTCTTAATTATAACATTCACCGCCACAGAACTAATTATATTCTACATTCTATTTGAAGCCACATTAATCCCCACCCTCATTATTATCACTCGATGGGGTAATCAAACGGAGCGACTAAACGCTGGCCTATACTTTCTATTCTACACCTTGGTAGGCTCACTACCCCTCCTAGTCGCACTACTATACATCCAAAACACAACAGGGACTTTAAATTTCCTAATCATTCAATCATTCAACCACCTTCCTATGAATCCGAGCATCTTACCCACGATTCCGATATGACCAATTAATACACCTCTTATGAAATAGCTTTCTACCCCTTACCCTAGCCCTATGTATATGACACGTCTCCCTACCCATCAGTACAGCAAGCATTCCACCTCAAACATAAGAAATATGTCTGACAAAAGAGTTACTTTGATAGAGTAAAACTTAGAGGTTTATTTCTAGAATTATAGGAATCGAACCTAATCCTAAGAATCCAAAAATCTTCGTGCTACCAATATTACACCACATTCTAAAGTAAGGTCAGCTAAATAAGCTATCGGGCCCATACCCCGAAAATGTTGGTTTATACCCTTCCCATACTAATCAAACCCCCTATTTTTATTATCATTATATCAACCGTTATTTCAGGAACTATAATCGTAATAACAGCCTCCCATTGACTTATAGTCTGAATCGGCCTCGAAATAAACCTATTAGCCATTATTCCCATCCTCATAAAAAAATATAATCCACGAGCCATAGAAGCAGCCACAAAATATTTCCTGACACAAGCAACTGCTTCAGTACTCCTAATAATAGGAATCATCATCAACCTACTGCATTCAGGACAATGAACTGTATCAAAAGATCTCAACCCCATAGCATCTATCATAATAACAACCGCCTTAGCAATAAAACTAGGACTAGCCCCATTCCACTTCTGAGTGCCCGAAGTTACACAAGGAATCTCCATATCCTCAGGCCTAATCCTACTCACATGACAAAAAATTGCTCCACTATCAATCCTATACCAAATCTCACCCACCATCAATCCCAACCTACTCCTAACAATAGCCATCATATCAGTTATAGTCGGAGGCTGAGGAGGACTTAACCAAACCCAACTACGAAAAATTATAGCATATTCCTCAATTGCCCACATAGGCTGAATAGCAGCCATCATAATATATAGCCCCACAATAATAATTTTAAACCTGACCATCTACATCATCATAACACTAACCACCTTCATATTATTCATACACAACTCCACCACCACAACATCATCCCTATCACAAACATGAAACAAAACACCCCTAATCACCTCATTTATCCTAGTACTAATAATGTCTCTAGGCGGCCTTCCTCCACTCTCCGGCTTCATCCCAAAATGAATAATCATTCCGGGACTAACTAAAAACGAAATAATTATAATGCCCACACTACTAGCTATAACAGCACTACTTAACCTGTACTTCTACATACGACTAACGTATACCACTGCACTGACTATATTCCCCTCAAACAACTGTATAAAAATAAAATGACGATTCGAGTGCACAGAAAAAACAATCCTTTTACCCCCCCCCTCCCTTAATTGTAATATCCACCATGCTACTTACCACTCGCACCAATACTATCCATCCTAGATTAGAAGTTTAGGTTAAATTAGACCAAGAGCCTTCAAAGCTCTAAGTAAGCCCTAACAGACTTAACTTCTGCATACCAATTAATCCTAAGGACTGCAAGAATCTATCTTACATCAATTGATTGCAAATCAAACACTTTAATTAAGCTAAGCCCTTACTAGATTGGTGGGCCCCAACCCCACGAAATTTTAGTTAACAGCTAAATACCCTAGTCCACTGGCTTCAATCTACTTCTCCCGCCGTCTAGAAAAAAAAGGCGGGAGAAGCCCCGGCAGCGTCAAGCTGCTTCTTTGAATTTGCAATTCAATATGACATTCACTGCAGGACTTGGTAAAAAGAGGACTGAACCTCTGTCTTTAGATTTACAGTCTAATGCTTACTCAGCCATTTTACCTATGTTCATAAACCGCTGACTATTTTCAACCAATCACAAAGATATTGGAACTCTTTACCTTCTATTTGGCGCCTGGGCCGGTATGGTAGGGACCGCTCTCAGTCTCTTCATCCGAGCCGAACTGGGTCAACCTGGCACGCTACTAGGGGACGACCAAATTTATAATGTAGTCGTCACCGCCCATGCCTTTGTAATAATCTTCTTTATAGTAATGCCTATTATGATTGGAGGATTCGGAAACTGATTGGTTCCACTAATAATTGGAGCCCCCGATATAGCATTCCCTCGAATGAATAATATGAGCTTCTGACTCCTTCCCCCGTCTTTCCTACTTTTGCTCGCATCATCTATGGTAGAGGCTGGAGCAGGGACTGGATGGACAGTACACCCACCTCTAGCCGGCAACCTAGCTCATGCAGGAGCATCCGTAGATCTAACTATTTTTTCACTACACCTAGCAGGTGTCCCCTCAATCTTAGGTGCTATTAATTTTATTACTACTATTATTAATATAAAACCCCCTGCTCTATCCCAATATCAAACACCCCTATTTGTCTGATCGGTCTTAATCACTGCTGTATTGCTACTTCTATCACTACCAGTTTTAGCAGCAGGCATCACTATACTACTGACAGATCGAAATCTGAACACCACATTTTTTGACCCCGCCGGAGGAGGGGATCCTATCTTATATCAACACCTATTCTGATTTTTCGGTCACCCAGAAGTCTACATTTTAATTTTACCCGGGTTTGGAATAATTTCACATATTGTTACCTACTACTCAGGTAAAAAAGAACCTTTTGGCTACATGGGAATAGTCTGAGCTATAACATCAATTGGCTTTCTGGGCTTTATCGTATGAGCCCATCCCATGTTTACTGTGGGGATAGATGTGGACACACGAGCATACTTTACATCAGCTACTATAATTATTGCTATTCCCACTGGGGTAAAAGTATTTAGCTGACTGGCCACTCTTCATGGAGGTAATATCAAATGGTCCCCTGCTATGCTATGAGCTCTGGGATTCGTTTTCCTATTCACCGTAGGAGGCTTAACAGGAATTGTACTAGCAAATTCCTCATTAGATATTGTTCTTCACGACACATACTACGTAGTAGCCCACTTCCACTATGTCTTGTCAATAGGAGCAGTATTTGCTCTCATAGGAGGCTTCGTCCATTGATTCCCCCTATTCTCAGGGTATACTCTCGATAACACTTGGGCAAAAATTCATTTTACGATTATGTTCGTAGGTGTCAATATAACGTTTTTCCCTCAGCATTTTCTAGGCCTGTCCGGAATGCCTCGACGTTATTCTGACTACCCAGACGCATATACAACTTGAAACACAATCTCCTCAATAGGCTCTTTTATTTCACTAACAGCAGTAATATTAATAGTTTGTATAGTGTGAGAAGCTTTTGCATCAAAGCGAGAAGTGGCCATAGTGGAACTAACCACAACTAATCTTGAATGGCTGCATGGATGTCCCCCTCCATATCACACATTTGAAGAGCCAACCTGTGTGCTGTTAAAATAAGAAAGGAAGGAATCGAACCTCCTTAGACTGGTTTCAAGCCAATACCATAACCATTATGTCTTTCTCAATCAAGAAGTATTAGTAAAACAATTACATGACTCTGTCAAGGTTAAATTATAGGTTTAAGCCCTATGTACTTCCATGGCATACCCCTTCCAACTAGGTTTTCAAGATGCTACATCCCCCATCATAGAAGAGCTCCTACACTTCCATGATCACACACTAATAATTGTATTCCTAATTAGCTCCCTAGTCCTTTATATCATCTCACTAATACTAACAACCAAACTCACGCACACAAGCACAATGGATGCCCAAGAAGTAGAAACCATCTGAACCATTTTACCAGCTATCATCTTAATTCTCATTGCCCTACCCTCCTTACGAATTCTCTATATAATAGACGAGATTAATAGCCCCTCTCTTACTGTAAAGACCATGGGACATCAATGGTATTGAAGCTATGAATACACTGACTCTGAAGACCTAAGCTTTGACTCCTGTATAATTCCCACTCAAGAGCCAAAGCCCGGAGAACTCCGACTATTAGAAGTTGATAACCGAGTAGCACTACCAATAGAAGTGACCATTCGCGTGTTAATCTCATCAGAAGACGTACTACACTCATGAGCCGTCCCATCCCTGGGCCTAAAAACTGATGCTATTCCAGGCCGACTAAACCAAACAACCCTAATGGGTACACGACCTGGACTCTATTATGGTCAGTGCTCAGAGATCTGCGGCTCAAACCACAGTTTTATGCCCATTGTTCTTGAACTAGTCCCATTAGCATATTTTGAAAAATGATCTGCGTCTATACTGTAAATTCATTAAGAAGCTAAACTAGCGTTAACCTTTTAAGTTAAAAACTGGGAGTTTAAACCTCCCCTTAATGACATGCCACAGTTAGATACATCAACCTGATTCATCACTATTATTTCAAGAATTATAACACTATTTATTATATTTCAACTAAAAATCTCAAAACACCTGTATCCTTCAAGCCCGGAACCCAAATCTACAGCTGCACTAAAACAGCCTAACCCTTTAGAAAAAAAAAAAGGAACGAAAATCTATTCACCTCTTTCACTACCCCAACAATAATAGGATTGCCTGTTGTCGTATTAATTATGATGTTCCCCAGCATTCTATTCCCCTCACCTAACCGACTAATTAATAACCGTTTAGTCTCACTTCAACAGTGATTAGTACAACTAACTTCAAAACAAATACTAGCCATTCACAATCACAAAGGACAAACTTGGGCCCTAATACTCATAGCTCTCATTTTATTTATTGGATCAACAAACCTGTTAGGTCTACTGCCTCACTCATTTACTCCAACTACCCAATTATCAATAAACTTAGGAATAGCTATTCCCCTATGAGCCGGTACCGTAATCACCGGGTTTCGCCACAAAACTAAAGCGTCCCTGGCCCACTTTTCTACCACAAGGAACACCAATCCCCCTGATCCCTATGCTTGTAATTATTGAAACCATTAGCCTTTTTATCCAGCCCGTGGCTCTGGCCGTACGACTTACAGCTAACATTACTGCAGGCCACCTATTCATACACTTAATTGGAGGAGCTGCTCTGGCCCTAACAAACATTAGTACCTCTGTTGCTTTAATTACCTTTATTATCCTCATCCTACTGACAATCCTTGAATTTGCTGTGGCTCTAATCCAAGCCTACGTCTTTACCCTACTTGTAAGCCTGTATCTACATGACAATACTTAATGACCCATCAAACCCACGCATACCATATGGTTAACCCCAGTCCATGGCCACTTACGGGAGCCCTTTCAGCCCTACTGATAACTTCAGGTCTGGCCATATGATTTCACTACAACTCAATACTATTATTGACCCTAGGTATAACCACTAACCTACTGACTATATATCAATGGTGACGAGACATTATTCGGGAAAGCACATTCCAAGGTCACCACACACCCATCGTTCAAAAAGGTCTCCGTTATGGAATAATTCTCTTTATCACCTCAGACGTATTCTTCTTCGCAGGCTTTGTCTGGGCCTTCTACCACTCAAGTCTAGCCCCAACTCCTGAATTGGGAGGATGCTGACCACCAACAGGTATTATTCCCCTAAACCCCCTAGAAGTCCCACTACTCAATACCTCCGTACTTCTAGCTTCCGGAGTGTCAGTCACCTGAGCTCACCACAGTTTAATAGAAGGGAATCGAAAACACATACTCCAAGCACTGTTTATTACAATCTCCCTAGGAGTCTACTTCACCCTCCTCCAAGCCTCCGAATACTATGAAACATCATTCACAATCTCAGACGGAGTCTACGGATCCACCTTCTTCATGGCTACAGGATTCCACGGACTACACGTAATTATCGGCTCTACCTTCCTAATTGTATGCTTCTTGCGCCAACTAAAAGATCACTTCACATCGAGCCACCACTTTGGATTTGAAGCCGCTTGCTTGAGATTGACATTTCGTAGACGTGGTTTGACTATTCCTATACGTTTCTATTTATTGATGAGGATCCTATTCCTTTAGTATTAACAAGTACAGTTGACTTCCAATCAACCAGTTTCGGTATAATCCGAAAGGGAATAATAAACGTAATACTCGCCCTGCTCACCAATACACTTCTACCCACACTACTTGCACTCATCGCATTCTGACTACCCCAACTAAATATCTATGCAGAAAAAGCAAGTCCTTATGAATGTGGATTTGACCCCATAGGATCCGCCCGCCTGCCTTTCTCTATAAAATTTTTCTTAGTAGCGATTACATTCTTGCTATTTGACCTAGAAATTGCACTACTACTCCCTCTTCCTTGGGCCTCACAAACAAACAAATTATCAACCATACTTACCATAGCTCTTCTACTAATCTCTCTATTAGCCGCAAGCCTAGCCTACGAATGAACCCAAAAAGGACTAGAGTGAACTGAATATGATAATTAGTTTAAACTAAAACAAATGATTTCGACTCATTAGATTGTAGCTTACCCTATAATTATCAGATGTCCATAGTCTATATTAATATCTTCCTGGCTTTCCTCATGTCACTTATAGGACTACTGATGTACCGATCCCACCTAATATCTTCCCTCCTAGGTCTAGAAGGCATAATACTATCCCTATTTATCATGATAACCGTGGCAATTCTAAATAATCACTTCACACTAGCTAGCATGACTCCTATCATCCTGCTCGTATTTGCAGCCTGCGAGGCGGCACTGGGCTTATCCCTACTAGTAATGGTATCAAACACATATGGCACCGACTATGTACAAAACTTAAGCCTCCTACAATGCTAAAAATTATTGTCCCTACTGCCATACTCATACCGATAACATGACTATCAAAACCCAACATACTCTGAATTAACTCAACTACCTATAGCCTTCTGATCAGCCTTATTAGCCTCTCCTATTTAAATCAACTAGGCGACAACAGCCTAAATCTCTCATTACTATTTTTCTCAGACTCACTCTCTGCACCTCTACTAGTATTAACAACATGACTCCTACCACTGATGCTCATGGCTAGTCAATCACACCTGTCAAAAGAGACCTTAGCCCGAAAAAAAACTATACATCACAATACTTATTATCTTACAACTTCTCTTAATTATAACATTCACCGCCACAGAACTAATTATATTCTACATTCTATTTGAAGCCACATTAATCCCCACCCTCATTATTATCACTCGATGGGGTAATCAAACGGAGCGACTAAACGCTGGCCTATACTTTCTATTCTACACCTTGGTAGGCTCACTACCCCTCCTTAGTCGCACTACTATACATCCAAAACACAACAGGGACTTTAAATTTCCTAATCATTCAATCATTCAACCACCTTCCTATGAATCCGAGCATCTTACCCACGATTCCGATATGACCAATTAATACACCTCTTATGAAATAGCTTTCTACCCCTTACCCTAGCCCTATGTATATGACACGTCTCCCTACCCATCAGTACAGCAAGCATTCCACCTCAAACATAAGAAATATGTCTGACAAAAGAGTTACTTTGATAGAGTAAAACTTAGAGGTTTATTTCTAGAATTATAGGAATCGAACCTAATCCTAAGAATCCAAAAATCTTCGTGCTACCAATATTACACCACATTCTAAAGTAAGGTCAGCTAAATAAGCTATCGGGCCCATACCCCGAAAATGTTGGTTTATACCCTTCCCATACTAATCAAACCCCCTATTTTTATTATCATTATATCAACCGTTATTTCAGGAACTATAATCGTAATAACAGCCTCCCATTGACTTATAGTCTGAATCGGCCTCGAAATAAACCTATTAGCCATTATTCCCATCCTCATAAAAAAATATAATCCACGAGCCATAGAAGCAGCCACAAAATATTTCCTGACACAAGCAACTGCTTCAGTACTCCTAATAATAGGAATCATCATCAACCTACTGCATTCAGGACAATGAACTGTATCAAAAGATCTCAACCCCATAGCATCTATCATAATAACAACCGCCTTAGCAATAAAACTAGGACTAGCCCCATTCCACTTCTGAGTGCCCGAAGTTACACAAGGAATCTCCATATCCTCAGGCCTAATCCTACTCACATGACAAAAAATTGCTCCACTATCAATCCTATACCAAATCTCACCCACCATCAATCCCAACCTACTCCTAACAATAGCCATCGTATCAGTTATAGTCGGAGGCTGAGGAGGACTTAACCAAACCCAACTACGAAAAATTATAGCATATTCCTCAATTGCCCACATAGGCTGAATAGCAGCCATCATAATATATAGCCCCACAATAATAATTTTAAACCTGACCATCTACATCATCATAACACTAACCACCTTCATATTATTCATACACAACTCCACCACCACAACATCATCCCTATCACAAACATGAAACAAAACACCCCTAATCACCTCATTTATCCTAGTACTAATAATGTCTCTAGGCGGCCTTCCTCCACTCTCCGGCTTCATCCCAAAATGAATAATCATTCCGGGACTAACTAAAAACGAAATAATTATAATGCCCACACTACTAGCTATAACAGCACTACTTAACCTGTACTTCTACATACGACTAACGTATACCACTGCACTGACTATATTCCCCTCAAACAACTGTATAAAAATAAAATGACGATTCGAGTGCACAGAAAAAACAATCCTTTTACCCCCCCCCCTCCCTTAATTGTAATATCCACCATGCTACTTACCACTCGCACCAATACTATCCATCCTAGATTAGAAGTTTAGGTTAAATTAGACCAAGAGCCTTCAAAGCTCTAAGTAAGCCCTAACAGACTTAACTTCTGCATACCAATTAATCCTAAGGACTGCAAGAATCTATCTTACATCAATTGATTGCAAATCAAACACTTTAATTAAGCTAAGCCCTTACTAGATTGGTGGGCCCCAACCCCACGAAATTTTAGTTAACAGCTAAATACCCTAGTCCACTGGCTTCAATCTACTTCTCCCGCCGTCTAGAAAAAAAAGGCGGGAGAAGCCCCGGCAGCGTCAAGCTGCTTCTTTGAATTTGCAATTCAATATGACATTCACTGCAGGACTTGGTAAAAAGAGGACTGAACCTCTGTCTTTAGATTTACAGTCTAATGCTTACTCAGCCATTTTACCTATGTTCATAAACCGCTGACTATTTTCAACCAATCACAAAGATATTGGAACTCTTTACCTTCTATTTGGCGCCTGGGCCGGTATGGTAGGGACCGCTCTCAGTCTCTTCATCCGAGCCGAACTGGGTCAACCTGGCACGCTACTAGGGGACGACCAAATTTATAATGTAGTCGTCACCGCCCATGCCTTTGTAATAATCTTCTTTATAGTAATGCCTATTATGATTGGAGGATTCGGAAACTGATTGGTTCCACTAATAATTGGAGCCCCCGATATAGCATTCCCTCGAATGAATAATATGAGCTTCTGACTCCTTCCCCCGTCTTTCCTACTTTTGCTCGCATCATCTATGGTAGAGGCTGGAGCAGGGACTGGATGGACAGTACACCCACCTCTAGCCGGCAACCTAGCTCATGCAGGAGCATCCGTAGATCTAACTATTTTTTCACTACACCTAGCAGGTGTCCCCTCAATCTTAGGTGCTATTAATTTTATTACTACTATTATTAATATAAAACCCCCTGCTCTATCCCAATATCAAACACCCCTATTTGTCTGATCGGTCTTAATCACTGCTGTATTGCTACTTCTATCACTACCAGTTTTAGCAGCAGGCATCACTATACTACTGACAGATCGAAATCTGAACACCACATTTTTTGACCCCGCCGGAGGAGGGGATCCTATCTTATATCAACACCTATTCTGATTTTTCGGTCACCCAGAAGTCTACATTTTAATTTTACCCGGGTTTGGAATAATTTCACATATTGTTACCTACTACTCAGGTAAAAAAGAACCTTTTGGCTACATGGGAATAGTCTGAGCTATAACATCAATTGGCTTTCTGGGCTTTATCGTATGAGCCCATCCCATGTTTACTGTGGGGATAGATGTGGACACACGAGCATACTTTACATCAGCTACTATAATTATTGCTATTCCCACTGGGGTAAAAGTATTTAGCTGACTGGCCACTCTTCATGGAGGTAATATCAAATGGTCCCCTGCTATGCTATGAGCTCTGGGATTCGTTTTCCTATTCACCGTAGGAGGCTTAACAGGAATTGTACTAGCAAATTCCTCATTAGATATTGTTCTTCACGACACATACTACGTAGTAGCCCACTTCCACTATGTCTTGTCAATAGGAGCAGTATTTGCTCTCATAGGAGGCTTCGTCCATTGATTCCCCCTATTCTCAGGGTATACTCTCGATAACACTTGGGCAAAAATTCATTTTACGATTATGTTCGTAGGTGTCAATATAACGTTTTTCCCTCAGCATTTTCTAGGCCTGTCCGGAATGCCTCGACGTTATTCTGACTACCCAGACGCATATACAACTTGAAACACAATCTCCTCAATAGGCTCTTTTATTTCACTAACAGCAGTAATATTAATAGTTTGTATAGTGTGAGAAGCTTTTGCATCAAAGCGAGAAGTGGCCATAGTGGAACTAACCACAACTAATCTTGAATGGCTGCATGGATGTCCCCCTCCATATCACACATTTGAAGAGCCAACCTGTGTGCTGTTAAAATAAGAAAGGAAGGAATCGAACCTCCTTAGACTGGTTTCAAGCCAATACCATAACCATTATGTCTTTCTCAATCAAGAAGTATTAGTAAAACAATTACATGACTCTGTCAAGGTTAAATTATAGGTTTAAGCCCTATGTACTTCCATGGCATACCCCTTCCAACTAGGTTTTCAAGATGCTACATCCCCCATCATAGAAGAGCTCCTACACTTCCATGATCACACACTAATAATTGTATTCCTAATTAGCTCCCTAGTCCTTTATATCATCTCACTAATACTAACAACCAAACTCACGCACACAAGCACAATGGATGCCCAAGAAGTAGAAACCATCTGAACCATTTTACCAGCTATCATCTTAATTCTCATTGCCCTACCCTCCTTACGAATTCTCTATATAATAGACGAGATTAATAGCCCCTCTCTTACTGTAAAGACCATGGGACATCAATGGTATTGAAGCTATGAATACACTGACTCTGAAGACCTAAGCTTTGACTCCTGTATAATTCCCACTCAAGAGCCAAAGCCCGGAGAACTCCGACTATTAGAAGTTGATAACCGAGTAGCACTACCAATAGAAGTGACCATTCGCGTGTTAATCTCATCAGAAGACGTACTACACTCATGAGCCGTCCCATCCCTGGGCCTAAAAACTGATGCTATTCCAGGCCGACTAAACCAAACAACCCTAATGGGTACACGACCTGGACTCTATTATGGTCAGTGCTCAGAGATCTGCGGCTCAAACCACAGTTTTATGCCCATTGTTCTTGAACTAGTCCCATTAGCATATTTTGAAAAATGATCTGCGTCTATACTGTAAATTCATTAAGAAGCTAAACTAGCGTTAACCTTTTAAGTTAAAAACTGGGAGTTTAAACCTCCCCTTAATGACATGCCACAGTTAGATACATCAACCTGATTCATCACTATTATTTCAAGAATTATAACACTATTTATTATATTTCAACTAAAAATCTCAAAACACCTGTATCCTTCAAGCCCGGAACCCAAATCTACAGCTGCACTAAAACAGCCTAACCCTTTAGAAAAAAAAAAAGGAACGAAAATCTATTCACCTCTTTCACTACCCCAACAATAATAGGATTGCCTGTTGTCGTATTAATTATGATGTTCCCCAGCATTCTATTCCCCTCACCTAACCGACTAATTAATAACCGTTTAGTCTCACTTCAACAGTGATTAGTACAACTAACTTCAAAACAAATACTAGCCATTCACAATCACAAAGGACAAACTTGGGCCCTAATACTCATAGCTCTCATTTTATTTACTGGATCAACAAACCTGTTAGGTCTACTGCCTCACTCATTTACTCCAACTACCCAATTATCAATAAACTTAGGAATAGCTATTCCCCTATGAGCCGGTACCGTAATCACCGGGTTTCGCCACAAAACTAAAGCGTCCCTGGCCCACTTTTCTACCACAAGGAACACCAATCCCCCTGATCCCTATGCTTGTAATTATTGAAACCATTAGCCTTTTTATCCAGCCCGTGGCTCTGGCCGTACGACTTACAGCTAACATTACTGCAGGCCACCTATTCATACACTTAATTGGAGGAGCTGCTCTGGCCCTAACAAACATTAGTACCTCTGTTGCTTTAATTACCTTTATTATCCTCATCCTACTGACAATCCTTGAATTTGCTGTGGCTCTAATCCAAGCCTACGTCTTTACCCTACTTGTAAGCCTGTATCTACATGACAATACTTAATGACCCATCAAACCCACGCATACCATATGGTTAACCCCAGTCCATGGCCACTTACGGGAGCCCTTTCAGCCCTACTGATAACTTCAGGTCTGGCCATATGATTTCACTACAACTCAATACTATTATTGACCCTAGGTATAACCACTAACCTACTGACTATATATCAATGGTGACGAGACATTATTCGGGAAAGCACATTCCAAGGTCACCACACACCCATCGTTCAAAAAGGTCTCCGTTATGGAATAATTCTCTTTATCACCTCAGACGTATTCTTCTTCGCAGGCTTTGTCTGGGCCTTCTACCACTCAAGTCTAGCCCCAACTCCTGAATTGGGAGGATGCTGACCACCAACAGGTATTATTCCCCTAAACCCCCTAGAAGTCCCACTACTCAATACCTCCGTACTTCTAGCTTCCGGAGTGTCAGTCACCTGAGCTCACCACAGTTTAATAGAAGGGAATCGAAAACACATACTCCAAGCACTATTTATTACAATCTCCCTAGGAGTCTACTTCACCCTCCTCCAAGCCTCCGAATACTATGAAACATCATTCACAATCTCAGACGGAGTCTACGGATCCACCTTCTTCATGGCTACAGGATTCCACGGACTACACGTAATTATCGGCTCTACCTTCCTAATTGTATGCTTCTTGCGCCAACTAAAAGATCACTTCACATCGAGCCACCACTTTGGATTTGAAGCCGCTTGCTTGAGATTGACATTTCGTAGACGTGGTTTGACTATTCCTATACGTTTCTATTTATTGATGAGGATCCTATTCCTTTAGTATTAACAAGTACAGTTGACTTCCAATCAACCAGTTTCGGTATAATCCGAAAGGGAATAATAAACGTAATACTCGCCCTGCTCACCAATACACTTCTACCCACACTACTTGCACTCATCGCATTCTGACTACCCCAACTAAATATCTATGCAGAAAAAGCAAGTCCTTATGAATGTGGATTTGACCCCATAGGATCCGCCCGCCTGCCTTTCTCTATAAAATTTTTCTTAGTAGCGATTACATTCTTGCTATTTGACCTAGAAATTGCACTACTACTCCCTCTTCCTTGGGCCTCACAAACAAACAAATTATCAACCATACTTACCATAGCTCTTCTACTAATCTCTCTATTAGCCGCAAGCCTAGCCTACGAATGAACCCAAAAAGGACTAGAGTGAACTGAATATGATAATTAGTTTAAACTAAAACAAATGATTTCGACTCATTAGATTGTAGCTTACCCTATAATTATCAGATGTCCATAGTCTATATTAATATCTTCCTGGCTTTCCTCATGTCACTTATAGGACTACTGATGTACCGATCCCACCTAATATCTTCCCTCCTAGGTCTAGAAGGCATAATACTATCCCTATTTATCATGATAACCGTGGCAATTCTAAATAATCACTTCACACTAGCTAGCATGACTCCTATCATCCTGCTCGTATTTGCAGCCTGCGAGGCGGCACTGGGCTTATCCCTACTAGTAATGGTATCAAACACATATGGCACCGACTATGTACAAAACTTAAGCCTCCTACAATGCTAAAAATTATTGTCCCTACTGCCATACTCATACCGATAACATGACTATCAAAACCCAACATACTCTGAATTAACTCAACTACCTATAGCCTTCTGATCAGCCTTATTAGCCTCTCCTATTTAAATCAACTAGGCGACAACAGCCTAAATCTCTCATTACTATTTTTCTCAGACTCACTCTCTGCACCTCTACTAGTATTAACAACATGACTCCTACCACTGATGCTCATGGCTAGTCAATCACACCTGTCAAAAGAGACCTTAGCCCGAAAAAAAACTATACATCACAATACTTATTATCTTACAACTTCTCTTAATTATAACATTCACCGCCACAGAACTAATTATATTCTACATTCTATTTGAAGCCACATTAATCCCCACCCTCATTATTATCACTCGATGGGGTAATCAAACGGAGCGACTAAACGCTGGCCTATACTTTCTATTCTACACCTTGGTAGGCTCACTACCCCTCCTAGTCGCACTACTATACATCCAAAACACAACAGGGACTTTAAATTTCCTAATCATTCAATCATTCAACCACCTTCCTATGAATCCGAGCATCTTACCCACGATTCCGATATGACCAATTAATACACCTCTTATGAAATAGCTTTCTACCCCTTACCCTAGCCCTATGTATATGACACGTCTCCCTACCCATCAGTACAGCAAGCATTCCACCTCAAACATAAGAAATATGTCTGACAAAAGAGTTACTTTGATAGAGTAAAACTTAGAGGTTTATTTCTAGAATTATAGGAATCGAACCTAATCCTAAGAATCCAAAAATCTTCGTGCTACCAATATTACACCACATTCTAAAGTAAGGTCAGCTAAATAAGCTATCGGGCCCATACCCCGAAAATGTTGGTTTATACCCTTCCCATACTAATCAAACCCCCTATTTTTATTATCATTATATCAACCGTTATTTCAGGAACTATAATCGTAATAACAGCCTCCCATTGACTTATAGTCTGAATCGGCCTCGAAATAAACCTATTAGCCATTATTCCCATCCTCATAAAAAAATATAATCCACGAGCCATAGAAGCAGCCACAAAATATTTCCTGACACAAGCAACTGCTTCAGTACTCCTAATAATAGGAATCATCATCAACCTACTGCATTCAGGACAATGAACTGTATCAAAAGATCTCAACCCCATAGCATCTATCATAATAACAACCGCCTTAGCAATAAAACTAGGACTAGCCCCATTCCACTTCTGAGTGCCCGAAGTTACACAAGGAATCTCCATATCCTCAGGCCTAATCCTACTCACATGACAAAAAATTGCTCCACTATCAATCCTATACCAAATCTCACCCACCATCAATCCCAACCTACTCCTAACAATAGCCATCATATCAGTTATAGTCGGAGGCTGAGGAGGACTTAACCAAACCCAACTACGAAAAATTATAGCATATTCCTCAATTGCCCACATAGGCTGAATAGCAGCCATCATAATATATAGCCCCACAATAATAATTTTAAACCTGACCATCTACATCATCATAACACTAACCACCTTCATATTATTCATACACAACTCCACCACCACAACATCATCCCTATCACAAACATGAAACAAAACACCCCTAATCACCTCATTTATCCTAGTACTAATAATGTCTCTAGGCGGCCTTCCTCCACTCTCCGGCTTCATCCCAAAATGAATAATCATTCCGGGACTAACTAAAAACGAAATAATTATAATGCCCACACTACTAGCTATAACAGCACTACTTAACCTGTACTTCTACATACGACTAACGTATACCACTGCACTGACTATATTCCCCTCAAACAACTGTATAAAAATAAAATGACGATTCGAGTGCACAGAAAAAACAATCCTTTTACCCCCCCCCCTCCCTTAATTGTAATATCCACCATGCTACTTACCACTCGCACCAATACTATCCATCCTAGATTAGAAGTTTAGGTTAAATTAGACCAAGAGCCTTCAAAGCTCTAAGTAAGCCCTAACAGACTTAACTTCTGCATACCAATTAATCCTAAGGACTGCAAGAATCTATCTTACATCAATTGATTGCAAATCAAACACTTTAATTAAGCTAAGCCCTTACTAGATTGGTGGGCCCCAACCCCACGAAATTTTAGTTAACAGCTAAATACCCTAGTCCACTGGCTTCAATCTACTTCTCCCGCCGTCTAGAAAAAAAAGGCGGGAGAAGCCCCGGCAGCGTCAAGCTGCTTCTTTGAATTTGCAATTCAATATGACATTCACTGCAGGACTTGGTAAAAAGAGGACTGAACCTCTGTCTTTAGATTTACAGTCTAATGCTTACTCAGCCATTTTACCTATGTTCATAAACCGCTGACTATTTTCAACCAATCACAAAGATATTGGAACTCTTTACCTTCTATTTGGCGCCTGGGCCGGTATGGTAGGGACCGCTCTCAGTCTCTTCATCCGAGCCGAACTGGGTCAACCTGGCACGCTACTAGGGGACGACCAAATTTATAATGTAGTCGTCACCGCCCATGCCTTTGTAATAATCTTCTTTATAGTAATGCCTATTATGATTGGAGGATTCGGAAACTGATTGGTTCCACTAATAATTGGAGCCCCCGATATAGCATTCCCTTGAATGAATAATATGAGCTTCTGACTCCTTCCCCCGTCTTTCCTACTTTTGCTCGCATCATCTATGGTAGAGGCTGGAGCAGGGACTGGATGGACAGTACACCCACCTCTAGCCGGCAACCTAGCTCATGCAGGAGCATCCGTAGATCTAACTATTTTTTCACTACACCTAGCAGGTGTCCCCTCAATCTTAGGTGCTATTAATTTTATTACTACTATTATTAATATAAAACCCCCTGCTCTATCCCAATATCAAACACCCCTATTTGTCTGATCGGTCTTAATCACTGCTGTATTGCTACTTCTATCACTACCAGTTTTAGCAGCAGGCATCACTATACTACTGACAGATCGAAATCTGAACACCACATTTTTTGACCCCGCCGGAGGAGGGGATCCTATCTTATATCAACACCTATTCTGATTTTTCGGTCACCCAGAAGTCTACATTTTAATTTTACCCGGGTTTGGAATAATTTCACATATTGTTACCTACTACTCAGGTAAAAAAGAACCTTTTGGCTACATGGGAATAGTCTGAGCTATAACATCAATTGGCTTTCTGGGCTTTATCGTATGAGCCCATCCCATGTTTACTGTGGGGATAGATGTGGACACACGAGCATACTTTACATCAGCTACTATAATTATTGCTATTCCCACTGGGGTAAAAGTATTTAGCTGACTGGCCACTCTTCATGGAGGTAATATCAAATGGTCCCCTGCTATGCTATGAGCTCTGGGATTCGTTTTCCTATTCACCGTAGGAGGCTTAACAGGAATTGTACTAGCAAATTCCTCATTAGATATTGTTCTTCACGACACATACTACGTAGTAGCCCACTTCCACTATGTCTTGTCAATAGGAGCAGTATTTGCTCTCATAGGAGGCTTCGTCCATTGATTCCCCCTATTCTCAGGGTATACTCTCGATAACACTTGGGCAAAAATTCATTTTACGATTATGTTCGTAGGTGTCAATATAACGTTTTTCCCTCAGCATTTTCTAGGCCTGTCCGGAATGCCTCGACGTTATTCTGACTACCCAGATGCATATACAACTTGAAACACAATCTCCTCAATAGGCTCTTTTATTTCACTAACAGCAGTAATATTAATAGTTTGTATAGTGTGAGAAGCTTTTGCATCAAAGCGAGAAGTGGCCATAGTGGAACTAACCACAACTAATCTTGAATGGCTGCATGGATGTCCCCCTCCATATCACACATTTGAAGAGCCAACCTG
Source organism: Panthera pardus (assembly GCF_024362965.1). NCBI lineage: Eukaryota > Metazoa > Chordata > Mammalia > Carnivora > Felidae > Panthera > Panthera pardus. Next base: position 17,814 of record NW_026527009.1, on the reverse strand, counting down.
TGTGCTGTTAAAATAAGAAAGGAAGGAATCGAACCTCCTTAGACTGGTTTCAAGCCAATACCATAACCATTATGTCTTTCTCAATCAAGAAGTATTAGTAAAACAATTACATGACTCTGTCAAGGTTAAATTATAGGTTTAAGCCCTATGTACTTCCATGGCATACCCCTTCCAACTAGGTTTTCAAGATGCTACATCCCCCATCATAGAAGAGCTCCTACACTTCCATGATCACACACTAATAATTGTATTCCTAATTAGCTCCCTAGTCCTTTATATCATCTCACTAATACTAACAACCAAACTCACGCACACAAGCACAATGGATGCCCAAGAAGTAGAAACCATCTGAACCATTTTACCAGCTATCATCTTAATTCTCATTGCCCTACCCTCCTTACGAATTCTCTATATAATAGACGAGATTAATAGCCCCTCTCTTACTGTAAAGACCATGGGACATCAATGGTATTGAAGCTATGAATACACTGACTCTGAAGACCTAAGCTTTGACTCCTGTATAATTCCCACTCAAGAGCCAAAGCCCGGAGAACTCCGACTATTAGAAGTTGATAACCGAGTAGCACTACCAATAGAAGTGACCATTCGCGTGTTAATCTCATCAGAAGACGTACTACACTCATGAGCCGTCCCATCCCTGGGCCTAAAAACTGATGCTATTCCAGGCCGACTAAACCAAACAACCCTAATGGGTACACGACCTGGACTCTATTATGGTCAGTGCTCAGAGATCTGCGGCTCAAACCACAGTTTTATGCCCATTGTTCTTGAACTAGTCCCATTAGCATATTTTGAAAAATGATCTGCGTCTATACTGTAAATTCATTAAGAAGCTAAACTAGCGTTAACCTTTTAAGTTAAAAACTGGGAGTTTAAACCTCCCCTTAATGACATGCCACAGTTAGATACATCAACCTGATTCATCACTATTATTTCAAGAATTATAACACTATTTATTATATTTCAACTAAAAATCTCAAAACACCTGTATCCTTCAAGCCCGGAACCCAAATCTACAGCTGCACTAAAACAGCCTAACCCTTTAGAAAAAAAAAAAGGAACGAAAATCTATTCACCTCTTTCACTACCCCAACAATAATAGGATTGCCTGTTGTCGTATTAATTATGATGTTCCCCAGCATTCTATTCCCCTCACCTAACCGACTAATTAATAACCGTTTAGTCTCACTTCAACAGTGATTAGTACAACTAACTTCAAAACAAATACTAGCCATTCACAATCACAAAGGACAAACTTGGGCCCTAATACTCATAGCTCTCATTTTATTTATTGGATCAACAAACCTGTTAGGTCTACTGCCTCACTCATTTACTCCAACTACCCAATTATCAATAAACTTAGGAATAGCTATTCCCCTATGAGCCGGTACCGTAATCACCGGGTTTCGCCACAAAACTAAAGCGTCCCTGGCCCACTTTTCTACCACAAGGAACACCAATCCCCCTGATCCCTATGCTTGTAATTATTGAAACCATTAGCCTTTTTATCCAGCCCGTGGCTCTGGCCGTACGACTTACAGCTAACATTACTGCAGGCCACCTATTCATACACTTAATTGGAGGAGCTGCTCTGGCCCTAACAAACATTAGTACCTCTGTTGCTTTAATTACCTTTATTATCCTCATCCTACTGACAATCCTTGAATTTGCTGTGGCTCTAATCCAAGCCTACGTCTTTACCCTACTTGTAAGCCTGTATCTACATGACAATACTTAATGACCCATCAAACCCACGCATACCATATGGTTAACCCCAGTCCATGGCCACTTACGGGAGCCCTTTCAGCCCTACTGATAACTTCAGGTCTGGCCATATGATTTCACTACAACTCAATACTATTATTGACCCTAGGTATAACCACTAACCTACTGACTATATATCAATGGTGACGAGACATTATTCGGGAAAGCACATTCCAAGGTCACCACACACCCATCGTTCAAAAAGGTCTCCGTTATGGAATAATTCTCTTTATCACCTCAGACGTATTCTTCTTCGCAGGCTTTGTCTGGGCCTTCTACCACTCAAGTCTAGCCCCAACTCCTGAATTGGGAGGATGCTGACCACCAACAGGTATTATTCCCCTAAACCCCCTAGAAGTCCCACTACTCAATACCTCCGTACTTCTAGCTTCCGGAGTGTCAGTCACCTGAGCTCACCACAGTTTAATAGAAGGGAATCGAAAACACATACTCCAAGCACTGTTTATTACAATCTCCCTAGGAGTCTACTTCACCCTCCTCCAAGCCTCCGAATACTATGAAACATCATTCACAATCTCAGACGGAGTCTACGGATCCACCTTCTTCATGGCTACAGGATTCCACGGACTACACGTAATTATCGGCTCTACCTTCCTAATTGTATGCTTCTTGCGCCAACTAAAAGATCACTTCACATCGAGCCACCACTTTGGATTTGAAGCCGCTTGCTTGAGATTGACATTTCGTAGACGTGGTTTGACTATTCCTATACGTTTCTATTTATTGATGAGGATCCTATTCCTTTAGTATTAACAAGTACAGTTGACTTCCAATCAACCAGTTTCGGTATAATCCGAAAGGGAATAATAAACGTAATACTCGCCCTGCTCACCAATACACTTCTACCCACACTACTTGCACTCATCGCATTCTGACTACCCCAACTAAATATCTATGCAGAAAAAGCAAGTCCTTATGAATGTGGATTTGACCCCATAGGATCCGCCCGCCTGCCTTTCTCTATAAAATTTTTCTTAGTAGCGATTACATTCTTGCTATTTGACCTAGAAATTGCACTACTACTCCCTCTTCCTTGGGCCTCACAAACAAACAAATTATCAACCATACTTACCATAGCTCTTCTACTAATCTCTCTATTAGCCGCAAGCCTAGCCTACGAATGAACCCAAAAAGGACTAGAGTGAACTGAATATGATAATTAGTTTAAACTAAAACAAATGATTTCGACTCATTAGATTGTAGCTTACCCTATAATTATCAGATGTCCATAGTCTATATTAATATCTTCCTGGCTTTCCTCATGTCACTTATAGGACTACTGATGTACCGATCCCACCTAATATCTTCCCTCCTAGGTCTAGAAGGCATAATACTATCCCTATTTATCATGATAACCGTGGCAATTCTAAATAATCACTTCACACTAGCTAGCATGACTCCTATCATCCTGCTCGTATTTGCAGCCTGCGAGGCGGCACTGGGCTTATCCCTACTAGTAATGGTATCAAACACATATGGCACCGACTATGTACAAAACTTAAGCCTCCTACAATGCTAAAAATTATTGTCCCTACTGCCATACTCATACCGATAACATGACTATCAAAACCCAACATACTCTGAATTAACTCAACTACCTATAGCCTTCTGATCAGCCTTATTAGCCTCTCCTATTTAAATCAACTAGGCGACAACAGCCTAAATCTCTCATTACTATTTTTCTCAGACTCACTCTCTGCACCTCTACTAGTATTAACAACATGACTCCTACCACTGATGCTCATGGCTAGTCAATCACACCTGTCAAAAGAGACCTTAGCCCGAAAAAAAACTATACATCACAATACTTATTATCTTACAACTTCTCTTAATTATAACATTCACCGCCACAGAACTAATTATATTCTACATTCTATTTGAAGCCACATTAATCCCCACCCTCATTATTATCACTCGATGGGGTAATCAAACGGAGCGACTAAACGCTGGCCTATACTTTCTATTCTACACCTTGGTAGGCTCACTACCCCTCCTTAGTCGCACTACTATACATCCAAAACACAACAGGGACTTTAAATTTCCTAATCATTCAATCATTCAACCACCTTCCTATGAATCCGAGCATCTTACCCACGATTCCGATATGACCAATTAATACACCTCTTATGAAATAGCTTTCTACCCCTTACCCTAGCCCTATGTATATGACACGTCTCCCTACCCATCAGTACAGCAAGCATTCCACCTCAAACATAAGAAATATGTCTGACAAAAGAGTTACTTTGATAGAGTAAAACTTAGAGGTTTATTTCTAGAATTATAGGAATCGAACCTAATCCTAAGAATCCAAAAATCTTCGTGCTACCAATATTACACCACATTCTAAAGTAAGGTCAGCTAAATAAGCTATCGGGCCCATACCCCGAAAATGTTGGTTTATACCCTTCCCATACTAATCAAACCCCCTATTTTTATTATCATTATATCAACCGTTATTTCAGGAACTATAATCGTAATAACAGCCTCCCATTGACTTATAGTCTGAATCGGCCTCGAAATAAACCTATTAGCCATTATTCCCATCCTCATAAAAAAATATAATCCACGAGCCATAGAAGCAGCCACAAAATATTTCCTGACACAAGCAACTGCTTCAGTACTCCTAATAATAGGAATCATCATCAACCTACTGCATTCAGGACAATGAACTGTATCAAAAGATCTCAACCCCATAGCATCTATCATAATAACAACCGCCTTAGCAATAAAACTAGGACTAGCCCCATTCCACTTCTGAGTGCCCGAAGTTACACAAGGAATCTCCATATCCTCAGGCCTAATCCTACTCACATGACAAAAAATTGCTCCACTATCAATCCTATACCAAATCTCACCCACCATCAATCCCAACCTACTCCTAACAATAGCCATCATATCAGTTATAGTCGGAGGCTGAGGAGGACTTAACCAAACCCAACTACGAAAAATTATAGCATATTCCTCAATTGCCCACATAGGCTGAATAGCAGCCATCATAATATATAGCCCCACAATAATAATTTTAAACCTGACCATCTACATCATCATAACACTAACCACCTTCATATTATTCATACACAACTCCACCACCACAACATCATCCCTATCACAAACATGAAACAAAACACCCCTAATCACCTCATTTATCCTAGTACTAATAATGTCTCTAGGCGGCCTTCCTCCACTCTCCGGCTTCATCCCAAAATGAATAATCATTCCGGGACTAACTAAAAACGAAATAATTATAATGCCCACACTACTAGCTATAACAGCACTACTTAACCTGTACTTCTACATACGACTAACGTATACCACTGCACTGACTATATTCCCCTCAAACAACTGTATAAAAATAAAATGACGATTCGAGTGCACAGAAAAAACAATCCTTTTACCCCCCCCCTCCCTTAATTGTAATATCCACCATGCTACTTACCACTCGCACCAATACTATCCATCCTAGATTAGAAGTTTAGGTTAAATTAGACCAAGAGCCTTCAAAGCTCTAAGTAAGCCCTAACAGACTTAACTTCTGCATACCAATTAATCCTAAGGACTGCAAGAATCTATCTTACATCAATTGATTGCAAATCAAACACTTTAATTAAGCTAAGCCCTTACTAGATTGGTGGGCCCCAACCCCACGAAATTTTAGTTAACAGCTAAATACCCTAGTCCACTGGCTTCAATCTACTTCTCCCGCCGTCTAGAAAAAAAAGGCGGGAGAAGCCCCGGCAGCGTCAAGCTGCTTCTTTGAATTTGCAATTCAATATGACATTCACTGCAGGACTTGGTAAAAAGAGGACTGAACCTCTGTCTTTAGATTTACAGTCTAATGCTTACTCAGCCATTTTACCTATGTTCATAAACCGCTGACTATTTTCAACCAATCACAAAGATATTGGAACTCTTTACCTTCTATTTGGCGCCTGGGCCGGTATGGTAGGGACCGCTCTCAGTCTCTTCATCCGAGCCGAACTGGGTCAACCTGGCACGCTACTAGGGGACGACCAAATTTATAATGTAGTCGTCACCGCCCATGCCTTTGTAATAATCTTCTTTATAGTAATGCCTATTATGATTGGAGGATTCGGAAACTGATTGGTTCCACTAATAATTGGAGCCCCCGATATAGCATTCCCTCGAATGAATAATATGAGCTTCTGACTCCTTCCCCCGTCTTTCCTACTTTTGCTCGCATCATCTATGGTAGAGGCTGGAGCAGGGACTGGATGGACAGTACACCCACCTCTAGCCGGCAACCTAGCTCATGCAGGAGCATCCGTAGATCTAACTATTTTTTCACTACACCTAGCAGGTGTCCCCTCAATCTTAGGTGCTATTAATTTTATTACTACTATTATTAATATAAAACCCCCTGCTCTATCCCAATATCAAACACCCCTATTTGTCTGATCGGTCTTAATCACTGCTGTATTGCTACTTCTATCACTACCAGTTTTAGCAGCAGGCATCACTATACTACTGACAGATCGAAATCTGAACACCACATTTTTTGACCCCGCCGGAGGAGGGGATCCTATCTTATATCAACACCTATTCTGATTTTTCGGTCACCCAGAAGTCTACATTTTAATTTTACCCGGGTTTGGAATAATTTCACATATTGTTACCTACTACTCAGGTAAAAAAGAACCTTTTGGCTACATGGGAATAGTCTGAGCTATAACATCAATTGGCTTTCTGGGCTTTATCGTATGAGCCCATCCCATGTTTACTGTGGGGATAGATGTGGACACACGAGCATACTTTACATCAGCTACTATAATTATTGCTATTCCCACTGGGGTAAAAGTATTTAGCTGACTGGCCACTCTTCATGGAGGTAATATCAAATGGTCCCCTGCTATGCTATGAGCTCTGGGATTCGTTTTCCTATTCACCGTAGGAGGCTTAACAGGAATTGTACTAGCAAATTCCTCATTAGATATTGTTCTTCACGACACATACTACGTAGTAGCCCACTTCCACTATGTCTTGTCAATAGGAGCAGTATTTGCTCTCATAGGAGGCTTCGTCCATTGATTCCCCCTATTCTCAGGGTATACTCTCGATAACACTTGGGCAAAAATTCATTTTACGATTATGTTCGTAGGTGTCAATATAACGTTTTTCCCTCAGCATTTTCTAGGCCTGTCCGGAATGCCTCGACGTTATTCTGACTACCCAGACGCATATACAACTTGAAACACAATCTCCTCAATAGGCTCTTTTATTTCACTAACAGCAGTAATATTAATAGTTTGTATAGTGTGAGAAGCTTTTGCATCAAAGCGAGAAGTGGCCATAGTGGAACTAACCACAACTAATCTTGAATGGCTGCATGGATGTCCCCCTCCATATCACACATTTGAAGAGCCAACCTGTGTGCTGTTAAAATAAGAAAGGAAGGAATCGAACCTCCTTAGACTGGTTTCAAGCCAATACCATAACCATTATGTCTTTCTCAATCAAGAAGTATTAGTAAAACAATTACATGACTCTGTCAAGGTTAAATTATAGGTTTAAGCCCTATGTACTTCCATGGCATACCCCTTCCAACTAGGTTTTCAAGATGCTACATCCCCCATCATAGAAGAGCTCCTACACTTCCATGATCACACACTAATAATTGTATTCCTAATTAGCTCCCTAGTCCTTTATATCATCTCACTAATACTAACAACCAAACTCACGCACACAAGCACAATGGATGCCCAAGAAGTAGAAACCATCTGAACCATTTTACCAGCTATCATCTTAATTCTCATTGCCCTACCCTCCTTACGAATTCTCTATATAATAGACGAGATTAATAGCCCCTCTCTTACTGTAAAGACCATGGGACATCAATGGTATTGAAGCTATGAATACACTGACTCTGAAGACCTAAGCTTTGACTCCTGTATAATTCCCACTCAAGAGCCAAAGCCCGGAGAACTCCGACTATTAGAAGTTGATAACCGAGTAGCACTACCAATAGAAGTGACCATTCGCGTGTTAATCTCGTCAGAAGACGTACTACACTCATGAGCCGTCCCATCCCTGGGCCTAAAAAACTGATGCTATTCCAGGCCGACTAAACCAAACAACCCTAATGGGTACACGACCTGGACTCTATTATGGTCAGTGCTCAGAGATCTGCGGCTCAAACCACAGTTTTATGCCCATTGTTCTTGAACTAGTCCCATTAGCATATTTTGAAAAATGATCTGCGTCTATACTGTAAATTCATTAAGAAGCTAAACTAGCGTTAACCTTTTAAGTTAAAAACTGGGAGTTTAAACCTCCCCTTAATGACATGCCACAGTTAGATACATCAACCTGATTCATCACTATTATTTCAAGAATTATAACACTATTTATTATATTTCAACTAAAAATCTCAAAACACCTGTATCCTTCAAGCCCGGAACCCAAATCTACAGCTGCACTAAAACAGCCTAACCCTTGAGAAAAAAAAAAAGGAACGAAAATCTATTCACCTCTTTCACTACCCCAACAATAATAGGATTGCCTGTTGTCGTATTAATTATGATGTTCCCCAGCATTCTATTCCCCTCACCTAACCGACTAATTAATAACCGTTTAGTCTCACTTCAACAGTGATTAGTACAACTAACTTCAAAACAAATACTAGCCATTCACAATCACAAAGGACAAACTTGGGCCCTAATACTCATAGCTCTCATTTTATTTATTGGATCAACAAACCTGTTAGGTCTACTGCCTCACTCATTTACTCCAACTACCCAATTATCAATAAACTTAGGAATAGCTATTCCCCTATGAGCCGGTACCGTAATCACCGGGTTTCGCCACAAAACTAAAGCGTCCCTGGCCCACTTTTCTACCACAAGGAACACCAATCCCCCTGATCCCTATGCTTGTAATTATTGAAACCATTAGCCTTTTTATCCAGCCCGTGGCTCTGGCCGTACGACTTACAGCTAACATTACTGCAGGCCACCTATTCATACACTTAATTGGAGGAGCTGCTCTGGCCCTAACAAACATTAGTACCTCTGTTGCTTTAATTACCTTTATTATCCTCATCCTACTGACAATCCTTGAATTTGCTGTGGCTCTAATCCAAGCCTACGTCTTTACCCTACTTGTAAGCCTGTATCTACATGACAATACTTAATGACCCATCAAACCCACGCATACCATATGGTTAACCCCAGTCCATGGCCACTTACGGGAGCCCTTTCAGCCCTACTGATAACTTCAGGTCTGGCCATATGATTTCACTACAACTCAATACTATTATTGACCCTAGGTATAACCACTAACCTACTGACTATATATCAATGGTGACGAGACATTATTCGGGAAAGCACATTCCAAGGTCACCACACACCCATCGTTCAAAAAGGTCTCCGTTATGGAATAATTCTCTTTATCACCTCAGACGTATTCTTCTTCGCAGGCTTTGTCTGGGCCTTCTACCACTCAAGTCTAGCCCCAACTCCTGAATTGGGAGGATGCTGACCACCAACAGGTATTATTCCCCTAAACCCCCTAGAAGTCCCACTACTCAATACCTCCGTACTTCTAGCTTCCGGAGTGTCAGTCACCTGAGCTCACCACAGTTTAATAGAAGGGAATCGAAAACACATACTCCAAGCACTGTTTATTACAATCTCCCTAGGAGTCTACTTCACCCTCCTCCAAGCCTCCGAATACTATGAAACATCATTCACAATCTCAGACGGAGTCTACGGATCCACCTTCTTCATGGCTACAGGATTCCACGGACTACACGTAATTATCGGCTCTACCTTCCTAATTGTATGCTTCTTGCGCCAACTAAAAGATCACTTCACATCGAGCCACCACTTTGGATTTGAAGCCGCTTGCTTGAGATTGACATTTCGTAGACGTGGTTTGACTATTCCTATACGTTTCTATTTATTGATGAGGATCCTATTCCTTTAGTATTAACAAGTACAGTTGACTTCCAATCAACCAGTTTCGGTATAATCCGAAAGGGAATAATAAACGTAATACTCGCCCTGCTCACCAATACACTTCTACCCACACTACTTGCACTCATCGCATTCTGACTACCCCAACTAAATATCTATGCAGAAAAAGCAAGTCCTTATGAATGTGGATTTGACCCCATAGGATCCGCCCGCCTGCCTTTCTCTATAAAATTTTTCTTAGTAGCGATTACATTCTTGCTATTTGACCTAGAAATTGCACTACTACTCCCTCTTCCTTGGGCCTCACAAACAAACAAATTATCAACCATACTTACCATAGCTCTTCTACTAATCTCTCTATTAGCCGCAAGCCTAGCCTACGAATGAACCCAAAAAGGACTAGAGTGAACTGAATATGATAATTAGTTTAAACTAAAACAAATGATTTCGACTCATTAGATTGTAGCTTACCCTATAATTATCAGATGTCCATAGTCTATATTAATATCTTCCTGGCTTTCCTCATGTCACTTATAGGACTACTGATGTACCGATCCCACCTAATATCTTCCCTCCTAGGTCTAGAAGGCATAATACTATCCCTATTTATCATGATAACCGTGGCAATTCTAAATAATCACTTCACACTAGCTAGCATGACTCCTATCATCCTGCTCGTATTTGCAGCCTGCGAGGCGGCACTGGGCTTATCCCTACTAGTAATGGTATCAAACACATATGGCACCGACTATGTACAAAACTTAAGCCTCCTACAATGCTAAAAATTATTGTCCCTACTGCCATACTCATACCGATAACATGACTATCAAAACCCAACATACTCTGAATTAACTCAACTACCTATAGCCTTCTGATCAGCCTTATTAGCCTCTCCTATTTAAATCAACTAGGCGACAACAGCCTAAATCTCTCATTACTATTTTTCTCAGACTCACTCTCTGCACCTCTACTAGTATTAACAACATGACTCCTACCACTGATGCTCATGGCTAGTCAATCACACCTGTCAAAAGAGACCTTAGCCCGAAAAAAAACTATACATCACAATACTTATTATCTTACAACTTCTCTTAATTATAACATTCACCGCCACAGAACTAATTATATTCTACATTCTATTTGAAGCCACATTAATCCCCACCCTCATTATTATCACTCGATGGGGTAATCAAACGGAGCGACTAAACGCTGGCCTATACTTTCTATTCTACACCTTGGTAGGCTCACTACCCCTCCTTAGTCGCACTACTATACATCCAAAACACAACAGGGACTTTAAATTTCCTAATCATTCAATCATTCAACCACCTTCCTATGAATCCGAGCATCTTACCCACGATTCCGATATGACCAATTAATACACCTCTTATGAAATAGCTTTCTACCCCTTACCCTAGCCCTATGTATATGACACGTCTCCCTACCCATCAGTACAGCAAGCATTCCACCTCAAACATAAGAAATATGTCTGACAAAAGAGTTACTTTGATAGAGTAAAACTTAGAGGTTTATTTCTAGAATTATAGGAATCGAACCTAATCCTAAGAATCCAAAAATCTTCGTGCTACCAATATTACACCACATTCTAAAGTAAGGTCAGCTAAATAAGCTATCGGGCCCATACCCCGAAAATGTTGGTTTATACCCTTCCCATACTAATCAAACCCCCTATTTTTATTATCATTATATCAACCGTTATTTCAGGAACTATAATCGTAATAACAGCCTCCCATTGACTTATAGTCTGAATCGGCCTCGAAATAAACCTATTAGCCATTATTCCCATCCTCATAAAAAAATATAATCCACGAGCCATAGAAGCAGCCACAAAATATTTCCTGACACAAGCAACTGCTTCAGTACTCCTAATAATAGGAATCATCATCAACCTACTGCATTCAGGACAATGAACTGTATCAAAAGATCTCAACCCCATAGCATCTATCATAATAACAACCGCCTTAGCAATAAAACTAGGACTAGCCCCATTCCACTTCTGAGTGCCCGAAGTTACACAAGGAATCTCCATATCCTCAGGCCTAATCCTACTCACATGACAAAAAATTGCTCCACTATCAATCCTATACCAAATCTCACCCACCATCAATCCCAACCTACTCCTAACAATAGCCATCATATCAGTTATAGTCGGAGGCTGAGGAGGACTTAACCAAACCCAACTACGAAAAATTATAGCATATTCCTCAATTGCCCACATAGGCTGAATAGCAGCCATCATAATATATAGCCCCACAATAATAATTTTAAACCTGACCATCTACATCATCATAACACTAACCACCTTCATATTATTCATACACAACTCCACCACCACAACATCATCCCTATCACAAACATGAAACAAAACACCCCTAATCACCTCATTTATCCTAGTACTAATAATGTCTCTAGGCGGCCTTCCTCCACTCTCCGGCTTCATCCCAAAATGAATAATCATTCCGGGACTAACTAAAAACGAAATAATTATAATGCCCACACTACTAGCTATAACAGCACTACTTAACCTGTACTTCTACATACGACTAACGTATACCACTGCACTGACTATATTCCCCTCAAACAACTGTATAAAAATAAAATGACGATTCGAGTGCACAGAAAAAACAATCCTTTTACCCCCCCCCTCCCTTAATTGTAATATCCACCATGCTACTTACCACTCGCACCAATACTATCCATCCTAGATTAGAAGTTTAGGTTAAATTAGACCAAGAGCCTTCAAAGCTCTAAGTAAGCCCTAACAGACTTAACTTCTGCATACCAATTAATCCTAAGGACTGCAAGAATCTATCTTACATCAATTGATTGCAAATCAAACACTTTAATTAAGCTAAGCCCTTACTAGATTGGTGGGCCCCAACCCCACGAAATTTTAGTTAACAGCTAAATACCCTAGTCCACTGGCTTCAATCTACTTCTCCCGCCGTCTAGAAAAAAAAGGCGGGAGAAGCCCCGGCAGCGTCAAGCTGCTTCTTTGAATTTGCAATTCAATATGACATTCACTGCAGGACTTGGTAAAAAGAGGACTGAACCTCTGTCTTTAGATTTACAGTCTAATGCTTACTCAGCCATTTTACCTATGTTCATAAACCGCTGACTATTTTCAACCAATCACAAAGATATTGGAACTCTTTACCTTCTATTTGGCGCCTGGGCCGGTATGGTAGGGACCGCTCTCAGTCTCTTCATCCGAGCCGAACTGGGTCAACCTGGCACGCTACTAGGGGACGACCAAATTTATAATGTAGTCGTCACCGCCCATGCCTTTGTAATAATCTTCTTTATAGTAATGCCTATTATGATTGGAGGATTCGGAAACTGATTGGTTCCACTAATAATTGGAGCCCCCGATATAGCATTCCCTCGAATGAATAATATGAGCTTCTGACTCCTTCCCCCGTCTTTCCTACTTTTGCTCGCATCATCTATGGTAGAGGCTGGAGCAGGGACTGGATGGACAGTACACCCACCTCTAGCCGGCAACCTAGCTCATGCAGGAGCATCCGTAGATCTAACTATTTTTTCACTACACCTAGCAGGTGTCCCCTCAATCTTAGGTGCTATTAATTTTATTACTACTATTATTAATATAAAACCCCCTGCTCTATCCCAATATCAAACACCCCTATTTGTCTGATCGGTCTTAATCACTGCTGTATTGCTACTTCTATCACTACCAGTTTTAGCAGCAGGCATCACTATACTACTGACAGATCGAAATCTGAACACCACATTTTTTGACCCCGCCGGAGGAGGGGATCCTATCTTATATCAACACCTATTCTGATTTTTCGGTCACCCAGAAGTCTACATTTTAATTTTACCCGGGTTTGGAATAATTTCACATATTGTTACCTACTACTCAGGTAAAAAAGAACCTTTTGGCTACATGGGAATAGTCTGAGCTATAACATCAATTGGCTTTCTGGGCTTTATCGTATGAGCCCATCCCATGTTTACTGTGGGGATAGATGTGGACACACGAGCATACTTTACATCAGCTACTATAATTATTGCTATTCCCACTGGGGTAAAAGTATTTAGCTGACTGGCCACTCTTCATGGAGGTAATATCAAATGGTCCCCTGCTATGCTATGAGCTCTGGGATTCGTTTTCCTATTCACCGTAGGAGGCTTAACAGGAATTGTACTAGCAAATTCCTCATTAGATATTGTTCTTCACGACACATACTACGTAGTAGCCCACTTCCACTATGTCTTGTCAATAGGAGCAGTATTTGCTCTCATAGGAGGCTTCGTCCATTGATTCCCCCTATTCTCAGGGTATACTCTCGATAACACTTGGGCAAAAATTCATTTTACGATTATGTTCGTAGGTGTCAATATAACGTTTTTCCCTCAGCATTTTCTAGGCCTGTCCGGAATGCCTCGACGTTATTCTGACTACCCAGACGCATATACAACTTGAAACACAATCTCCTCAATAGGCTCTTTTATTTCACTAACAGCAGTAATATTAATAGTTTGTATAGTGTGAGAAGCTTTTGCATCAAAGCGAGAAGTGGCCATAGTGGAACTAACCACAACTAATCTTGAATGGCTGCATGGATGTCCCCCTCCATATCACACATTTGAAGAGCCAACCTGTGTGCTGTTAAAATAAGAAAGGAAGGAATCGAACCTCCTTAGACTGGTTTCAAGCCAATACCATAACCATTATGTCTTTCTCAATCAAGAAGTATTAGTAAAACAATTACATGACTCTGTCAAGGTTAAATTATAGGTTTAAGCCCTATGTACTTCCATGGCATACCCCTTCCAACTAGGTTTTCAAGATGCTACATCCCCCATCATAGAAGAGCTCCTACACTTCCATGATCACACACTAATAATTGTATTCCTAATTAGCTCCCTAGTCCTTTATATCATCTCACTAATACTAACAACCAAACTCACGCACACAAGCACAATGGATGCCCAAGAAGTAGAAACCATCTGAACCATTTTACCAGCTATCATCTTAATTCTCATTGCCCTACCCTCCTTACGAATTCTCTATATAATAGACGAGATTAATAGCCCCTCTCTTACTGTAAAGACCATGGGACATCAATGGTATTGAAGCTATGAATACACTGACTCTGAAGACCTAAGCTTTGACTCCTGTATAATTCCCACTCAAGAGCCAAAGCCCGGAGAACTCCGACTATTAGAAGTTGATAACCGAGTAGCACTACCAATAGAAGTGACCATTCGCGTGTTAATCTCGTCAGAAGACGTACTACACTCATGAGCCGTCCCATCCCTGGGCCTAAAAAACTGATGCTATTCCAGGCCGACTAAACCAAACAACCCTAATGGGTACACGACCTGGACTCTATTATGGTCAGTGCTCAGAGATCTGCGGCTCAAACCACAGTTTTATGCCCATTGTTCTTGAACTAGTCCCATTAGCATATTTTGAAAAATGATCTGCGTCTATACTGTAAATTCATTAAGAAGCTAAACTAGCGTTAACCTTTTAAGTTAAAAACTGGGAGTTTAAACCTCCCCTTAATGACATGCCACAGTTAGATACATCAACCTGATTCATCACTATTATTTCAAGAATTATAACACTATTTATTATATTTCAACTAAAAATCTCAAAACACCTGTATCCTTCAAGCCCGGAACCCAAATCTACAGCTGCACTAAAACAGCCTAACCCTTGAGAAAAAAAAAAAGGAACGAAAATCTATTCACCTCTTTCACTACCCCAACAATAATAGGATTGCCTGTTGTCGTATTAATTATGATGTTCCCCAGCATTCTATTCCCCTCACCTAACCGACTAATTAATAACCGTTTAGTCTCACTTCAACAGTGATTAGTACAACTAACTTCAAAACAAATACTAGCCATTCACAATCACAAAGGACAAACTTGGGCCCTAATACTCATAGCTCTCATTTTATTTATTGGATCAACAAACCTGTTAGGTCTACTGCCTCACTCATTTACTCCAACTACCCAATTATCAATAAACTTAGGAATAGCTATTCCCCTATGAGCCGGTACCGTAATCACCGGGTTTCGCCACAAAACTAAAGCGTCCCTGGCCCACTTTTCTACCACAAGGAACACCAATCCCCCTGATCCCTATGCTTGTAATTATTGAAACCATTAGCCTTTTTATCCAGCCCGTGGCTCTGGCCGTACGACTTACAGCTAACATTACTGCAGGCCACCTATTCATACACTTAATTGGAGGAGCTGCTCTGGCCCTAACAAACATTAGTACCTCTGTTGCTTTAATTACCTTTATTATCCTCATCCTACTGACAATCCTTGAATTTGCTGTGGCTCTAATCCAAGCCTACGTCTTTACCCTACTTGTAAGCCTGTATCTACATGACAATACTTAATGACCCATCAAACCCACGCATACCATATGGTTAACCCCAGTCCATGGCCACTTACGGGAGCCCTTTCAGCCCTACTGATAACTTCAGGTCTGGCCATATGATTTCACTACAACTCAATACTATTATTGACCCTAGGTATAACCACTAACCTACTGACTATATATCAATGGTGACGAGACATTATTCGGGAAAGCACATTCCAAGGTCACCACACACCCATCGTTCAAAAAGGTCTCCGTTATGGAATAATTCTCTTTATCACCTCAGACGTATTCTTCTTCGCAGGCTTTGTCTGGGCCTTCTACCACTCAAGTCTAGCCCCAACTCCTGAATTGGGAGGATGCTGACCACCAACAGGTATTATTCCCCTAAACCCCCTAGAAGTCCCACTACTCAATACCTCCGTACTTCTAGCTTCCGGAGTGTCAGTCACCTGAGCTCACCACAGTTTAATAGAAGGGAATCGAAAACACATACTCCAAGCACTGTTTATTACAATCTCCCTAGGAGTCTACTTCACCCTCCTCCAAGCCTCCGAATACTATGAAACATCATTCACAATCTCAGACGGAGTCTACGGATCCACCTTCTTCATGGCTACAGGATTCCACGGACTACACGTAATTATCGGCTCTACCTTCCTAATTGTATGCTTCTTGCGCCAACTAAAAGATCACTTCACATCGAGCCACCACTTTGGATTTGAAGCCGCTTGCTTGAGATTGACATTTCGTAGACGTGGTTTGACTATTCCTATACGTTTCTATTTATTGATGAGGATCCTATTCCTTTAGTATTAACAAGTACAGTTGACTTCCAATCAACCAGTTTCGGTATAATCCGAAGGGAATAATAAACGTAATACTCGCCTGCTCACCAATACACTTCTACCCACACTACTTGCACTCATCGCATTCTGACTACCCCAACTAAATATCTATGCAGAAAAAGCAAGTCCTTATGAATGTGGATTTGACCCCATAGATCCGCCCGCCTGCCTTTCTTATAAAAATTTTTCTTAGTAGCGATTACATTCTTGCTATTTGACCTAGAAATTGCACTACTACTCCCTCTTCCCTTGGGGCCTCACAAACAAACAAATTATCAACCATACTTACCATAGCTCTTCTACTAATCTCTCTATTAGCCGCAAGCCTAGCCTACGAATGAACCCAAAAAGGACTAGAGTGAACTGAATATGATAATTAGTTTAAACTAAAACAAATGATTTCGACTCATTAGATTGTAGCTTACCCTATAATTATCAGATGTCCATAGTCTATATTAATATCTTCCTGGCTTTCCTCATGTCACTTATAGGACTACTGATGTACCGATCCCACCTAATATCTTCCCTCCTAGGTCTAGAAGGCATAATACTATCCCTATTTATCATGATAACCGTGGCAATTCTAAATAATCACTTCACACTAGCTAGCATGACTCCTATCATCCTGCTCGTATTTGCAGCCTGCGAGGCGGCACTGGGCTTATCCCTACTAGTAATGGTATCAAAACACATATGGCACCGACTATGTACAAAACTTAAGCCTCCTACAATGCTAAAAATTATTGTCCCTACTGCCATACTCATACCGATAACATGACTATCAAAACCCAACATACTCTGAATTAACTCAACTACCTATAGCCTTCTGATCAGCCTT
>NW_026527008.1:0-43046 GCF_024362965.1 Panthera pardus | reverse complement strand
AACACCACTTTTGGGAAACAAGATGTTAGTTGAAAGATGGTTTCCCCACAGTGTTGGGTCACAAAGTTGAGTGTATGGCACTTTGTAGTCTCTGGATGCTTTTCACACACTTGTAACAATGAAACATTTTAGTTGGAATATGGTTTCCCCTCAGTCTTCTATCACAGGGTTAATACATTGTGCTTTTCTCACGGGTCCCGCAAAGTTTTCAATTTTAACTCAATGAAACCAAATATTAGTTGAAAGATTGTTTCACCACTCTGTTTTCACAGAGGTCAGTATATGGCACTTTCCGTGTAGGCCCTGAATGGGTTTACTAACATCTCTAATATTGTGAAATGAGCTGTTAGTGGAAAGATGGGATCCCCATGGTATTTCCTAAAGTTAGGGATATGGCTCTTTTGTTGTATGACTGAATGGTTTTCAAATACTTGTAACTTAGTAAAACAAGAGGTTAATTAAAACATAGTTTTCTTAAAGTTCTGCCTGATAGATTTGAGTATAATGAACTTTCTGCATAGGCTCCACGTGGGTTTTCAAATGCTTCTTAGGGAAACCAGATGTTATTTGAAAGATGGTTTCCCCACAGTGTTATTTCATGGACTTGAGTATATGGCACTTTCCGTGTAGGCTCCACTTAGGTTTGCAAACGTTTGTAACTCTGTGCAATGAGAAGTTAGTTGAGAGTGGGTTTCACCACAGTGTTGTTTCATTGAGTGTATGGCACTATCCACCTAGGACCCGCATGTGTTTTCAAACAGTTGTAACTGAGTAAACCAGATATTAGTTGAAAGATCATTTCACCACACTTATGTTTATTTACACAGTTGGGTATATGGCACATTGCTGTTAGACCTTTCATAGGATTTCAAACACTTTGAACTTAGAGAAACAAGATGTGAGTTGAAAGATGCTTGCTCCATGGTATATTTTCACAGAGTCGGGAATTTGTCACTTTCCTCATCACTCTTAGTAAAGTTTTTCAAACCTTTCTACATTGGTGAAACAAGATGATGGTTTCCCCAAAAGCTGCTTGACCAAGTTTTATATATGGCATTTTCCGCATAAGCCCCCACAAGTGAACCCAGATGTTATTTGAAAGACGGTTTCACCACAGTGTTGTTTTACAGATTTCAGCATGTGGCACTTTCTGTGTAGAAGCTGCATAGGTTTTCAAACACTTCTCAGTAAACAAGGTGTTAATTGAAAGATGGCTACCTCACAGTGTTTCAGATTTGAGGATATTTTCCCTTCCACCTAGGCCCTGCATGGGTTTTCAAGCACTTCTCAATTTCTGAAATAAGATAAATGTTATTTGCAAGACGTTTTCACCATAGAGTGATTTCACATATGGCCCTAACTCTGTAGGCCCCACATAGGTTTTCAGTTTTCACTTCCTGAACCAGATGTTAGGCGGAAGACTATTTCCCCACATTTTTCTTTGGCAGATTTGAGTTTATGGCACTTTTTTGTGTAAAACCAGCATAGGTTTTCAAACTCTTCTCAGTGAAACAAGGTGTTAATTGAATGATGGTTACCTCACAGTGTTGTTTCAGAGTTGAGGATATATGGCTCCTTCTACCTAGGCCCTGCATGGGTTTTCAAACACCTCTCAATTTTGAAATCTGACAGTAGTTCAAAGATGGTCTCACCAGGTTTTTGTTTCACAGAGTTGAGTGTATGGAACTGCCCACATAGTTCCCCCAATAAGTTTTAAAGCACTATATTAACTAATGAAGCACAATGTTAGTTCAAAGATGGATAACCCAGTGCTGTCTGACAGAGTTGGGTGTATGGCACTTTATGCATAGGCCCTACATTGCTTTTGAAACAAGTCTAACTTCCTAGAATGAGATTTTAGTTGAAAGATGGCTTCCTCATAGTGTTGTTTCACAGAGCTGAGTATGTGGCACTATCCTCATACGCTCCGCATGGTGTTTCAAACACTTCTAACTTCGTGAAACCAGTTTTAAGTTGAAAGACGGTTTCCCCACTGTGTTGTTTCACAGAGTTGAATATAGATCCCCATTCCTCCCAGACCCTGCATGGATTTTCAAACACTTCTCATTTTCTGAAATCAGATAGATGTTACTTGAAAGACGATTTCACCACAGTGTGGTTTCACAGAGTTGAGTTTATGGACCTTACCCTGTAGGCTTCCCATAGATTTTCAAGCAGTTCTCATTTCCTGAAACCAAATGTTAGGTGAAAGACTCTTTGCCACCATTTTGTTTCACAGAGTTGGGTATATGGGACTTTTCATGTAGGTTCTGCATAGATTTTAAAACTATTCTAACTTTGTGAAATGAGACATTAGTTGAAAGATGCTATCACCACACTATTGTTTCACAGAGTTGCGTTCAAGCATTTCTGCATAAGCCCTGCGTGGGTTTTCAAACACTTCTTATTGAAACAAAGACTAGACAACACCTACCTGATACGTCCGCATACGTTTTCAAACTCTTCTAACTTAGTCAAACAACATGTTCGTTGAGAGATGGTTTCTCTGCAGTATGCTTTCAGAGTTTCGAAATCATGCCACTTTCCACATCGTTCCCCGCATAGGTTTTCAAACACTTTTAACTTGTTGATGCAACATGTTAGTTGAAAGATGGTTGCCCCCAAAGTGCAGTTTCACAGGGTTGAGTTTATGGCACTTTCGGCATAGGCCCCGCGGGGGCGGGAGGGTCGGGGGGTGGGGTGGGGGGGGGGTGGGTTGCGACACTTCCACCTTAGTGAAACATGATGCTCATTGAAAGATGAGTTCTCCACAGGATTCTTTCCCAGTGGCTGGTGCGCGTCACCCTCCGTATGTTTCTCCGCATAGGTCTTCAAACACTTCTCACTGAGGGATACAAGATGTTAGTTGAAAGATGGTTTCCCCAACGTGCCGCCTGACAGAGTGGAACTCATGGAACTTTCTGCATCGTCCCCGCATACGATTTCAAACACTCCGAACTCAGTGAGACGGGATGTTAGTCGAAAGTTGGTTTCCCCGAAGTGCACTTCTTGCTGAAGCCTCACACAGGTTTTCAGACACTTCTAACTTCCTGAGTCAAGGCGACACTTGAACGGTGGTTTCACTTCAATTTTGTTTTGTAATGTGGTGTCTAAAGAACTTTTTCTTAGGACTCACAGAGTTTTTCTATCCTTTCTAACTTAAAGAAACAAGTTGACAGTTGAATGTTACCCCTCAGTTTTGTTTCACTGAATTGAGTGTACGAACGATTCTCTTAGGCTCCACATGGTTTTTCAAACACTCCTTTGTGAAACCAGATGTTACTTGAACGTCGGCTTCCTCACATTGTTGTTTCAGAGTTTTGAGTGTATGGCACTACGCTTGTACTCTTGCGGGTGTCTTTTGATAGACTTGTAATTTTTGAAACCAGATTTTAAGAGAAATATTGTTTCTCCACAGTGTCTCTTGGCAGAGTATATCGCTCTTTTGTTTTAGTTCCCGCATGCTTTTCAAACACTTCTTTGTAAGATACTTTCCGTTCAAGCTCAAGATAGGTTTTCTAACATTTTTAACTTGTGATCGCAGATGATATTTGAACGAATGTTTCACCATAGTGTTGTTTTACAGAGTTGAGCCTATGACACTTTCTGGGTAGTACCCGCTTAGGATTTCAATGGCTTCTCACTTACAGAATCGAGGTGTTAATTGTAAGACGGTTACATCACAATGTTGTTTCAGAGTATATGGCCCTTTCCATCTATGCCCTGCAATGGGTTTTAAACTCTTCTATATTTTTCAAACCAGACAGTAGCTCAAAGATTGTTTATGTTTTTTTTCACACAGTTTAGTGTATGGCAGTTTTCTCATAGTTCCCTGCAGGGGTTTTAAAACACTAGTGACTTAGTGAAACATGATGTTAGTTAAAACATGGATTTCCCTCAATGTTGTTTGACAGCCTTTAGTATATGGCCCTATCTTCCTAGGCCCCACAAGTGTTTCAAACAAGTTTAACTTAACGAAATGAGATATTAGTTGAAATATGGTTTCCCCATAGTGTTGTTTCACAGAGCTGTGTATATGGAACTATTCTCATAGGCCCCACATGGTTTTACAAACAGTTCTAAGTGAAATCAGATTTTAGTTGACAAACCGATTCATCACAGTGTTGTTTCACAAAGTTGAGTATGTCTCACTATCCCCATTGTTCCCACCCGGGTTTTCAAACACTTCTAACTTAGTGAAACCGGTTTTTAGTTGCAATACGTTTTCCCCACAGTGTTGTTTCACAAAGTTAGGTATCAGGTACTATGCCCGTAGGCCTTCGGGAGTTCTTTCGTACAATTGTAACTTATTGAAACCAGATGCGAGGAGAAAGATTGTTTCCCCAGAGTGTTGTTTCACAGAGGTGAGTATATGGCAGTTTCATTGTAGGCCCCGCATGGTTTTCAAACACATCTAATTTAGTGAAATAAGGTATTAATTGAAGGACAGCTTCCCCAGTGTGTTGCTTGACAGAGTGAGTGCAAGATACTTTCCATGTAGGCTCCGCATAAGTTTTCAAATACTCCTAACCAGTGAACCCAGATATATTTGAAAGATGGTTTCACCACAGTGTTGTTTTACATATTTGAGTCTTTGTCACTTTCTGCATAGAAATTTCATAGGTTTTCCAACACTCCTAAGTGAAATTAGAAGATAGTTGAAACATGTATTCCCCACAGTGCTGTTTAAAGGAGTTGACTACCTCGCACTTTTGACGCAGATTCTACATGGGTCTTCAAACACCACTTTTGGGAAACAAGATGTTAGTTGAAAGATGGTTTCCCCACAGTGTTGGGTCACAAAGTTGAGTGTATGGCACTTTGTAGTCTCTGGATGCTTTTCACACACTTGTAACAATGAAACATTTTAGTTGGAATATGGTTTCCCCTCAGTCTTCTATCACAGGGTTAATACATTGTGCTTTTCTCACGGGTCCCGCAAAGTTTTCAATTTTAACTCAATGAAACCAAATATTAGTTGAAAGATTGTTTCACCACTCTGTTTTCACAGAGGTCAGTATATGGCACTTTCCGTGTAGGCCCTGAATGGGTTTACTAACATCTCTAATATTGTGAAATGAGCTGTTAGTGGAAAGATGGGATCCCCATGGTATTTCCTAAAGTTAGGGATATGGCTCTTTTGTTGTATGACTGAATGGTTTTCAAATACTTGTAACTTAGTAAAACAAGAGGTTAATTAAAACATAGTTTTCTTAAAGTTCTGCCTGATAGATTTGAGT
The DNA here is from genome assembly GCF_024362965.1 of Panthera pardus. Lineage (NCBI taxonomy): Eukaryota > Metazoa > Chordata > Mammalia > Carnivora > Felidae > Panthera > Panthera pardus. The sequence continues at coordinate 37,806 of NW_026527008.1, read as the reverse complement.
ATAATGAACTTTCTGCATAGGCTCCACGTGGGTTTTCAAATGCTTCTTAGGGAAACCAGATGTTATTTGAAAGATGGTTTCCCCACAGTGTTATTTCATGGACTTGAGTATATGGCACTTTCCGTGTAGGCTCCACTTAGGTTTGCAAACGTTTGTAACTCTGTGCAATGAGAAGTTAGTTGAGAGTGGGTTTCACCACAGTGTTGTTTCATTGAGTGTATGGCACTATCCACCTAGGACCCGCATGTGTTTTCAAACAGTTGTAACTGAGTAAACCAGATATTAGTTGAAAGATCATTTCACCACACTTATGTTTATTTACACAGTTGGGTATATGGCACATTGCTGTTAGACCTTTCATAGGATTTCAAACACTTTGAACTTAGAGAAACAAGATGTGAGTTGAAAGATGCTTGCTCCATGGTATATTTTCACAGAGTCGGGAATTTGTCACTTTCCTCATCACTCTTAGTAAAGTTTTTCAAACCTTTCTACATTGGTGAAACAAGATGATGGTTTCCCCAAAAGCTGCTTGACCAAGTTTTATATATGGCATTTTCCGCATAAGCCCCCACAAGTGAACCCAGATGTTATTTGAAAGACGGTTTCACCACAGTGTTGTTTTACAGATTTGAGCATGTGGCACTTTCTGTGTAGAAGCTGCATAGGTTTTCAAACACTTCTCAGTAAACAAGGTGTTAATTGAAAGATGGCTACCTCACAGTGTTTCAGATTTGAGGATATTTTCCCTTCCACCTAGGCCCTGCATGGGTTTTCAAGCACTTCTCAATTTCTGAAATAAGATAAATGTTATTTGCAAGACGTTTTCACCATAGAGTGATTTCACATATGGCCCTAACTCTGTAGGCCCCACATAGGTTTTCAGTTTTCACTTCCTGAAACCAGATGTTAGGCGGAAGACTATTTCCCCACATTTTTCTTTGGCAGATTTGAGTTTATGGCACTTTTTTGTGTAAAACCAGCATAGGTTTTCAAACTCTTCTCAGTGAAACAAGGTGTTAATTGAATGATGGTTACCTCACAGTGTTGTTTCAGAGTTGAGGATATATGGCTCCTTCTACCTAGGCCCTGCATGGGTTTTCAAACACCTCTCAATTTTTGAAATCTGACAGTAGTTCAAAGATGGTCTCACCAGGTTTTTGTTTCACAGAGTTGAGTGTATGGAACTGCCCACATAGTTCCCCCAATAAGTTTTAAAGCACTATATTAACTAATGAAGCACAGTGTTAGTTCAAAGATGGATAACCCAGTGCTGTCTGACAGAGTTGGGTGTATGGCACTTTATGCATAGGCCCTACATTGCTTTTGAAACAAGTCTAACTTCCTAGAATGAGATTTTAGTTGAAAGATGGCTTCCTCATAGTGTTGTTTCACAGAGCTGAGTATGTGGCACTATCCTCATACGCTCCGCATGGTGTTTCAAACACTTCTAACTTCGTGAAACCAGTTTTAAGTTGAAAGACGGTTTCCCCACTGTGTTGTTTCACAGAGTTGAATATAGATCCCCATTCCTCCCAGACCCTGCATGGATTTTCAAACACTTCTCATTTTCTGAAATCAGATAGATGTTACTTGAAAGACGATTTCACCACAGTGTGGTTTCACAGAGTTGAGTTTATGGACCTTACCCTGTAGGCTTCCCATAGATTTTCAAGCAGTTCTCATTTCCTGAAACCAAATGTTAGGTGAAAGACTCTTTGCCACCATTTTGTTTCACAGAGTTGGGTATATGGGACTTTTCATGTAGGTTCTGCATAGATTTTAAAACTATTCTAACTTTGTGAAATGAGACATTAGTTGAAAGATGCTATCACCACACTATTGTTTCACAGAGTTGCGTTCAAGCATTTCTGCATAAGCCCTGCGTGGGTTTTCAAACACTTCTTATTGAAACAAAGACTAGACAACACCTACCTGATACGTCCGCATACGTTTTCAAACTCTTCTAACTTAGTCAAACAACATGTTCGTTGAGAGATGGTTTCTCTGCAGTATGCTTTCAGAGTTTCGAAATCATGCCACTTTCCACATCGTTCCCCGCATAGGTTTTCAAACACTTTTAACTTGTTGATGCAACATGTTAGTTGAAAGATGGTTGCCCCCAAAGTGCAGTTTCACAGGGTTGAGTTTATGGCACTTTCGGCATAGGCCCCGCGGGGGCGGGAGGGTCGGGGGGTGGGGTGGGGGGGGTGGGTTGCGACACTTCCACCTTAGTGAAACATGATGCTCATTGAAAGATGAGTTCTCCACAGGATTCTTTCCCAGTGGCTGGTGCGCGTCACCCTCCGTATGTTTCTCCGCATAGGTCTTCAAACACTTCTCACTGAGGGATACAAGATGTTAGTTGAAAGATGGTTTCCCCAACGTGCCGCCTGACAGAGTGGAACTCATGGAACTTTCTGCATCGTCCCCGCATACGATTTCAAACACTCCGAACTCAGTGAGACGGGATGTTAGTCGAAAGTTGGTTTCCCCGAAGTGCACTTCTTGCTGAAGCCTCACACAGGTTTTCAGACACTTCTAACTTCCTGAGTCAAGGCGACACTTGAACGGTGGTTTCACTTCAATTTTGTTTTGTAATGTGGTGTCTAAAGAACTTTTTCTTAGGACTCACAGAGTTTTTCTATCCTTTCTAACTTAAAGAAACAAGTTGACAGTTGAATGTTACCCCTCAGTTTTGTTTCACTGAATTGAGTGTACGAACGATTCTCTTAGGCTCCACATGGTTTTTCAAACACTCCTTTGTGAAACCAGATGTTACTTGAACGTCGGCTTCCTCACATTGTTGTTTCAGAGTTTTGAGTGTATGGCACTACGCTTGTACTCTTGCGGGTGTCTTTTGATAGACTTGTAATTTTTTGAAACCAGATTTTAAGAGAAATATTGTTTCTCCACAGTGTCTCTTGGCAGAGTATATCGCTCTTTTGTTTTAGTTCCCGCATGCTTTTCAAACACTTCTTTGTAAGATACTTTCCGTTCAAGCTCAAGATAGGTTTTCTAACATTTTTAACTTGTGATCGCAGATGATATTTGAACGAATGTTTCACCATAGTGTTGTTTTACAGAGTTGAGCCTATGACACTTTCTGGGTAGTACCCGCTTAGGATTTCAATGGCTTCTCACTTACAGAATCGAGGTGTTAATTGTAAGACGGTTACATCACAATGTTGTTTCAGAGTATATGGCCCTTTCCATCTATGCCCTGCAATGGGTTTTAAACTCTTCTATATTTTTCAAACCAGACAGTAGCTCAAAGATTGTTTATGTTTTTTTTCACACAGTTTAGTGTATGGCAGTTTTCTCATAGTTCCCTGCAGGGGTTTTAAAACACTAGTGACTTAGTGAAACATGATGTTAGTTAAAACATGGATTTCCCTCAATGTTGTTTGACAGCCTTTAGTATATGGCCCTATCTTCCTAGGCCCCACAAGTGTTTCAAACAAGTTTAACTTAACGAAATGAGATATTAGTTGAAATATGGTTTCCCCATAGTGTTGTTTCACAGAGCTGTGTATATGGAACTATTCTCATAGGCCCCACATGGTTTTACAAACAGTTCTAAGTGAAATCAGATTTTAGTTGACAAACCGATTCATCACAGTGTTGTTTCACAAAGTTGAGTATGTCTCACTATCCCCATTGTTCCCACCCGGGTTTTCAAACACTTCTAACTTAGTGAAACCGGTTTTTAGTTGCAATACGTTTTCCCCACAGTGTTGTTTCACAAAGTTAGGTATCAGGTACTATGCCCGTAGGCCTTCGGGAGTTCTTTCGTACAATTGTAACTTATTGAAACCAGATGCGAGGAGAAAGATTGTTTCCCCAGAGTGTTGTTTCACAGAGGTGAGTATATGGCAGTTTCATTGTAGGCCCCGCATGGTTTTCAAACACATCTAATTTAGTGAAATAAGGTATTAATTGAAGGACAGCTTCCCCAGTGTGTTGCTTGACAGAGTGAGTGCAAGATACTTTCCATGTAGGCTCCGCATAAGTTTTCAAATACTCCTAACCAGTGAACCCAGATATATTTGAAAGATGGTTTCACCACAGTGTTGTTTTACATATTTGAGTCTTTGTCACTTTCTGCATAGAAATTTCATAGGTTTTCCAACACTCCTAAGTGAAATTAGAAGATAGTTGAAACATGTATTCCCCACAGTGCTGTTTAAAGGAGTTGACTACCTCGCACTTTTGACGCAGATTCTACATGGGTCTTCAAACACCACTTTTGGGAAACAAGATGTTAGTTGAAAGATGGTTTCCCCACAGTGTTGGGTCACAAAGTTGAGTGTATGGCACTTTGTAGTCTCTGGATGCTTTTCACACACTTGTAACAATGAAACATTTTAGTTGGAATATGGTTTCCCCTCAGTCTTCTATCACAGGGTTAATACATTGTGCTTTTCTCACGGGTCCCGCAAAGTTTTCAATTTTAACTCAATGAAACCAAATATTAGTTGAAAGATTGTTTCACCACTCTGTTTTCACAGAGGTCAGTATATGGCACTTTCCGTGTAGGCCCTGAATGGGTTTACTAACATCTCTAATATTGTGAAATGAGCTGTTAGTGGAAAGATGGGATCCCCATGGTATTTCCTAAAGTTAGGGATATGGCTCTTTTGTTGTATGACTGAATGGTTTTCAAATACTTGTAACTTAGTAAAACAAGAGGTTAATTAAAACATAGTTTTCTTAAAGTTCTGCCTGATAGATTTGAGTATAATGAACTTTCTGCATAGGCTCCACGTGGGTTTTCAAATGCTTCTTAGGGAAACCAGATGTTATTTGAAAGATGGTTTCCCCACAGTGTTATTTCATGGACTTGAGTATATGGCACTTTCCGTGTAGGCTCCACTTAGGTTTGCAAACGTTTGTAACTCTGTGCAATGAGAAGTTAGTTGAGAGTGGGTTTCACCACAGTGTTGTTTCATTGAGTGTATGGCACTATCCACCTAGGACCCGCATGTGTTTTCAAACAGTTGTAACTGAGTAAACCAGATATTAGTTGAAAGATCATTTCACCACACTTATGTTTATTTACACAGTTGGGTATATGGCACATTGCTGTTAGACCTTTCATAGGATTTCAAACACTTTGAACTTAGAGAAACAAGATGTGAGTTGAAAGATGCTTGCTCCATGGTATATTTTCACAGAGTCGGGAATTTGTCACTTTCCTCATCACTCTTAGTAAAGTTTTTCAAACCTTTCTACATTGGTGAAACAAGATGATGGTTTCCCCAAAAGCTGCTTGACCAAGTTTTATATATGGCATTTTCCGCATAAGCCCCCACAAGTGAACCCAGATGTTATTTGAAAGACGGTTTCACCACAGTGTTGTTTTACAGATTTGAGCATGTGGCACTTTCTGTGTAGAAGCTGCATAGGTTTTCAAACACTTCTCAGTAAACAAGGTGTTAATTGAAAGATGGCTACCTCACAGTGTTTCAGATTTGAGGATATTTTCCCTTCCACCTAGGCCCTGCATGGGTTTTCAAGCACTTCTCAATTTCTGAAATAAGATAAATGTTATTTGCAAGACGTTTTCACCATAGAGTGATTTCACATATGGCCCTAACTCTGTAGGCCCCACATAGGTTTTCAGTTTTCACTTCCTGAAACCAGATGTTAGGCGGAAGACTATTTCCCCACATTTTTCTTTGGCAGATTTGAGTTTATGGCACTTTTTTGTGTAAAACCAGCATAGGTTTTCAAACTCTTCTCAGTGAAACAAGGTGTTAATTGAATGATGGTTACCTCACAGTGTTGTTTCAGAGTTGAGGATATATGGCTCCTTCTACCTAGGCCCTGCATGGGTTTTCAAACACCTCTCAATTTTTGAAATCTGACAGTAGTTCAAAGATGGTCTCACCAGGTTTTTGTTTCACAGAGTTGAGTGTATGGAACTGCCCACATAGTTCCCCCAATAAGTTTTAAAGCACTATATTAACTAATGAAGCACAATGTTAGTTCAAAGATGGATAACCCAGTGCTGTCTGACAGAGTTGGGTGTATGGCACTTTATGCATAGGCCCTACATTGCTTTTGAAACAAGTCTAACTTCCTAGAATGAGATTTTAGTTGAAAGATGGCTTCCTCATAGTGTTGTTTCACAGAGCTGAGTATGTGGCACTATCCTCATACGCTCCGCATGGTGTTTCAAACACTTCTAACTTCGTGAAACCAGTTTTAAGTTGAAAGACGGTTTCCCCACTGTGTTGTTTCACAGAGTTGAATATAGATCCCCATTCCTCCCAGACCCTGCATGGATTTTCAAACACTTCTCATTTTCTGAAATCAGATAGATGTTACTTGAAAGACGATTTCACCACAGTGTGGTTTCACAGAGTTGAGTTTATGGACCTTACCCTGTAGGCTTCCCATAGATTTTCAAGCAGTTCTCATTTCCTGAAACCAAATGTTAGGTGAAAGACTCTTTGCCACCATTTTGTTTCACAGAGTTGGGTATATGGGACTTTTCATGTAGGTTCTGCATAGATTTTAAAACTATTCTAACTTTGTGAAATGAGACATTAGTTGAAAGATGCTATCACCACACTATTGTTTCACAGAGTTGCGTTCAAGCATTTCTGCATAAGCCCTGCGTGGGTTTTCAAACACTTCTTATTGAAACAAAGACTAGACAACACCTACCTGATACGTCCGCATACGTTTTCAAACTCTTCTAACTTAGTCAAACAACATGTTCGTTGAGAGATGGTTTCTCTGCAGTATGCTTTCAGAGTTTCGAAATCATGCCACTTTCCACATCGTTCCCCGCATAGGTTTTCAAACACTTTTAACTTGTTGATGCAACATGTTAGTTGAAAGATGGTTGCCCCCAAAGTGCAGTTTCACAGGGTTGAGTTTATGGCACTTTCGGCATAGGCCCCGCGGGGGCGGGAGGGTCGGGGGGTGGGGTGGGGGGGGTGGGTTGCGACACTTCCACCTTAGTGAAACATGATGCTCATTGAAAGATGAGTTCTCCACAGGATTCTTTCCCAGTGGCTGGTGCGCGTCACCCTCCGTATGTTTCTCCGCATAGGTCTTCAAACACTTCTCACTGAGGGATACAAGATGTTAGTTGAAAGATGGTTTCCCCAACGTGCCGCCTGACAGAGTGGAACTCATGGAACTTTCTGCATCGTCCCCGCATACGATTTCAAACACTCCGAACTCAGTGAGACGGGATGTTAGTCGAAAGTTGGTTTCCCCGAAGTGCACTTCTTGCTGAAGCCTCACACAGGTTTTCAGACACTTCTAACTTCCTGAGTCAAGGCGACACTTGAACGGTGGTTTCACTTCAATTTTGTTTTGTAATGTGGTGTCTAAAGAACTTTTTCTTAGGACTCACAGAGTTTTTCTATCCTTTCTAACTTAAAGAAACAAGTTGACAGTTGAATGTTACCCCTCAGTTTTGTTTCACTGAATTGAGTGTACGAACGATTCTCTTAGGCTCCACATGGTTTTTCAAACACTCCTTTGTGAAACCAGATGTTACTTGAACGTCGGCTTCCTCACATTGTTGTTTCAGAGTTTTGAGTGTATGGCACTACGCTTGTACTCTTGCGGGTGTCTTTTGATAGACTTGTAATTTTTTGAAACCAGATTTTAAGAGAAATATTGTTTCTCCACAGTGTCTCTTGGCAGAGTATATCGCTCTTTTGTTTTAGTTCCCGCATGCTTTTCAAACACTTCTTTGTAAGATACTTTCCGTTCAAGCTCAAGATAGGTTTTCTAACATTTTTAACTTGTGATCGCAGATGATATTTGAACGAATGTTTCACCATAGTGTTGTTTTACAGAGTTGAGCCTATGACACTTTCTGGGTAGTACCCGCTTAGGATTTCAATGGCTTCTCACTTAATGAATCAAGGTGTTAATTGTAAGACGGTTACATCACAATGTTGTTTCAGAGTATATGGCCCTTTCCATCTATGCCCTGCAATGGGTTTTAAACTCTTCTATATTTTTCAAACCAGACAGTAGCTCAAAGATTGTTTATGTTTTTTTTTCACACAGTTTAGTGTATGGCAGTTTTCTCATAGTTCCCTGCAGGGGTTTTAAAACACTAGTGACTTAGTGAAACATGATGTTAGTTAAAACATGGATTTCCCTCAATGTTGTTTGACAGCCTTTAGTATATGGCCCTATCTTCCTAGGCCCCACAAGTGTTTCAAACAAGTTTAACTTAACGAAATGAGATATTAGTTGAAATATGGTTTCCCCATAGTGTTGTTTCACAGAGCTGTGTATATGGAACTATTCTCATAGGCCCCACATGGTTTTACAAACAGTTCTAAGTGAAATCAGATTTTAGTTGACAAACCGATTCATCACAGTGTTGTTTCACAAAGTTGAGTATGTCTCACTATCCCCATTGTTCCCACCCGGGTTTTCAAACACTTCTAACTTAGTGAAACCGGTTTTTAGTTGCAATACGTTTTCCCCACAGTGTTGTTTCACAAAGTTAGGTATCAGGTACTATGCCCGTAGGCCTTCGGGAGTTCTTTCGTACAATTGTAACTTATTGAAACCAGATGCGAGGAGAAAGATTGTTTCCCCAGAGTGTTGTTTCACAGAGGTGAGTATATGGCAGTTTCATTGTAGGCCCCGCATGGTTTTCAAACACATCTAATTTAGTGAAATAAGGTATTAATTGAAGGACAGCTTCCCCAGTGTGTTGCTTGACAGAGTGAGTGCAAGATACTTTCCATGTAGGCTCCGCATAAGTTTTCAAATACTCCTAACCAGTGAACCCAGATATATTTGAAAGATGGTTTCACCACAGTGTTGTTTTACATATTTGAGTCTTTGTCACTTTCTGCATAGAAATTTCATAGGTTTTCCAACACTCCTAAGTGAAATTAGAAGATAGTTGAAACATGTATTCCCCACAGTGCTGTTTAAAGGAGTTGACTACCTCGCACTTTTGACGCAGATTCTACATGGGTCTTCAAACACCACTTTTGGGAAACAAGATGTTAGTTGAAAGATGGTTTCCCCACAGTGTTGGGTCACAAAGTTGAGTGTATGGCACTTTGTAGTCTCTGGATGCTTTTCACACACTTGTAACAATGAAACATTTTAGTTGGAATATGGTTTCCCCTCAGTCTTCTATCACAGGGTTAATACATTGTGCTTTTCTCACGGGTCCCGCAAAGTTTTCAATTTTAACTCAATGAAACCAAATATTAGTTGAAAGATTGTTTCACCACTCTGTTTTCACAGAGGTCAGTATATGGCACTTTCCGTGTAGGCCCTGAATGGGTTTACTAACATCTCTAATATTGTGAAATGAGCTGTTAGTGGAAAGATGGGATCCCCATGGTATTTCCTAAAGTTAGGGATATGGCTCTTTTGTTGTATGACTGAATGGTTTTCAAATACTTGTAACTTAGTAAAACAAGAGGTTAATTAAAACATAGTTTTCTTAAAGTTCTGCCTGATAGATTTGAGTATAATGAACTTTCTGCATAGGCTCCACGTGGGTTTTCAAATGCTTCTTAGGGAAACCAGATGTTATTTGAAAGATGGTTTCCCCACAGTGTTATTTCATGGACTTGAGTATATGGCACTTTCCGTGTAGGCTCCACTTAGGTTTGCAAACGTTTGTAACTCTGTGCAATGAGAAGTTAGTTGAGAGTGGGTTTCACCACAGTGTTGTTTCATTGAGTGTATGGCACTATCCACCTAGGACCCGCATGTGTTTTCAAACAGTTGTAACTGAGTAAACCAGATATTAGTTGAAAGATCATTTCACCACACTTATGTTTATTTACACAGTTGGGTATATGGCACATTGCTGTTAGACCTTTCATAGGATTTCAAACACTTTGAACTTAGAGAAACAAGATGTGAGTTGAAAGATGCTTGCTCCATGGTATATTTTCACAGAGTCGGGAATTTGTCACTTTCCTCATCACTCTTAGTAAAGTTTTTCAAACCTTTCTACATTGGTGAAACAAGATGATGGTTTCCCCAAAAGCTGCTTGACCAAGTTTTATATATGGCATTTTCCGCATAAGCCCCCACAAGTGAACCCAGATGTTATTTGAAAGACGGTTTCACCACAGTGTTGTTTTACAGATTTGAGCATGTGGCACTTTCTGTGTAGAAGCTGCATAGGTTTTCAAACACTTCTCAGTAAACAAGGTGTTAATTGAAAGATGGCTACCTCACAGTGTTTCAGATTTGAGGATATTTTCCCTTCCACCTAGGCCCTGCATGGGTTTTCAAGCACTTCTCAATTTCTGAAATAAGATAAATGTTATTTGCAAGACGTTTTCACCATAGAGTGATTTCACATATGGCCCTAACTCTGTAGGCCCCACATAGGTTTTCAGTTTTCACTTCCTGAAACCAGATGTTAGGCGGAAGACTATTTCCCCACATTTTTCTTTGGCAGATTTGAGTTTATGGCACTTTTTTGTGTAAAACCAGCATAGGTTTTCAAACTCTTCTCAGTGAAACAAGGTGTTAATTGAATGATGGTTACCTCACAGTGTTGTTTCAGAGTTGAGGATATATGGCTCCTTCTACCTAGGCCCTGCATGGGTTTTCAAACACCTCTCAATTTTTGAAATCTGACAGTAGTTCAAAGATGGTCTCACCAGGTTTTTGTTTCACAGAGTTGAGTGTATGGAACTGCCCACATAGTTCCCCCAATAAGTTTTAAAGCACTATATTAACTAATGAAGCACAATGTTAGTTCAAAGATGGATAACCCAGTGCTGTCTGACAGAGTTGGGTGTATGGCACTTTATGCATAGGCCCTACATTGCTTTTGAAACAAGTCTAACTTCCTAGAATGAGATTTTAGTTGAAAGATGGCTTCCTCATAGTGTTGTTTCACAGAGCTGAGTATGTGGCACTATCCTCATACGCTCCGCATGGTGTTTCAAACACTTCTAACTTCGTGAAACCAGTTTTAAGTTGAAAGACGGTTTCCCCACTGTGTTGTTTCACAGAGTTGAATATAGATCCCCATTCCTCCCAGACCCTGCATGGATTTTCAAACACTTCTCATTTTCTGAAATCAGATAGATGTTACTTGAAAGACGATTTCACCACAGTGTGGTTTCACAGAGTTGAGTTTATGGACCTTACCCTGTAGGCTTCCCATAGATTTTCAAGCAGTTCTCATTTCCTGAAACCAAATGTTAGGTGAAAGACTCTTTGCCACCATTTTGTTTCACAGAGTTGGGTATATGGGACTTTTCATGTAGGTTCTGCATAGATTTTAAAACTATTCTAACTTTGTGAAATGAGACATTAGTTGAAAGATGCTATCACCACACTATTGTTTCACAGAGTTGCGTTCAAGCATTTCTGCATAAGCCCTGCGTGGGTTTTCAAACACTTCTTATTGAAACAAAGACTAGACAACACCTACCTGATACGTCCGCATACGTTTTCAAACTCTTCTAACTTAGTCAAACAACATGTTCGTTGAGAGATGGTTTCTCTGCAGTATGCTTTCAGAGTTTCGAAATCATGCCACTTTCCACATCGTTCCCCGCATAGGTTTTCAAACACTTTTAACTTGTTGATGCAACATGTTAGTTGAAAGATGGTTGCCCCCAAAGTGCAGTTTCACAGGGTTGAGTTTATGGCACTTTCGGCATAGGCCCCGCGGGGGCGGGAGGGTCGGGGGGTGGGGTGGGGGGGGTGGGTTGCGACACTTCCACCTTAGTGAAACATGATGCTCATTGAAAGATGAGTTCTCCACAGGATTCTTTCCCAGTGGCTGGTGCGCGTCACCCTCCGTATGTTTCTCCGCATAGGTCTTCAAACACTTCTCACTGAGGGATACAAGATGTTAGTTGAAAGATGGTTTCCCCAACGTGCCGCCTGACAGAGTGGAACTCATGGAACTTTCTGCATCGTCCCCGCATACGATTTCAAACACTCCGAACTCAGTGAGACGGGATGTTAGTCGAAAGTTGGTTTCCCCGAAGTGCACTTCTTGCTGAAGCCTCACACAGGTTTTCAGACACTTCTAACTTCCTGAGTCAAGGCGACACTTGAACGGTGGTTTCACTTCAATTTTGTTTTGTAATGTGGTGTCTAAAGAACTTTTTCTTAGGACTCACAGAGTTTTTCTATCCTTTCTAACTTAAAGAAACAAGTTGACAGTTGAATGTTACCCCTCAGTTTTGTTTCACTGAATTGAGTGTACGAACGATTCTCTTAGGCTCCACATGGTTTTTCAAACACTCCTTTGTGAAACCAGATGTTACTTGAACGTCGGCTTCCTCACATTGTTGTTTCAGAGTTTTGAGTGTATGGCACTACGCTTGTACTCTTGCGGGTGTCTTTTGATAGACTTGTAATTTTTTGAAACCAGATTTTAAGAGAAATATTGTTTCTCCACAGTGTCTCTTGGCAGAGTATATCGCTCTTTTGTTTTAGTTCCCGCATGCTTTTCAAACACTTCTTTGTAAGATACTTTCCGTTCAAGCTCAAGATAGGTTTTCTAACATTTTTAACTTGTGATCGCAGATGATATTTGAACGAATGTTTCACCATAGTGTTGTTTTACAGAGTTGAGCCTATGACACTTTCTGGGTAGTACCCGCTTAGGATTTCAATGGCTTCTCACTTAATGAATCAAGGTGTTAATTGTAAGACGGTTACATCACAATGTTGTTTCAGAGTATATGGCCCTTTCCATCTATGCCCTGCAATGGGTTTTAAACTCTTCTATATTTTTCAAACCAGACAGTAGCTCAAAGATTGTTTATGTTTTTTTTTCACACAGTTTAGTGTATGGCAGTTTTCTCATAGTTCCCTGCAGGGGTTTTAAAACACTAGTGACTTAGTGAAACATGATGTTAGTTAAAACATGGATTTCCCTCAATGTTGTTTGACAGCCTTTAGTATATGGCCCTATCTTCCTAGGCCCCACAAGTGTTTCAAACAAGTTTAACTTAACGAAATGAGATATTAGTTGAAATATGGTTTCCCCATAGTGTTGTTTCACAGAGCTGTGTATATGGAACTATTCTCATAGGCCCCACATGGTTTTACAAACAGTTCTAAGTGAAATCAGATTTTAGTTGACAAACCGATTCATCACAGTGTTGTTTCACAAAGTTGAGTATGTCTCACTATCCCCATTGTTCCCACCCGGGTTTTCAAACACTTCTAACTTAGTGAAACCGGTTTTTAGTTGCAATACGTTTTCCCCACAGTGTTGTTTCACAAAGTTAGGTATCAGGTACTATGCCCGTAGGCCTTCGGGAGTTCTTTCGTACAATTGTAACTTATTGAAACCAGATGCGAGGAGAAAGATTGTTTCCCCAGAGTGTTGTTTCACAGAGGTGAGTATATGGCAGTTTCATTGTAGGCCCCGCATGGTTTTCAAACACATCTAATTTAGTGAAATAAGGTATTAATTGAAGGACAGCTTCCCCAGTGTGTTGCTTGACAGAGTGAGTGCAAGATACTTTCCATGTAGGCTCCGCATAAGTTTTCAAATACTCCTAACCAGTGAACCCAGATATATTTGAAAGATGGTTTCACCACAGTGTTGTTTTACATATTTGAGTCTTTGTCACTTTCTGCATAGAAATTTCATAGGTTTTCCAACACTCCTAAGTGAAATTAGAAGATAGTTGAAACATGTATTCCCCACAGTGCTGTTTAAAGGAGTTGACTACCTCGCACTTTTGACGCAGATTCTACATGGGTCTTCAAACACCACTTTTGGGAAACAAGATGTTAGTTGAAAGATGGTTTCCCCACAGTGTTGGGTCACAAAGTTGAGTGTATGGCACTTTGTAGTCTCTGGATGCTTTTCACACACTTGTAACAATGAAACATTTTAGTTGGAATATGGTTTCCCCTCAGTCTTCTATCACAGGGTTAATACATTGTGCTTTTCTCACGGGTCCCGCAAAGTTTTCAATTTTAACTCAATGAAACCAAATATTAGTTGAAAGATTGTTTCACCACTCTGTTTTCACAGAGGTCAGTATATGGCACGTTCCGTGTAGGCCCTGAATGGGTTTACTAACATCTCTAATATTGTGAAATGAGCTGTTAGTGGAAAGATGGGATCCCCATGGTATTTCCTAAAGTTAGGGATATGGCTCTTTTGTTGTATGACTGAATGGTTTTCAAATACTTGTAACTTAGTAAAACAAGAGGTTAATTAAAACATAGTTTTCTTAAAGTTCTGCCTGATAGATTTGAGTATAATGAACTTTCTGCATAGGCTCCACGTGGGTTTTCAAATGCTTCTTAGGGAAACCAGATGTTATTTGAAAGATGGTTTCCCCACAGTGTTATTTCATGGACTTGAGTATATGGCACTTTCCGTGTAGGCTCCACTTAGGTTTGCAAACGTTTGTAACTCTGTGCAATGAGAAGTTAGTTGAGAGTGGGTTTCACCACAGTGTTGTTTCATTGAGTGTATGGCACTATCCACCTAGGACCCGCATGTGTTTTCAAACAGTTGTAACTGAGTAAACCAGATATTAGTTGAAAGATCATTTCACCACACTTATGTTTATTTACACAGTTGGGTATATGGCACATTGCTGTTAGACCTTTCATAGGATTTCAAACACTTTGAACTTAGAGAAACAAGATGTGAGTTGAAAGATGCTTGCTCCATGGTATATTTTCACAGAGTCGGGAATTTGTCACTTTCCTCATCACTCTTAGTAAAGTTTTTCAAACCTTTCTACATTGGTGAAACAAGATGATGGTTTCCCCAAAAGCTGCTTGACCAAGTTTTATATATGGCATTTTCCGCATAAGCCCCCACAAGTGAACCCAGATGTTATTTGAAAGACGGTTTCACCACAGTGTTGTTTTACAGATTTGAGCATGTGGCACTTTCTGTGTAGAAGCTGCATAGGTTTTCAAACACTTCTCAGTAAACAAGGTGTTAATTGAAAGATGGCTACCTCACAGTGTTTCAGATTTGAGGATATTTTCCCTTCCACCTAGGCCCTGCATGGGTTTTCAAGCACTTCTCAATTTCTGAAATAAGATAAATGTTATTTGCAAGACGTTTTCACCATAGAGTGATTTCACATATGGCCCTAACTCTGTAGGCCCCACATAGGTTTTCAGTTTTCACTTCCTGAAACCAGATGTTAGGCGGAAGACTATTTCCCCACATTTTTCTTTGGCAGATTTGAGTTTATGGCACTTTTTTGTGTAAAACCAGCATAGGTTTTCAAACTCTTCTCAGTGAAACAAGGTGTTAATTGAATGATGGTTACCTCACAGTGTTGTTTCAGAGTTGAGGATATATGGCTCCTTCTACCTAGGCCCTGCATGGGTTTTCAAACACCTCTCAATTTTTGAAATCTGACAGTAGTTCAAAGATGGTCTCACCAGGTTTTTGTTTCACAGAGTTGAGTGTATGGAACTGCCCACATAGTTCCCCCAATAAGTTTTAAAGCACTATATTAACTAATGAAGCACAATGTTAGTTCAAAGATGGATAACCCAGTGCTGTCTGACAGAGTTGGGTGTATGGCACTTTATGCATAGGCCCTACATTGCTTTTGAAACAAGTCTAACTTCCTAGAATGAGATTTTAGTTGAAAGATGGCTTCCTCATAGTGTTGTTTCACAGAGCTGAGTATGTGGCACTATCCTCATACGCTCCGCATGGTGTTTCAAACACTTCTAACTTCGTGAAACCAGTTTTAAGTTGAAAGACGGTTTCCCCACTGTGTTGTTTCACAGAGTTGAATATAGATCCCCATTCCTCCCAGACCCTGCATGGATTTTCAAACACTTCTCATTTTCTGAAATCAGATAGATGTTACTTGAAAGACGATTTCACCACAGTGTGGTTTCACAGAGTTGAGTTTATGGACCTTACCCTGTAGGCTTCCCATAGATTTTCAAGCAGTTCTCATTTCCTGAAACCAAATGTTAGGTGAAAGACTCTTTGCCACCATTTTGTTTCACAGAGTTGGGTATATGGGACTTTTCATGTAGGTTCTGCATAGATTTTAAAACTATTCTAACTTTGTGAAATGAGACATTAGTTGAAAGATGCTATCACCACACTATTGTTTCACAGAGTTGCGTTCAAGCATTTCTGCATAAGCCCTGCGTGGGTTTTCAAACACTTCTTATTGAAACAAAGACTAGACAACACCTACCTGATACGTCCGCATACGTTTTCAAACTCTTCTAACTTAGTCAAACAACATGTTCGTTGAGAGATGGTTTCTCTGCAGTATGCTTTCAGAGTTTCGAAATCATGCCACTTTCCACATCGTTCCCCGCATAGGTTTTCAAACACTTTTAACTTGTTGATGCAACATGTTAGTTGAAAGATGGTTGCCCCCAAAGTGCAGTTTCACAGGGTTGAGTTTATGGCACTTTCGGCATAGGCCCCGCGGGGGCGGGAGGGTCGGGGGGTGGGGTGGGGGGGGTGGGTTGCGACACTTCCACCTTAGTGAAACATGATGCTCATTGAAAGATGAGTTCTCCACAGGATTCTTTCCCAGTGGCTGGTGCGCGTCACCCTCCGTATGTTTCTCCGCATAGGTCTTCAAACACTTCTCACTGAGGGATACAAGATGTTAGTTGAAAGATGGTTTCCCCAACGTGCCGCCTGACAGAGTGGAACTCATGGAACTTTCTGCATCGTCCCCGCATACGATTTCAAACACTCCGAACTCAGTGAGACGGGATGTTAGTCGAAAGTTGGTTTCCCCGAAGTGCACTTCTTGCTGAAGCCTCACACAGGTTTTCAGACACTTCTAACTTCCTGAGTCAAGGCGACACTTGAACGGTGGTTTCACTTCAATTTTGTTTTGTAATGTGGTGTCTAAAGAACTTTTTCTTAGGACTCACAGAGTTTTTCTATCCTTTCTAACTTAAAGAAACAAGTTGACAGTTGAATGTTACCCCTCAGTTTTGTTTCACTGAATTGAGTGTACGAACGATTCTCTTAGGCTCCACATGGTTTTTCAAACACTCCTTTGTGAAACCAGATGTTACTTGAACGTCGGCTTCCTCACATTGTTGTTTCAGAGTTTTGAGTGTATGGCACTACGCTTGTACTCTTGCGGGTGTCTTTTGATAGACTTGTAATTTTTTGAAACCAGATTTTAAGAGAAATATTGTTTCTCCACAGTGTCTCTTGGCAGAGTATATCGCTCTTTTGTTTTAGTTCCCGCATGCTTTTCAAACACTTCTTTGTAAGATACTTTCCGTTCAAGCTCAAGATAGGTTTTCTAACATTTTTAACTTGTGATCGCAGATGATATTTGAACGAATGTTTCACCATAGTGTTGTTTTACAGAGTTGAGCCTATGACACTTTCTGGGTAGTACCCGCTTAGGATTTCAATGGCTTCTCACTTAATGAATCAAGGTGTTAATTGTAAGACGGTTACATCACAATGTTGTTTCAGAGTATATGGCCCTTTCCATCTATGCCCTGCAATGGGTTTTAAACTCTTCTATATTTTTCAAACCAGACAGTAGCTCAAAGATTGTTTATGTTTTTTTTTCACACAGTTTAGTGTATGGCAGTTTTCTCATAGTTCCCTGCAGGGGTTTTAAAACACTAGTGACTTAGTGAAACATGATGTTAGTTAAAACATGGATTTCCCTCAATGTTGTTTGACAGCCTTTAGTATATGGCCCTATCTTCCTAGGCCCCACAAGTGTTTCAAACAAGTTTAACTTAACGAAATGAGATATTAGTTGAAATATGGTTTCCCCATAGTGTTGTTTCACAGAGCTGTGTATATGGAACTATTCTCATAGGCCCCACATGGTTTTACAAACAGTTCTAAGTGAAATCAGATTTTAGTTGACAAACCGATTCATCACAGTGTTGTTTCACAAAGTTGAGTATGTCTCACTATCCCCATTGTTCCCACCCGGGTTTTCAAACACTTCTAACTTAGTGAAACCGGTTTTTAGTTGCAATACGTTTTCCCCACAGTGTTGTTTCACAAAGTTAGGTATCAGGTACTATGCCCGTAGGCCTTCGGGAGTTCTTTCGTACAATTGTAACTTATTGAAACCAGATGCGAGGAGAAAGATTGTTTCCCCAGAGTGTTGTTTCACAGAGGTGAGTATATGGCAGTTTCATTGTAGGCCCCGCATGGTTTTCAAACACATCTAATTTAGTGAAATAAGGTATTAATTGAAGGACAGCTTCCCCAGTGTGTTGCTTGACAGAGTGAGTGCAAGATACTTTCCATGTAGGCTCCGCATAAGTTTTCAAATACTCCTAACCAGTGAACCCAGATATATTTGAAAGATGGTTTCACCACAGTGTTGTTTTACATATTTGAGTCTTTGTCACTTTCTGCATAGAAATTTCATAGGTTTTCCAACACTCCTAAGTGAAATTAGAAGATAGTTGAAACATGTATTCCCCACAGTGCTGTTTAAAGGAGTTGACTACCTCGCACTTTTGACGCAGATTCTACATGGGTCTTCAAACACCACTTTTGGGAAACAAGATGTTAGTTGAAAGATGGTTTCCCCACAGTGTTGGGTCACAAAGTTGAGTGTATGGCACTTTGTAGTCTCTGGATGCTTTTCACACACTTGTAACAATGAAACATTTTAGTTGGAATATGGTTTCCCCTCAGTCTTCTATCACAGGGTTAATACATTGTGCTTTTCTCACGGGTCCCGCAAAGTTTTCAATTTTAACTCAATGAAACCAAATATTAGTTGAAAGATTGTTTCACCACTCTGTTTTCACAGAGGTCAGTATATGGCACGTTCCGTGTAGGCCCTGAATGGGTTTACTAACATCTCTAATATTGTGAAATGAGCTGTTAGTGGAAAGATGGGATCCCCATGGTATTTCCTAAAGTTAGGGATATGGCTCTTTTGTTGTATGACTGAATGGTTTTCAAATACTTGTAACTTAGTAAAACAAGAGGTTAATTAAAACATAGTTTTCTTAAAGTTCTGCCTGATAGATTTGAGTATAATGAACTTTCTGCATAGGCTCCACGTGGGTTTTCAAATGCTTCTTAGGGAAACCAGATGTTATTTGAAAGATGGTTTCCCCACAGTGTTATTTCATGGACTTGAGTATATGGCACTTTCCGTGTAGGCTCCACTTAGGTTTGCAAACGTTTGTAACTCTGTGCAATGAGAAGTTAGTTGAGAGTGGGTTTCACCACAGTGTTGTTTCATTGAGTGTATGGCACTATCCACCTAGGACCCGCATGTGTTTTCAAACAGTTGTAACTGAGTAAACCAGATATTAGTTGAAAGATCATTTCACCACACTTATGTTTATTTACACAGTTGGGTATATGGCACATTGCTGTTAGACCTTTCATAGGATTTCAAACACTTTGAACTTAGAGAAACAAGATGTGAGTTGAAAGATGCTTGCTCCATGGTATATTTTCACAGAGTCGGGAATTTGTCACTTTCCTCATCACTCTTAGTAAAGTTTTTCAAACCTTTCTACATTGGTGAAACAAGATGATGGTTTCCCCAAAAGCTGCTTGACCAAGTTTTATATATGGCATTTTCCGCATAAGCCCCCACAAGTGAACCCAGATGTTATTTGAAAGACGGTTTCACCACAGTGTTGTTTTACAGATTTGAGCATGTGGCACTTTCTGTGTAGAAGCTGCATAGGTTTTCAAACACTTCTCAGTAAACAAGGTGTTAATTGAAAGATGGCTACCTCACAGTGTTTCAGATTTGAGGATATTTTCCCTTCCACCTAGGCCCTGCATGGGTTTTCAAGCACTTCTCAATTTCTGAAATAAGATAAATGTTATTTGCAAGACGTTTTCACCATAGAGTGATTTCACATATGGCCCTAACTCTGTAGGCCCCACATAGGTTTTCAGTTTTCACTTCCTGAAACCAGATGTTAGGCGGAAGACTATTTCCCCACATTTTTCTTTGGCAGATTTGAGTTTATGGCACTTTTTTGTGTAAAACCAGCATAGGTTTTCAAACTCTTCTCAGTGAAACAAGGTGTTAATTGAATGATGGTTACCTCACAGTGTTGTTTCAGAGTTGAGGATATATGGCTCCTTCTACCTAGGCCCTGCATGGGTTTTCAAACACCTCTCAATTTTTGAAATCTGACAGTAGTTCAAAGATGGTCTCACCAGGTTTTTGTTTCACAGAGTTGAGTGTATGGAACTGCCCACATAGTTCCCCCAATAAGTTTTAAAGCACTATATTAACTAATGAAGCACAATGTTAGTTCAAAGATGGATAACCCAGTGCTGTCTGACAGAGTTGGGTGTATGGCACTTTATGCATAGGCCCTACATTGCTTTTGAAACAAGTCTAACTTCCTAGAATGAGATTTTAGTTGAAAGATGGCTTCCTCATAGTGTTGTTTCACAGAGCTGAGTATGTGGCACTATCCTCATACGCTCCGCATGGTGTTTCAAACACTTCTAACTTCGTGAAACCAGTTTTAAGTTGAAAGACGGTTTCCCCACTGTGTTGTTTCACAGAGTTGAATATAGATCCCCATTCCTCCCAGACCCTGCATGGATTTTCAAACACTTCTCATTTTCTGAAATCAGATAGATGTTACTTGAAAGACGATTTCACCACAGTGTGGTTTCACAGAGTTGAGTTTATGGACCTTACCCTGTAGGCTTCCCATAGATTTTCAAGCAGTTCTCATTTCCTGAAACCAAATGTTAGGTGAAAGACTCTTTGCCACCATTTTGTTTCACAGAGTTGGGTATATGGGACTTTTCATGTAGGTTCTGCATAGATTTTAAAACTATTCTAACTTTGTGAAATGAGACATTAGTTGAAAGATGCTATCACCACACTATTGTTTCACAGAGTTGCGTTCAAGCATTTCTGCATAAGCCCTGCGTGGGTTTTCAAACACTTCTTATTGAAACAAAGACTAGACAACACCTACCTGATACGTCCGCATACGTTTTCAAACTCTTCTAACTTAGTCAAACAACATGTTCGTTGAGAGATGGTTTCTCTGCAGTATGCTTTCAGAGTTTCGAAATCATGCCACTTTCCACATCGTTCCCCGCATAGGTTTTCAAACACTTTTAACTTGTTGATGCAACATGTTAGTTGAAAGATGGTTGCCCCCAAAGTGCAGTTTCACAGGGTTGAGTTTATGGCACTTTCGGCATAGGCCCCGCGGGGGCGGGAGGGTCGGGGGGTGGGGTGGGGGGGGTGGGTTGCGACACTTCCACCTTAGTGAAACATGATGCTCATTGAAA
This sequence comes from Panthera pardus, assembly GCF_024362965.1. NCBI lineage: Eukaryota > Metazoa > Chordata > Mammalia > Carnivora > Felidae > Panthera > Panthera pardus. The sequence goes on along the minus strand of NW_026527008.1, from coordinate 16,586 downwards.
GATGAGTTCTCCACAGGATTATTTCCCAGTGGCTGGTGCGCGTCACCCTCCGTATGTTTCTCCGCATAGGTCTTCAAACACTTCTCACTGAGGGATACAAGATGTTAGTTGAAAGATGGTTTCCCCAACGTGCCGCCTGACAGAGTGGAACTCATGGAACTTTCTGCATCGTCCCCGCATACGATTTCAAACACTCCGAACTCAGTGAGACGGGATGTTAGTCGAAAGTTGGTTTCCCCGAAGTGCACTTCTTGCTGAAGCCTCACACAGGTTTTCAGACACTTCTAACTTCCTGAGTCAAGGCGACACTTGAACGGTGGTTTCACTTCAATTTTGTTTTGTAATGTGGTGTCTAAAGAACTTTTTCTTAGGACTCACAGAGTTTTTCTATCCTTTCTAACTTAAAGAAACAAGTTGACAGTTGAATGTTACCCCTCAGTTTTGTTTCACTGAATTGAGTGTACGAACGATTCTCTTAGGCTCCACATGGTTTTTCAAACACTCCTTTGTGAAACCAGATGTTACTTGAACGTCGGCTTCCTCACATTGTTGTTTCAGAGTTTTGAGTGTATGGCACTACGCTTGTACTCTTGCGGGTGTCTTTTGATAGACTTGTAATTTTTTGAAACCAGATTTTAAGAGAAATATTGTTTCTCCACAGTGTCTCTTGGCAGAGTATATCGCTCTTTTGTTTTAGTTCCCGCATGCTTTTCAAACACTTCTTTGTAAGATACTTTCCGTTCAAGCTCAAGATAGGTTTTCTAACATTTTTAACTTGTGATCGCAGATGATATTTGAACGAATGTTTCACCATAGTGTTGTTTTACAGAGTTGAGCCTATGACACTTTCTGGGTAGTACCCGCTTAGGATTTCAATGGCTTCTCACTTAATGAATCAAGGTGTTAATTGTAAGACGGTTACATCACAATGTTGTTTCAGAGTATATGGCCCTTTCCATCTATGCCCTGCAATGGGTTTTAAACTCTTCTATATTTTTCAAACCAGACAGTAGCTCAAAGATTGTTTATGTTTTTTTTTCACACAGTTTAGTGTATGGCAGTTTTCTCATAGTTCCCTGCAGGGGTTTTAAAACACTAGTGACTTAGTGAAACATGATGTTAGTTAAAACATGGATTTCCCTCAATGTTGTTTGACAGCCTTTAGTATATGGCCCTATCTTCCTAGGCCCCACAAGTGTTTCAAACAAGTTTAACTTAACGAAATGAGATATTAGTTGAAATATGGTTTCCCCATAGTGTTGTTTCACAGAGCTGTGTATATGGAACTATTCTCATAGGCCCCACATGGTTTTACAAACAGTTCTAAGTGAAATCAGATTTTAGTTGACAAACCGATTCATCACAGTGTTGTTTCACAAAGTTGAGTATGTCTCACTATCCCCATTGTTCCCACCCGGGTTTTCAAACACTTCTAACTTAGTGAAACCGGTTTTTAGTTGCAATACGTTTTCCCCACAGTGTTGTTTCACAAAGTTAGGTATCAGGTACTATGCCCGTAGGCCTTCGGGAGTTCTTTCGTACAATTGTAACTTATTGAAACCAGATGCGAGGAGAAAGATTGTTTCCCCAGAGTGTTGTTTCACAGAGGTGAGTATATGGCAGTTTCATTGTAGGCCCCGCATGGTTTTCAAACACATCTAATTTAGTGAAATAAGGTATTAATTGAAGGACAGCTTCCCCAGTGTGTTGCTTGACAGAGTGAGTGCAAGATACTTTCCATGTAGGCTCCGCATAAGTTTTCAAATACTCCTAACCAGTGAACCCAGATATATTTGAAAGATGGTTTCACCACAGTGTTGTTTTACATATTTGAGTCTTTGTCACTTTCTGCATAGAAATTTCATAGGTTTTCCAACACTCCTAAGTGAAATTAGAAGATAGTTGAAACATGTATTCCCCACAGTGCTGTTTAAAGGAGTTGACTACCTCGCACTTTTGACGCAGATTCTACATGGGTCTTCAAACACCACTTTTGGGAAACAAGATGTTAGTTGAAAGATGGTTTCCCCACAGTGTTGGGTCACAAAGTTGAGTGTATGGCACTTTGTAGTCTCTGGATGCTTTTCACACACTTGTAACAATGAAACATTTTAGTTGGAATATGGTTTCCCCTCAGTCTTCTATCACAGGGTTAATACATTGTGCTTTTCTCACGGGTCCCGCAAAGTTTTCAATTTTAACTCAATGAAACCAAATATTAGTTGAAAGATTGTTTCACCACTCTGTTTTCACAGAGGTCAGTATATGGCACGTTCCGTGTAGGCCCTGAATGGGTTTACTAACATCTCTAATATTGTGAAATGAGCTGTTAGTGGAAAGATGGGATCCCCATGGTATTTCCTAAAGTTAGGGATATGGCTCTTTTGTTGTATGACTGAATGGTTTTCAAATACTTGTAACTTAGTAAAACAAGAGGTTAATTAAAACATAGTTTTCTTAAAGTTCTGCCTGATAGATTTGAGTATAATGAACTTTCTGCATAGGCTCCACGTGGGTTTTCAAATGCTTCTTAGGGAAACCAGATGTTATTTGAAAGATGGTTTCCCCACAGTGTTATTTCATGGACTTGAGTATATGGCACTTTCCGTGTAGGCTCCACTTAGGTTTGCAAACGTTTGTAACTCTGTGCAATGAGAAGTTAGTTGAGAGTGGGTTTCACCACAGTGTTGTTTCATTGAGTGTATGGCACTATCCACCTAGGACCCGCATGTGTTTTCAAACAGTTGTAACTGAGTAAACCAGATATTAGTTGAAAGATCATTTCACCACACTTATGTTTATTTACACAGTTGGGTATATGGCACATTGCTGTTAGACCTTTCATAGGATTTCAAACACTTTGAACTTAGAGAAACAAGATGTGAGTTGAAAGATGCTTGCTCCATGGTATATTTTCACAGAGTCGGGAATTTGTCACTTTCCTCATCACTCTTAGTAAAGTTTTTCAAACCTTTCTACATTGGTGAAACAAGATGATGGTTTCCCCAAAAGCTGCTTGACCAAGTTTTATATATGGCATTTTCCGCATAAGCCCCCACAAGTGAACCCAGATGTTATTTGAAAGACGGTTTCACCACAGTGTTGTTTTACAGATTTGAGCATGTGGCACTTTCTGTGTAGAAGCTGCATAGGTTTTCAAACACTTCTCAGTAAACAAGGTGTTAATTGAAAGATGGCTACCTCACAGTGTTTCAGATTTGAGGATATTTTCCCTTCCACCTAGGCCCTGCATGGGTTTTCAAGCACTTCTCAATTTCTGAAATAAGATAAATGTTATTTGCAAGACGTTTTCACCATAGAGTGATTTCACATATGGCCCTAACTCTGTAGGCCCCACATAGGTTTTCAGTTTTCACTTCCTGAAACCAGATGTTAGGCGGAAGACTATTTCCCCACATTTTTCTTTGGCAGATTTGAGTTTATGGCACTTTTTTGTGTAAAACCAGCATAGGTTTTCAAACTCTTCTCAGTGAAACAAGGTGTTAATTGAATGATGGTTACCTCACAGTGTTGTTTCAGAGTTGAGGATATATGGCTCCTTCTACCTAGGCCCTGCATGGGTTTTCAAACACCTCTCAATTTTTGAAATCTGACAGTAGTTCAAAGATGGTCTCACCAGGTTTTTGTTTCACAGAGTTGAGTGTATGGAACTGCCCACATAGTTCCCCCAATAAGTTTTAAAGCACTATATTAACTAATGAAGCACAATGTTAGTTCAAAGATGGATAACCCAGTGCTGTCTGACAGAGTTGGGTGTATGGCACTTTATGCATAGGCCCTACATTGCTTTTGAAACAAGTCTAACTTCCTAGAATGAGATTTTAGTTGAAAGATGGCTTCCTCATAGTGTTGTTTCACAGAGCTGAGTATGTGGCACTATCCTCATACGCTCCGCATGGTGTTTCAAACACTTCTAACTTCGTGAAACCAGTTTTAAGTTGAAAGACGGTTTCCCCACTGTGTTGTTTCACAGAGTTGAATATAGATCCCCATTCCTCCCAGACCCTGCATGGATTTTCAAACACTTCTCATTTTCTGAAATCAGATAGATGTTACTTGAAAGACGATTTCACCACAGTGTGGTTTCACAGAGTTGAGTTTATGGACCTTACCCTGTAGGCTTCCCATAGATTTTCAAGCAGTTCTCATTTCCTGAAACCAAATGTTAGGTGAAAGACTCTTTGCCACCATTTTGTTTCACAGAGTTGGGTATATGGGACTTTTCATGTAGGTTCTGCATAGATTTTAAAACTATTCTAACTTTGTGAAATGAGACATTAGTTGAAAGATGCTATCACCACACTATTGTTTCACAGAGTTGCGTTCAAGCATTTCTGCATAAGCCCTGCGTGGGTTTTCAAACACTTCTTATTGAAACAAAGACTAGACAACACCTACCTGATACGTCCGCATACGTTTTCAAACTCTTCTAACTTAGTCAAACAACATGTTCGTTGAGAGATGGTTTCTCTGCAGTATGCTTTCAGAGTTTCGAAATCATGCCACTTTCCACATCGTTCCCCGCATAGGTTTTCAAACACTTTTAACTTGTTGATGCAACATGTTAGTTGAAAGATGGTTGCCCCCAAAGTGCAGTTTCACAGGGTTGAGTTTATGGCACTTTCGGCATAGGCCCCGCGGGGGCGGGAGGGTCGGGGGGTGGGGTGGGGGGGGTGGGTTGCGACACTTCCACCTTAGTGAAACATGATGCTCATTGAAAGATGAGTTCTCCACAGGATTCTTTCCCAGTGGCTGGTGCGCGTCACCCTCCGTATGTTTCTCCGCATAGGTCTTCAAACACTTCTCACTGAGGGATACAAGATGTTAGTTGAAAGATGGTTTCCCCAACGTGCCGCCTGACAGAGTGGAACTCATGGAACTTTCTGCATCGTCCCCGCATACGATTTCAAACACTCCGAACTCAGTGAGACGGGATGTTAGTCGAAAGTTGGTTTCCCCGAAGTGCACTTCTTGCTGAAGCCTCACACAGGTTTTCAGACACTTCTAACTTCCTGAGTCAAGGCGACACTTGAACGGTGGTTTCACTTCAATTTTGTTTTGTAATGTGGTGTCTAAAGAACTTTTTCTTAGGACTCACAGAGTTTTTCTATCCTTTCTAACTTAAAGAAACAAGTTGACAGTTGAATGTTACCCCTCAGTTTTGTTTCACTGAATTGAGTGTACGAACGATTCTCTTAGGCTCCACATGGTTTTTCAAACACTCCTTTGTGAAACCAGATGTTACTTGAACGTCGGCTTCCTCACATTGTTGTTTCAGAGTTTTGAGTGTATGGCACTACGCTTGTACTCTTGCGGGTGTCTTTTGATAGACTTGTAATTTTTTGAAACCAGATTTTAAGAGAAATATTGTTTCTCCACAGTGTCTCTTGGCAGAGTATATCGCTCTTTTGTTTTAGTTCCCGCATGCTTTTCAAACACTTCTTTGTAAGATACTTTCCGTTCAAGCTCAAGATAGGTTTTCTAACATTTTTAACTTGTGATCGCAGATGATATTTGAACGAATGTTTCACCATAGTGTTGTTTTACAGAGTTGAGCCTATGACACTTTCTGGGTAGTACCCGCTTAGGATTTCAATGGCTTCTCACTTACAGAATCGAGGTGTTAATTGTAAGACGGTTACATCACAATGTTGTTTCAGAGTATATGGCCCTTTCCATCTATGCCCTGCAATGGGTTTTAAACTCTTCTATATTTTTCAAACCAGACAGTAGCTCAAAGATTGTTTATGTTTTTTTTCACACAGTTTAGTGTATGGCAGTTTTCTCATAGTTCCCTGCAGGGGTTTTAAAACACTAGTGACTTAGTGAAACATGATGTTAGTTAAAACATGGATTTCCCTCAATGTTGTTTGACAGCCTTTAGTATATGGCCCTATCTTCCTAGGCCCCACAAGTGTTTCAAACAAGTTTAACTTAACGAAATGAGATATTAGTTGAAATATGGTTTCCCCATAGTGTTGTTTCACAGAGCTGTGTATATGGAACTATTCTCATAGGCCCCACATGGTTTTACAAACAGTTCTAAGTGAAATCAGATTTTAGTTGACAAACCGATTCATCACAGTGTTGTTTCACAAAGTTGAGTATGTCTCACTATCCCCATTGTTCCCACCCGGGTTTTCAAACACTTCTAACTTAGTGAAACCGGTTTTTAGTTGAAATACGTTTTCCCCACAGTGTTGTTTCACAAAGTTAGGTATCAGGTACTATGCCCGTAGGCCTTCGGGAGTTCTTTCGTACAATTGTAACTTATTGAAACCAGATGCGAGGAGAAAGATTGTTTCCCCAGAGTGTTGTTTCACAGAGGTGAGTATATGGCAGTTTCATTGTAGGCCCCGCATGGTTTTCAAACACATCTAATTTAGTGAAATAAGGTATTAATTGAAGGACAGCTTCCCCAGTGTGTTGCTTGACAGAGTGAGTGCAAGATACTTTCCATGTAGGCTCCGCATAAGTTTTCAAATACTCCTAACCAGTGAACCCAGATATATTTGAAAGATGGTTTCACCACAGTGTTGTTTTACATATTTGAGTCTTTGTCACTTTCTGCATAGAAATTTCATAGGTTTTCCAACACTCCTAAGTGAAATTAGAAGATAGTTGAAACATGTATTCCCCACAGTGCTGTTTAAAGGAGTTGACTACCTCGCACTTTTGACGCAGATTCTACATGGGTCTTCAAACACCACTTTTGGGAAACAAGATGTTAGTTGAAAGATGGTTTCCCCACAGTGTTGGGTCACAAAGTTGAGTGTATGGCACTTTGTAGTCTCTGGATGCTTTTCACACACTTGTAACAATGAAACATTTTAGTTGGAATATGGTTTCCCCTCAGTCTTCTATCACAGGGTTAATACATTGTGCTTTTCTCACGGGTCCCGCAAAGTTTTCAATTTTAACTCAATGAAACCAAATATTAGTTGAAAGATTGTTTCACCACTCTGTTTTCACAGAGGTCAGTATATGGCACTTTCCGTGTAGGCCCTGAATGGGTTTACTAACATCTCTAATATTGTGAAATGAGCTGTTAGTGGAAAGATGGGATCCCCATGGTATTTCCTAAAGTTAGGGATATGGCTCTTTTGTTGTATGACTGAATGGTTTTCAAATACTTGTAACTTAGTAAAACAAGAGGTTAATTAAAACATAGTTTTCTTAAAGTTCTGCCTGATAGATTTGAGTATAATGAACTTTCTGCATAGGCTCCACGTGGGTTTTCAAATGCTTCTTAGGGAAACCAGATGTTATTTGAAAGATGGTTTCCCCACAGTGTTATTTCATGGACTTGAGTATATGGCACTTTCCGTGTAGGCTCCACTTAGGTTTGCAAACGTTTGTAACTCTGTGCAATGAGAAGTTAGTTGAGAGTGGGTTTCACCACAGTGTTGTTTCATTGAGTGTATGGCACTATCCACCTAGGACCCGCATGTGTTTTCAAACAGTTGTAACTGAGTAAACCAGATATTAGTTGAAAGATCATTTCACCACACTTATGTTTATTTACACAGTTGGGTATATGGCACATTGCTGTTAGACCTTTCATAGGATTTCAAACACTTTGAACTTAGAGAAACAAGATGTGAGTTGAAAGATGCTTGCTCCATGGTATATTTTCACAGAGTCGGGAATTTGTCACTTTCCTCATCACTCTTAGTAAAGTTTTTCAAACCTTTCTACATTGGTGAAACAAGATGATGGTTTCCCCAAAAGCTGCTTGACCAAGTTTTATATATGGCATTTTCCGCATAAGCCCCCACAAGTGAACCCAGATGTTATTTGAAAGACGGTTTCACCACAGTGTTGTTTTACAGATTTGAGCATGTGGCACTTTCTGTGTAGAAGCTGCATAGGTTTTCAAACACTTCTCAGTAAACAAGGTGTTAATTGAAAGATGGCTACCTCACAGTGTTTCAGATTTGAGGATATTTTCCCTTCCACCTAGGCCCTGCATGGGTTTTCAAGCACTTCTCAATTTCTGAAATAAGATAAATGTTATTTGCAAGACGTTTTCACCATAGAGTGATTTCACATATGGCCCTAACTCTGTAGGCCCCACATAGGTTTTCAGTTTTCACTTCCTGAAACCAGATGTTAGGCGGAAGACTATTTCCCCACATTTTTCTTTGGCAGATTTGAGTTTATGGCACTTTTTTGTGTAAAACCAGCATAGGTTTTCAAACTCTTCTCAGTGAAACAAGGTGTTAATTGAATGATGGTTACCTCACAGTGTTGTTTCAGAGTTGAGGATATATGGCTCCTTCTACCTAGGCCCTGCATGGGTTTTCAAACACCTCTCAATTTTTGAAATCTGACAGTAGTTCAAAGATGGTCTCACCAGGTTTTTGTTTCACAGAGTTGAGTGTATGGAACTGCCCACATAGTTCCCCCAATAAGTTTTAAAGCACTATATTAACTAATGAAGCACAATGTTAGTTCAAAGATGGATAACCCAGTGCTGTCTGACAGAGTTGGGTGTATGGCACTTTATGCATAGGCCCTACATTGCTTTTGAAACAAGTCTAACTTCCTAGAATGAGATTTTAGTTGAAAGATGGCTTCCTCATAGTGTTGTTTCACAGAGCTGAGTATGTGGCACTATCCTCATACGCTCCGCATGGTGTTTCAAACACTTCTAACTTCGTGAAACCAGTTTTAAGTTGAAAGACGGTTTCCCCACTGTGTTGTTTCACAGAGTTGAATATAGATCCCCATTCCTCCCAGACCCTGCATGGATTTTCAAACACTTCTCATTTTCTGAAATCAGATAGATGTTACTTGAAAGACGATTTCACCACAGTGTGGTTTCACAGAGTTGAGTTTATGGACCTTACCCTGTAGGCTTCCCATAGATTTTCAAGCAGTTCTCATTTCCTGAAACCAAATGTTAGGTGAAAGACTCTTTGCCACCATTTTGTTTCACAGAGTTGGGTATATGGGACTTTTCATGTAGGTTCTGCATAGATTTTAAAACTATTCTAACTTTGTGAAATGAGACATTAGTTGAAAGATGCTATCACCACACTATTGTTTCACAGAGTTGCGTTCAAGCATTTCTGCATAAGCCCTGCGTGGGTTTTCAAACACTTCTTATTGAAACAAAGACTAGACAACACCTACCTGATACGTCCGCATACGTTTTCAAACTCTTCTAACTTAGTCAAACAACATGTTCGTTGAGAGATGGTTTCTCTGCAGTATGCTTTCAGAGTTTCGAAATCATGCCACTTTCCACATCGTTCCCCGCATAGGTTTTCAAACACTTTTAACTTGTTGATGCAACATGTTAGTTGAAAGATGGTTGCCCCCAAAGTGCAGTTTCACAGGGTTGAGTTTATGGCACTTTCGGCATAGGCCCCGCGGGGGCGGGAGGGTCGGGGGGTGGGGTGGGGGGGGGTGGGTTGCGACACTTCCACCTTAGTGAAACATGATGCTCATTGAAAGATGAGTTCTCCACAGGATTCTTTCCCAGTGGCTGGTGCGCGTCACCCTCCGTATGTTTCTCCGCATAGGTCTTCAAACACTTCTCACTGAGGGATACAAGATGTTAGTTGAAAGATGGTTTCCCCAACGTGCCGCCTGACAGAGTGGAACTCATGGAACTTTCTGCATCGTCCCCGCATACGATTTCAAACACTCCGAACTCAGTGAGACGGGATGTTAGTCGAAAGTTGGTTTCCCCGAAGTGCACTTCTTGCTGAAGCCTCACACAGGTTTTCAGACACTTCTAACTTCCTGAGTCAAGGCGACACTTGAACGGTGGTTTCACTTCAATTTTGTTTTGTAATGTGGTGTCTAAAGAACTTTTTCTTAGGACTCACAGAGTTTTTCTATCCTTTCTAACTTAAAGAAACAAGTTGACAGTTGAATGTTACCCCTCAGTTTTGTTTCACTGAATTGAGTGTACGAACGATTCTCTTAGGCTCCACATGGTTTTTCAAACACTCCTTTGTGAAACCAGATGTTACTTGAACGTCGGCTTCCTCACATTGTTGTTTCAGAGTTTTGAGTGTATGGCACTACGCTTGTACTCTTGCGGGTGTCTTTTGATAGACTTGTAATTTTTTGAAACCAGATTTTAAGAGAAATATTGTTTCTCCACAGTGTCTCTTGGCAGAGTATATCGCTCTTTTGTTTTAGTTCCCGCATGCTTTTCAAACACTTCTTTGTAAGATACTTTCCGTTCAAGCTCAAGATAGGTTTTCTAACATTTTTAACTTGTGATCGCAGATGATATTTGAACGAATGTTTCACCATAGTGTTGTTTTACAGAGTTGAGCCTATGACACTTTCTGGGTAGTACCCGCTTAGGATTTCAATGGCTTCTCACTTAATGAATCGAGGTGTTAATTGTAAGACGGTTACATCACAATGTTGTTTCAGAGTATATGGCCCTTTCCATCTATGCCCTGCAATGGGTTTTAAACTCTTCTATATTTTTCAAACCAGACAGTAGCTCAAAGATTGTTTATGTTTTTTTTCACACAGTTTAGTGTATGGCAGTTTTCTCATAGTTCCCTGCAGGGGTTTTAAAACACTAGTGACTTAGTGAAACATGATGTTAGTTAAAACATGGATTTCCCTCAATGTTGTTTGACAGCCTTTAGTATATGGCCCTATCTTCCTAGGCCCCACAAGTGTTTCAAACAAGTTTAACTTAACGAAATGAGATATTAGTTGAAATATGGTTTCCCCATAGTGTTGTTTCACAGAGCTGTGTATATGGAACTATTCTCATAGGCCCCACATGGTTTTACAAACAGTTCTAAGTGAAATCAGATTTTAGTTGACAAACCGATTCATCACAGTGTTGTTTCACAAAGTTGAGTATGTCTCACTATCCCCATTGTTCCCACCCGGGTTTTCAAACACTTCTAACTTAGTGAAACCGGTTTTTAGTTGCAATACGTTTTCCCCACAGTGTTGTTTCACAAAGTTAGGTATCAGGTACTATGCCCGTAGGCCTTCGGGAGTTCTTTCGTACAATTGTAACTTATTGAAACCAGATGCGAGGAGAAAGATTGTTTCCCCAGAGTGTTGTTTCACAGAGGTGAGTATATGGCAGTTTCATTGTAGGCCCCGCATGGTTTTCAAACACATCTAATTTAGTGAAATAAGGTATTAATTGAAGGACAGCTTCCCCAGTGTGTTGCTTGACAGAGTGAGTGCAAGATACTTTCCATGTAGGCTCCGCATAAGTTTTCAAATACTCCTAACCAGTGAACCCAGATATATTTGAAAGATGGTTTCACCACAGTGTTGTTTTACATATTTGAGTCTTTGTCACTTTCTGCATAGAAATTTCATAGGTTTTCCAACACTCCTAAGTGAAATTAGAAGATAGTTGAAACATGTATTCCCCACAGTGCTGTTTAAAGGAGTTGACTACCTCGCACTTTTGACGCAGATTCTACATGGGTCTTCAAACACCACTTTTGGGAAACAAGATGTTAGTTGAAAGATGGTTTCCCCACAGTGTTGGGTCACAAAGTTGAGTGTATGGCACTTTGTAGTCTCTGGATGCTTTTCACACACTTGTAACAATGAAACATTTTAGTTGGAATATGGTTTCCCCTCAGTCTTCTATCACAGGGTTAATACATTGTGCTTTTCTCACGGGTCCCGCAAAGTTTTCAATTTTAACTCAATGAAACCAAATATTAGTTGAAAGATTGTTTCACCACTCTGTTTTCACAGAGGTCAGTATATGGCACTTTCCGTGTAGGCCCTGAATGGGTTTACTAACATCTCTAATATTGTGAAATGAGCTGTTAGTGGAAAGATGGGATCCCCATGGTATTTCCTAAAGTTAGGGATATGGCTCTTTTGTTGTATGACTGAATGGTTTTCAAATACTTGTAACTTAGTAAAACAAGAGGTTAATTAAAACATAGTTTTCTTAAAGTTCTGCCTGATAGATTTGAGTATAATGAACTTTCTGCATAGGCTCCACGTGGGTTTTCAAATGCTTCTTAGGGAAACCAGATGTTATTTGAAAGATGGTTTCCCCACAGTGTTATTTCATGGACTTGAGTATATGGCACTTTCCGTGTAGGCTCCACTTAGGTTTGCAAACGTTTGTAACTCTGTGCAATGAGAAGTTAGTTGAGAGTGGGTTTCACCACAGTGTTGTTTCATTGAGTGTATGGCACTATCCACCTAGGACCCGCATGTGTTTTCAAACAGTTGTAACTGAGTAAACCAGATATTAGTTGAAAGATCATTTCACCACACTTATGTTTATTTACACAGTTGGGTATATGGCACATTGCTGTTAGACCTTTCATAGGATTTCAAACACTTTGAACTTAGAGAAACAAGATGTGAGTTGAAAGATGCTTGCTCCATGGTATATTTTCACAGAGTCGGGAATTTGTCACTTTCCTCATCACTCTTAGTAAAGTTTTTCAAACCTTTCTACATTGGTGAAACAAGATGATGGTTTCCCCAAAAGCTGCTTGACCAAGTTTTATATATGGCATTTTCCGCATAAGCCCCCATTGTTTTTGAAACACTTCCCACAAGTGAACCCAGATGTTATTTGAAAGACGGTTTCACCACAGTGTTGTTTTACAGATTTGAGCATGTGGCACTTTCTGTGTAGAAGCTGCATAGGTTTTCAAACACTTCTCAGTAAACAAGGTGTTAATTGAAAGATGGCTACCTCACAGTGTTTCAGATTTGAGGATATTTTCCCTTCCACCTAGGCCCTGCATGGGTTTTCAAGCACTTCTCAATTTCTGAAATAAGATAAATGTTATTTGCAAGACGTTTTCACCATAGAGTGATTTCACATATGGCCCTAACTCTGTAGGCCCCACATAGGTTTTCAGTTTTCACTTCCTGAAACCAGATGTTAGGCGGAAGACTATTTCCCCACATTTTTCTTTGGCAGATTTGAGTTTATGGCACTTTTTTGTGTAAAACCAGCATAGGTTTTCAAACTCTTCTCAGTGAAACAAGGTGTTAATTGAATGATGGTTACCTCACAGTGTTGTTTCAGAGTTGAGGATATATGGCTCCTTCTACCTAGGCCCTGCATGGGTTTTCAAACACCTCTCAATTTTTGAAATCTGACAGTAGTTCAAAGATGGTCTCACCAGGTTTTTGTTTCACAGAGTTGAGTGTATGGAACTGCCCACATAGTTCCCCCAATAAGTTTTAAAGCACTATATTAACTAATGAAGCACAATGTTAGTTCAAAGATGGATAACCCAGTGCTGTCTGACAGAGTTGGGTGTATGGCACTTTATGCATAGGCCCTACATTGCTTTTGAAACAAGTCTAACTTCCTAGAATGAGATTTTAGTTGAAAGATGGCTTCCTCATAGTGTTGTTTCACAGAGCTGAGTATGTGGCACTATCCTCATACGCTCCGCATGGTGTTTCAAACACTTCTAACTTCGTGAAACCAGTTTTAAGTTGAAAGACGGTTTCCCCACTGTGTTGTTTCACAGAGTTGAATATAGATCCCCATTCCTCCCAGACCCTGCATGGATTTTCAAACACTTCTCATTTTCTGAAATCAGATAGATGTTACTTGAAAGACGATTTCACCACAGTGTGGTTTCACAGAGTTGAGTTTATGGACCTTACCCTGTAGGCTTCCCATAGATTTTCAAGCAGTTCTCATTTCCTGAAACCAAATGTTAGGTGAAAGACTCTTTGCCACCATTTTGTTTCACAGAGTTGGGTATATGGGACTTTTCATGTAGGTTCTGCATAGATTTTAAAACTATTCTAACTTTGTGAAATGAGACATTAGTTGAAAGATGCTATCACCACACTATTGTTTCACAGAGTTGCGTTCAAGCATTTCTGCATAAGCCCTGCGTGGGTTTTCAAACACTTCTTATTGAAACAAAGACTAGACAACACCTACCTGATACGTCCGCATACGTTTTCAAACTCTTCTAACTTAGTCAAACAACATGTTCGTTGAGAGATGGTTTCTCTGCAGTATGCTTTCAGAGTTTCGAAATCATGCCACTTTCCACATCGTTCCCCGCATAGGTTTTCAAACACTTTTAACTTGTTGATGCAACATGTTAGTTGAAAGATGGTTGCCCCCAAAGTGCAGTTTCACAGGGTTGAGTTTATGGCACTTTCGGCATAGGCCCCGCGGGGGCGGGAGGGTCGGGGGGTGGGGTGGGGGGGGGTGGGTTGCGACACTTCCACCTTAGTGAAACATGATGCTCATTGAAAGATGAGTTCTCCACAGGATTCTTTCCCAGTGGCTGGTGCGCGTCACCCTCCGTATGTTTCTCCGCATAGGTCTTCAAACACTTCTCACTGAGGGATACAAGATGTTAGTTGAAAGATGGTTTCCCCAACGTGCCGCCTGACAGAGTGGAACTCATGGAACTTTCTGCATCGTCCCCGCATACGATTTCAAACACTCCGAACTCAGTGAGACGGGATGTTAGTCGAAAGTTGGTTTCCCCGAAGTGCACTTCTTGCTGAAGCCTCACACAGGTTTTCAGACACTTCTAACTTCCTGAGTCAAGGCGACACTTGAACGATGGTTTCACTTCAATTTTGTTTTGTAATGTGGTGTCTAAAGAACTTTTTCTTAGGACTCACAGAGTTTTTCTATCCTTTCTAACTTAAAGAAACAAGTTGACAGTTGAATGTTACCCCTCAGTTTTGTTTCACTGAATTGAGTGTACGAACGATTCTCTTAGGCTCCACATGGTTTTTCAAACACTCCTTTGTGAAACCAGATGTTACTTGAACGTCGGCTTCCTCACATTGTTGTTTCAGAGTTTTGAGTGTATGGCACTACGCTTGTACTCTTGCGGGTGTCTTTTGATAGACTTGTAATTTTTTGAAACCAGATTTTAAGAGAAATATTGTTTCTCCACAGTGTCTCTTGGCAGAGTATATCGCTCTTTTGTTTTAGTTCCCGCATGCTTTTCAAACACTTCTTTGTAAGATACTTTCCGTTCAAGCTCAAGATAGGTTTTCTAACATTTTTAACTTGTGATCGCAGATGATATTTGAACGAATGTTTCACCATAGTGTTGTTTTACAGAGTTGAGCCTATGACACTTTCTGGGTAGTACCCGCTTAGGATTTCAATGGCTTCTCACTTAATGAATCAAGGTGTTAATTGTAAGACGGTTACATCACAATGTTGTTTCAGAGTATATGGCCCTTTCCATCTATGCCCTGCAATGGGTTTTAAACTCTTCTATATTTTTCAAACCAGACAGTAGCTCAAAGATTGTTTATGTTTTTTTTCACACAGTTTAGTGTATGGCAGTTTTCTCATAGTTCCCTGCAGGGGTTTTAAAACACTAGTGACTTAGTGAAACATGATGTTAGTTAAAACATGGATTTCCCTCAATGTTGTTTGACAGCCTTTAGTATATGGCCCTATCTTCCTAGGCCCCACAAGTGTTTCAAACAAGTTTAACTTAACGAAATGAGATATTAGTTGAAATATGGTTTCCCCATAGTGTTGTTTCACAGAGCTGTGTATATGGAACTATTCTCATAGGCCCCACATGGTTTTACAAACAGTTCTAAGTGAAATCAGATTTTAGTTGACAAACCGATTCATCACAGTGTTGTTTCACAAAGTTGAGTATGTCTCACTATCCCCATTGTTCCCACCCGGGTTTTCAAACACTTCTAACTTAGTGAAACCGGTTTTTAGTTGCAATACGTTTTCCCCACAGTGTTGTTTCACAAAGTTAGGTATCAGGTACTATGCCCGTAGGCCTTCGGGAGTTCTTTCGTACAATTGTAACTTATTGAAACCAGATGCGAGGAGAAAGATTGTTTCCCCAGAGTGTTGTTTCACAGAGGTGAGTATATGGCAGTTTCATTGTAGGCCCCGCATGGTTTTCAAACACATCTAATTTAGTGAAATAAGGTATTAATTGAAGGACAGCTTCCCCAGTGTGTTGCTTGACAGAGTGAGTGCAAGATACTTTCCATGTAGGCTCCGCATAAGTTTTCAAATACTCCTAACCAGTGAACCCAGATATATTTGAAAGATGGTTTCACCACAGTGTTGTTTTACATATTTGAGTCTTTGTCACTTTCTGCATAGAAATTTCATAGGTTTTCCAACACTCCTAAGTGAAATTAGAAGATAGTTGAAACATGTATTCCCCACAGTGCTGTTTAAAGGAGTTGACTACCTCGCACTTTTGACGCAGATTCTACATGGGTCTTCAAACACCACTTTTGGGAAACAAGATGTTAGTTGAAAGATGGTTTCCCCACAGTGTTGGGTCACAAAGTTGAGTGTATGGCACTTTGTAGTCTCTGGATGCTTTTCACACACTTGTAACAATGAAACATTTTAGTTGGAATATGGTTTCCCCTCAGTCTTCTATCACAGGGTTAATACATTGTGCTTTTCTCACGGGTCCCGCAAAGTTTTCAATTTTAACTCAATGAAACCAAATATTAGTTGAAAGATTGTTTCACCACTCTGTTTTCACAGAGGTCAGTATATGGCACTTTCCGTGTAGGCCCTGAATGGGTTTACTAACATCTCTAATATTGTGAAATGAGCTGTTAGTGGAAAGATG
>NW_026527007.1:0-44859 GCF_024362965.1 Panthera pardus | reverse complement strand
GTGACGGAAGTCCCTCTCGAAGTCCCTCTCCCAGTGACGGAAGTCACTCCCGAAGTCATTCCCAGGGACTGAAGACAAAGCCACTCCCAGCTGCTGATCCGGCTGCTGAGGTCACCGTTACTCCCAGTGACGGAAGGAAATGTCACACTCGGTGTCTGAAGTGACTCCTAGTGACTGCAGTCGTCACTCCCACTCCCAGTGCCTGAAGTCTTCACTGCCAGTGCCTGAAGTCGGCACTCGCAGTGCCTGAAGGAATTGCAGGGGAAGGACCGAGAGAGCGAGACGCAGAATTCCAAGCAGCGCCTCCAGGCTCTGTGGTCTCGGCACGGAAACTCCCGGGGAAAGACAGAGACAGAGGGAGACACAGAATCCCATGCAGCCCCCAGGCTCTGTGCTCTCACCACAGAGCCTCCTGGGGAAGGACAGAGAGGGAGGCACAGAATCCCAAGCAGCCCCTCCAGGCTCTGTGCTCGCAGCACAGAGCCTCCAGTTCCTGAAGCCACTCACCATGCCTGAAGGCACTCCCCGTGCCTGAATGCGCTCCCCGTTCCTGAAGGCATTCCCTTTGCCTGAAGGCACAAGCGCTCTCTGAGGGCGCACCCCGTGGGTGACGGCGCACCCCTTGCCTGAGGGCGCCCTGCGCCTGAGGGCGAGCCCAGTGCCTGATGACGCGCCCTGTGCCCGAAGAGCACAGGGGCTCCCCGTGCCTGAAGTCGCACCCCGTGCATGAAGCCGCTCACTGTACCTGGAGGTGCTCCCAGGGCCTGAAGACAAGCTCCATGGTTGAAGGTGCGCCCCGTGCTGGAAAACGCTCCATGTGCCCGAAGGGGCTCCTGTTCCTGAAGGCAGGCCTCTTGCCTGAAACAGCTCCACGTGTCTGTACTAAAGCCCCTTGCCTGCAGGCAAGGCCCGTGCCTGAAGGAAAGCCCTGTGCCTGAAGCCTTGCCCCACGCATGAAGCCCCGCCCAGGGCCTGAAGGCACGCCCCTGGCCTGAAGGCATGCCCCATGCCCGAAGGCTTGCCCCATGCGTGAATTCTCACCCTGTGCCTGAAGTCTAGCCCCCCGCCTGAAGGGCACAGGCACGCTCAGGGCCCGAGGGCATGCCCAGGGACTGAAGTCAGTCACTCCCAATGACCGAAGTCACTCCTAGTGACGGAAGTCCCTCGCAAAGACACACACAGTGACGGAAGTCCCACTCGAAGTCACTCCCACGGACGGAAGTCACTCCCGAAGTCACCCCCAGGGACTGAAGTCACTCCTGACGTCACTCCCAGTGCCTGAAGTCCGCAATCCCAGTTCCTGGAGGAACTGGAGGGGAAGGACAGAGAGAGGGAGACACACAATCCCATGCAGCCTCCAGCTCTGTGCTCCAACCAGAGACCCCTGGGGAAAAACAGACAGGGAGACTCAGAATCCCAAGCAGCCCATCCAGGCTCCAGTGCCAGCCGTACCGGGGCACAGGACGCCCCAGCGACCGCGGGACTGGAGCTTCCGGTGACCCGAGGGACCGCGGCCCTGGAGCCTCCAAGGACCACAGTGTCCACGTCACTGCAGACTCCAATGAACCCAGTGCCCGCGGCACTGCGGCCTCCAGGGAGCCCAGTGCCCGCGGCACTGCACACTCGAGTGAACGCTGTGCCCGCGACACGGCAGTCAGCCGTGAACCAAGCGCCTGAGGCACTGCAGCGTGCAGTGAACCCAGTGCCCTCTGCACTGCAGCCTCCAGTGAACACACTGCCCACGACACTGCAGCTTCCAGTGAAGGCAGTGCCCGATGCACTGCACCCTCCAGTGAACGCAGTGCCTGCGGAAGTTCACCCCCAGTGAACCCATGACCGTTGCACTGCACGCTCCAGCGAACCCAGTGCCCCAGGCACTGCACCCTCCAGTAAACCCAGTGCCCGCGGCACTGCAAATTCGAGTGAACCAAGGGCCCAAGGCACTGCACCGTCCAGTGAACCCATTGCCAGTGGCACTGCAGCATGCAGTGAATCCAGTGCCAGTGGCACTGGAGTCTGCAGTGAACCCAGTGCCCGCGGCACTGCACCCTCCAGTGAACCCAGTGTCCGCGGCACTGCACCCTCCATTGAACCCAGTGCCAGCGGCACTGCAGCATGCAGTGAATCCAGTGCCAGGGGCACTGCAGCTAGCAGTGAATCCAGTGCCAGTGGCACTGGAGTCTGCAGTGAATCCAGTGCCCCTGTCACTGCACCCTCCAGTGAACCCAGTGCCAGCGGCACTGCACGCTCTAGTGAACCCATTGCCAGCGGCACTGCAGCATGCAGTGAATCCATTGCCAGTGGCACTGCAGCATGCAGTGAATCCAGTGCCAGGGGCACTGCAGCATGCAGTGAAGCCAGTGCCAGTGGCACTGCAGCATGCAGCGAACCCAGTGACCGTGGCACTGGAGTCTGCAGTGAATCCAGTGCCCCTGGCACTGCACCCTCCAGTGAACCCAGTGCCAGCGGCACTGCACGCTCTAGTGAACCCATTGCGAGCGGCATTGCAGAATGCAGTGAAATCATTGCCAGCAGCACTGCAGCATGCAGTGAATCCAGTGCCAGGGGCACTGCAGCATGCAGTGAATCCAGTGCCAGGGGCACTGCAGCATGCAGTGAATCCAGTGCCAGTGGCACTGGAGTCTGCAGTGAACCCAGTGCCCGTGGCACTGCAGCCTCCAGTGAACCCAGTGTCCGCGGCACTGCACCCTCCAGTGAACCCAGTGCCAGCGGCACTGCACCCTCCAGTGAATCCAGTGCCAGGGGCACTGCAAAATACAGTGAATCCAGTGCCAGTGGCACTGCTGCATGCAGTGAATCCAGTGCCCGTGGCACTGGAGTCTGCAGTGAACCCTGTGCCCGCGGCACTGCACCTTACAGTGAACCCAGTTTCCACGGCACTGTACCCTCCAGTGAACCCATTGCAAGTGGCACTGCAGCATGCAGTGAAGCCAGTGCCAGTGGCACTGCAGCATGTAGTGAATCCATTGCCAGTGGCACTGCAGGATGCAGTGAAGCCAGTGCCAGTGGCACTGCAGCATGCAGTGAAGCCAGTGCCAGTGGCACTGCAGCATGCAGTGAAGCCAGTGCCAGTGGCACTGCAGCATGCAGTGAAGCCAGTGCCAGTGGCACTGCAGCATGCAGTGAATCTAGTGTCAGTGGCACTGTAGTCTGAAGTGAACCCAGTGCCCGCGGCACTGCACCCTCCTGTGAACCCAGTGCCGGCGGCACTGCACCCTCCAGTGAACCCAGTGTCCGTGGCACTGCACCCACCTGTGAACCCAGTGCCAGCGGCACTGCAGCATGCAGTGAATCGAGTGCCAGGGGCAATGCAGCATGCAGTGAATCCAGTGCCAGTGGCACTGCAGCATGCAGTGAATCTAGTGCCAGTGGCACTGTAGTCTGAAGTGAACCCAGTGCCCGCGGCACTGCACCCTCCTGTGAACCCAGTGCCGGCGGCACTGCACCCTCCAGTGAACCCAGTGTCCGTGGCACTGCACCCACCTGTGAACCCAGTGCCAGCGGCACTGCAGCATGCAGTGAATCCAGTGCCAGGTGCACTGCAGCTAGCAGTGAACCCAGTACCTGTGGCACTGCAGTCTGCAGGGAATCCTGTGCCCGCGGCACTGCACCCTCCACCTAACCCAGTGCCAGCGGCACTGCAGCATACAGTGAATCCAGTGCCAGGGGCACTGCTGCATGCAGTGAATCCAGAGCCAGTGGCACTGCAGCATGCAGTGAATCCAGTGCCCGCGGCACTGCCGTCTGCAGGGAATCCAGTGCCCGCGGCACTGCACCCTCCAGTGAACCCAGTGCCAGCGGCACTGCAGCATGCAGTAAATCCAGTGCCAGGGGCTTGCAGCTAGCAGTGAATCCAGTGCCAGTGGCACTGGAGTCTGCAGTGAATCCATTGCCCCTGGCACTGCACCCTCCAGTGAACCCAGTGCCAGCGGCACTGCACGCTCTAGTGAACCCATTGCCAGCGGCATTGCAGCATGCAGTGAATTCAGTGCCAGCGGCACTGCAGCATGCAGTGAATCCAGTGCCAGTGGCACTGCAGCATGCAGTGAATCCAGTGCCAGTGGCACTGGAGTCTGCAGTGAATCCAGTGCCCGCATCACTGCAGTCTGCAGGGAATCCAGTGCCCGTGGCACTGCACCCTCCAGTGAACCCAGTGCCAGCGGCACTGCACCCTCCAGTGAACCCAGTTTCCACGGCACTGCACCCTCCAGTGAACCCATTGCCAGTGGCACTGCAGCATGCAGTGAAGCCAGTGCCAGTGGCACTGCAGCATGCAGTGAACTCAGTTCCCGCGGCACTGCACCCTCCAGTGAACACAGTGCCAGCGGCACTGCAGCCTGCAGTGAATCCAGTGCCCGCGGCAGTGCACCGTACAGTGAACACAGTGCCTTCGGCACCGCAGCCTCCAGTGCCCCGGTGACCATGGCACTGCAGCCACCGGTACCCCAGTGCCCTCGGCCCATACCCTCCAGCTCTTGAAGCCACTCACCGTGCCTGAAGGCCCTCCCCGTGCCTGAATGCACTCCCGGTGCCTGTAGTTACTCCCATTGCCTGAATGGCATGGGTAATCTCTGAAGCTGCACCCCTGCCTGAGGGCATTCTCTGTGTCTCCTTGAGTTCCCTGTGCATGACGGGGCATCCCTTGGTGAAAGGCACATGTGCTCCCCTTGCCCGAATTGCACAGGAGCTCCCCGTGCCTGAAGACTCACCCCATGCCTGAAGAAGCTCCCAGTGCCTGAAGGCAAGCCCCATGCCTGAAGGCGCTCCCCTTGATTCAAGGGCACAGGGACCCCCTGAAGGCTTGCGCCATGCCTGCCGGTGCACCCCTCCCCTGAGGGTGCCGCGTGCCTGATGGCGAGCCCAGTGCCCGACGTCTCGCCCTGTGCCCGAAGAGCACGGAGGCTCCGCGTGCCTGAAGTCGTGCCCTGTGCACGAAGCCGCTCACTGTACCTGAAGGTGCTCCCAGTGCCCGAAGACAAGCCCCATGGTTGAAGGCGTGCACCGTGCCTGAAAATGTTCCCTGGGCCCGAAGCCGCTCCCTGTTCCTGAAGGCACGCCTCTTGCCTGAAACAGCTCCACGTGCCTGTCCTCAAGCCTCTTGCATGAAGGCGAGCCCCGTGCCGGAAGCCTTGCCCCGTGCGTGAAGCCCCGCCTGGTGCCTGAAGGCACACCCCTCGCCTGAAGTCACGCCCCGTGCCTGAATTGCAAGGGCATGCCCAGTGCCTGAGGGTATGCCCAGCGACTGAAGTCGGTCACCCCCGATGACTGAGTCATGCCCAGCGAACGAAGTCACTCCCAAAGTCACTCCAAGTGACTGAAGTCAAAGTCACTCCCAGTGAAGGAAGTTACTCCCAAAGTCCTTCCAAGCGACAGAAGCCTCTCCTCCCGATGTCACTCCCAGTGACGAAAGTCACTCGCTATGTCACTCCCAAGTGAGGGAAGCCTCTCCCAAAGTCACTCCCCGTGACAGAAGTCACTCCCGATGTCACTCCCAGTGACGCAAGTCACTCCCGAATTCACAACCAGTGACGGAAGTCCCTCTCGAAGTCCCTCTCCCAGTGACGGAAGTCACTCCCGAAGTCATTCCCAGGGACTGAAGACAAAGCCACTCCCAGCTGCTGATCCGGCTGCTGAGGTCACCGTTACTCCCAGTGACGGAAGGAAATGTCACACTCGGTGTCTGAAGTGACTCCTAGTGACTGCAGTCGTCACTCCCACTCCCAGTGCCTGAAGTCTTCACTGCCAGTGCCTGAAGTCGGCACTCGCAGTGCCTGAAGGAATTGCAGGGGAAGGACCGAGAGAGCGAGACGCAGAATTCCAAGCAGCGCCTCCAGGCTCTGTGGTCTCGGCACGGAAACTCCCGGGGAAAGACAGAGACAGAGGGAGACACAGAATCCCATGCAGCCCCCAGGCTCTGTGCTCTCACCACAGAGCCTCCTGGGGAAGGACAGAGAGGGAGGCACAGAATCCCAAGCAGCCCCTCCAGGCTCTGTGCTCGCAGCACAGAGCCTCCAGTTCCTGAAGCCACTCACCATGCCTGAAGGCACTCCCCGTGCCTGAATGCGCTCCCCGTTCCTGAAGGCATTCCCTTTGCCTGAAGGCGCAAGCGCTCTCTGAGGGCGCACCCCGTGGGTGACGGCGCACCCCTTGCCTGAGGGCGCCCTGCGCCTGAGGGCGAGCCCAGTGCCTGATGACGCGCCCTGTGCCCGAAGAGCACAGGGGCTCCCCGTGCCTGAAGTCGCACCCCGTGCATGAAGCCGCTCACTGTACCTGGAGGTGCTCCCAGGGCCTGAAGACAAGCTCCATGGTTGAAGGTGCGCCCCGTGCTGGAAAACGCTCCATGTGCCCGAAGGGGCTCCTGTTCCTGAAGGCAGGCCTCTTGCCTGAAACAGCTCCACGTGTCTGTACTAAAGCCCCTTGCCTGCAGGCAAGGCCCGTGCCTGAAGGAAAGCCCTGTGCCTGAAGCCTTGCCCCACGCATGAAGCCCCGCCCAGGGCCTGAAGGCACGCCCCTGGCCTGAAGGCATGCCCCATGCCCGAAGGCTTGCCCCATGCGTGAATTCTCACCCTGTGCCTGAAGTCTAGCCCCCCGCCTGAAGGGCACAGGCACGCTCAGGGCCCGAGGGCATGCCCAGGGACTGAAGTCAGTCACTCCCAATGACCGAAGTCACTCCTAGTGACGGAAGTCCCTCGCAAAGACACACACAGTGACGGAAGTCCCACTCGAAGTCACTCCCACGGACGGAAGTCACTCCCGAAGTCACCCCCAGGGACTGAAGTCACTCCTGACGTCACTCCCAGTGCCTGAAGTCCGCAATCCCAGTTCCTGGAGGAACTGGAGGGGAAGGACAGAGAGAGGGAGACACACAATCCCATGCAGCCTCCAGCTCTGTGCTCCAACCAGAGACCCCTGGGGAAAAACAGACAGGGAGACTCAGAATCCCAAGCAGCCCATCCAGGCTCCAGTGCCAGCCGTACCGGGGCACAGGACGCCCCAGCGACCGCGGGACTGGAGCTTCCGGTGACCCGAGGGACCGCGGCCCTGGAGCCTCCAAGGACCACAGTGTCCACGTCACTGCAGACTCCAATGAACCCAGTGCCCGCGGCACTGCGGCCTCCAGGGAGCCCAGTGCCCGCGGCACTGCACACTCGAGTGAACGCTGTGCCCGCGACACGGCAGTCAGCCGTGAACCAAGCGCCTGAGGCACTGCAGCGTGCAGTGAACCCAGTGCCCTCTGCACTGCAGCCTCCAGTGAACACACTGCCCACGACACTGCAGCTTCCAGTGAAGGCAGTGCCCGATGCACTGCACCCTCCAGTGAACGCAGTGCCTGCGGAAGTTCACCCCCAGTGAACCCATGACCGTTGCACTGCACGCTCCAGCGAACCCAGTGCCCCAGGCACTGCACCCTCCAGTAAACCCAGTGCCCGCGGCACTGCAAATTCGAGTGAACCAAGGGCCCAAGGCACTGCACCGTCCAGTGAACCCATTGCCAGTGGCACTGCAGCCAGCAGTGAATCCAGTGCCAGTGGCACTGGAGTCTGAATTGAATCCAGTGCCCCTGGCACTGTACCCTCCAGTGAACCCAGTGCCAGCGGCACTGCACGCTCTAGTGAACACATTGCCAGCGGCACTGCAGCATGCAGTGAATCCAGTGCCAGGGGCAATGCAGCATGCAGTGAATCCAGTGCCAGGGGCACTGCAGCATGCAGTGAATCCAGTGCCAGTGGCACTGGAGTCTGCAGTGAACCCTGTGCCCGCGGCACTGCACCTTACAGTGAACCCAGTTTCCATGGCACTGCACCCTCCAGTGAACCCATTGCAAGTGGCACTGCAGCATGCAGTGAAGCCAGTGCCAGTGGCACTGCAGCATGTAGTGAATCCATTGCCAGTGGCACTGCAGGATGCAGTGAAGCCAGTGCCAGTGGCACTGCAGCATGCAGTGAAGCCAGTGCCAGTGGCACTGCAGCATGCAGTGAAGCCAGTGCCAGTGGCACTGCAGCATGCAGTGAAGCCAGTGCCAGTGGCACTGCAGCATGCAGTGAAACCCGTGCCAGTGGCACTGCACCCTCCAGTGAACCCAGTGCCAGCGGCACTGCACCCTCCAGTGAACCCAGTTTCCACGGCACTGCACCCTCCAATGAACCCATTGCCAGTGGCACTGCAGCATGCAGTGAAGCCAGTGCCAATGGCACTGCAGCATGCAGTGAAGCCAGTGCCAGTGGCACTGCACCCTCCAGTGAACCCAGTGCCAGTGGCACTGCAGCATGCAGTGAAGCCTGTGCCAGTGGCACTGCAGCATGTAGTGAATCCAGTGCCAGTGGCACTGCAGGATGCAGTGAAGCCAGTGCCAGTGGCACTGCAGCATGCAGTGAAGCCAGTGCCAGTGGCACTGCAGCATGCAGTGAAGCCAGTGCCAGTGGCACTGCAGCATGCAGTGATGCCAGTGCCAGTGGCACTGCAGCATGCAGTGAAACCCGTGCCAGTGGCACTGCACCCTCCAGTGAACCCAGTGCCAGCGGCACTGCACCCTCCAGTGAACCCAGTTTCCACGGCACTGCACCCTCCAGTGAACCCATTGCCAGTGGCACTGCAGCATGCAGTGAAGCCAGTGCCAGTGGCACTGCAGCATGCAGTGAATCCAGTGCCAGTGGCACTGCAGGATGCAGTGAAGCCAGTGCCAGTGGCATTGCAGCATGCAGTGAAGCCAGTTCCAGTGGCACTGCAACATGCAGTGAAGCCAGTGCTAGTGGCACTGCACCCTCCAGTGAACCCAGTGCCAGTGGCACTGAAGCATGCAGTGAAGCCAGTGCCAGTGGCACTGCACCCTCCAGTGAACCCAGTGCCAGTGGCACTGCAGCATGCAGTGAAGCCAGTGCCAGTGGCACTGCAGCATGCAGTGAAGCCAGTGCCAGTGGCACTGCACCCTCCAGTGAACCCAGTGCCAGTGGCACTGCAGCATGCAGTGAAGCCAGTGCCAGTGGCACTGCAGCATGCAGTGAAGCCAGTGCCAGCGGCACTGCACCCTCCCGTGAACGCAGTGCCTGTGCCAGTTCACCCCCAGTGAACCCATGGCCGTTACACTGCACGCTCCAGCGAACCCAGTGCCCAAGGCACTGCACCCTCCAGTAAACCCAGTGCCCGCGGCACTGCAAATTCAAGTGAACCCAGGGCCTAAGGCACTGCACCGTGCAGTGAACCCAGTGCCCGCGGAACTGCACCCACCAGGGAACCCAGTGCCCGTTGCACTGCAGTCTGCAGTGAAACCAGTGCCCGTGGCACTGCACCCTCCAGTGAAGCCAGTGCCCGCGGCACTGCACCCTCCAGTGAACCCAGTGCCCGTGGCACTGCACCGTCCACTGAACCAAGTGCCAGCGGCACGGCAGCATGCAGTGAATCCAGTGCCAGTGTCACTGCAGCATGCAGTGAATCCAGTGCCAGGGGCACTGCAGCCAGCAGTGAATCCAGTGCCAGGGGCACTGCAGCCAGCAGTGAATCCAGTGCCAGTGGCACTGGAGTCTGAATTGAATCCAGTGCCCCTGGCACTGTACCCTCCAGTGAACCCAGTGCCAGCGGCACTGCACGCTCTAGTGAACCCATTGCCAGCGGCACTGCAGCATGCAGTGAATCCAGTGCCAGGGGCAATGCAGCATGCAGTGAATCCAGTGCCAGTGGCACTGCAGCATGCAGTGAATCTAGTGCCAGTGGCACTGTAGTCTGAAGTGAACCCAGTGCCCGCGGCACTGCACCCTCCTGTGAACCCAGTGCCGGCGGCACTGCACCCTCCAGTGAACCCAGTGTCCGTGGCACTGCACCCACCTGTGAACCCAGTGCCAGCGGCACTGCAGCATGCAGTGAATCCAGTGCCAGGTGCACTGCAGCTAGCAGTGAACCCAGTACCTGTGGCACTGCAGTCTGCAGGGAATCCTGTGCCCGCGGCACTGCACCCTCCACCTAACCCAGTGCCAGCGGCACTGCAGCATACAGTGAATCCAGTGCCAGTGGCACTGCTGCATGCAGTGAATCCAGTGCCAGTGGCACTGCAGCATGCAGTGAATCCAGAGCCAGTGGCACTGCAGCATGCAGTGAATCCAGTGCCCGCGGCACTGCCGTCTGCAGGGAATCCAGTGCCCGCGGCACTGCACCCTCCAGTGAACCCAGTGCCAGCGGCACTGCAGCATGCAGTAAATCCAGTGCCAGGGGCTTGCAGCTAGCAGTGAATCCAGTGCCAGTGGCACTGGAGTCTGCAGTGAATCCATTGCCCCTGGCACTGCACCCTCTAGTGAACCCAGTGCCAGCGGCACTGCACGCTCTAATGAACCCATTGCCAGCGGCATTGCAGCATGCAGTGAATTCAGTGCCAGTGGCACTGCAGCATGCAGTGAATCCAGTGCCAGTGGCACTGCAGCATGCAGTGAATCCAGTGCCAGTGGCACTGGAGTCTGCAGTGAATCCAGTGCCCGCATCACTGCAGTCTGCAGGGAATCCAGTGCCCGTAGCACTGCACCCTCCAGTGAACCCAGTGCCAGCGGCACTGCAGCATGCAGTGAATCCAGTGCCAGGGGCACTGCAGCATGCAGTGAAGCCAGTGTCAGTGGCACTGCAGCATGCAGTGAATCCAGGGCCAGTCGCACTGCAGCATGCAGTGAACCCAGTGCCAGCGGCACTGCACCCTCCAGTGAACCCAGTGCCAGCGGTACTGCACCCTCCAGTGAACCCAGTGCCCGTGGCACTGCACCCACCTGTGAACCCAGTGCCAGCGGCACTGCAGCATGCAGTGAATCCAGTGCCAGGTGCACTGCAGCTAGCAGTGAACCCAGTACCTGTGGCACTGCAGTCTGCAGGGAATCCTGTGCCCGCGGCACTGCACCCTCCACCTAACCCAGTGCCAGCGGCACTGCAGCATACAGTGAATCCAGTGCCAGGGGCACTGCTGCATGCAGTGAATCCAATGCCAGCGGCACTGCAGCATGCAGTGAATCCAGTGCCAGCGGCACTGCAGCATGCAGTGAATCCAGTGCCAGTGGCTCTGCAGCATGAAGTGAATCCAGTGCCAGTGGCACTGCAGCATGCAGTGAAGCCAGTGCCAGTGGCACTGCAGCATGCAGTGAACTCTGTTCCCGCGGCACTGCACCCTCCAGTGAACACAGTGCCAGCGGCACTGCAGCATACAGTGAATCCAGTGCCAGTGGCACTGCTGCATGCAGTGAATCCAGAGCCAGTGGCACTGCAGCATGCAGTGAATCCAGTGCCCGCGGCACTGCCGTCTGCAGGGAATCCAGTGCCCGCGGCACTGCACCCTCCAGTGAACCCAGTGCCAGCGGCACTGCAGCATGCAGTAAATCCAGTGCCAGGGGCTTGCAGCTAGCAGTGAATCCAGTGCCAGTGGCACTGGAGTCTGCAGTGAATCCATTGCCCCTGGCACTGCACCCTCCAGTGAACCCAGTGCCAGCGGCACTGCACGCTCTAGTGAACCCATTGCCAGCGGCATTGCAGCATGCAGTGAATTCAGTGCCAGTGGCACTGCAGCATGCAGTGAATCCAGTGCCAGTGGCACTGCAGCATGCAGTGAATCCAGTGCCAGTGGCACTGGAGTCTTCAGTGAATCCAGTGCCCGCATCACTGCAGTCTGCAGGGAATCCAGTGCCCGTGGCACTGCACCCTCCAGTGAACCCAGTGCCAGCGGCACTGCACCCTCCAGTGAACCCAGTTTCCACGGCACTGCACCCTCCAGTGAACCCATTGCCAGTGGCACTGCAGCATGCAGTGAAGCCAGTGCCAGTGGCACTGCAGCATGCAGTGAACTCAGTTCCCGCGGCACTGCACCCTCCAGTGAACACAGTGCCAGCGGCACTGCAGCCTGCAGTGAATCCAGTGCCCGCGGCAGTGCACCGTACAGTGAACACAGTGCCTTCGGCACCGCAGCCTCCAGTGCCCCGGTGACCATGGCACTGCAGCCACCGGTACCCCAGTGCCCTCGGCCCATACCCTCCAGCTCTTGAAGCCACTCACCGTGCCTGAAGGCCCTCCCCGTGCCTGAATGCACTCCCGGTGCCTGTAGTTACTCCCATTGCCTGAATGGCATGGGTAATCTCTGAAGCTGCACCCCTGCCTGAGGGCATTCTCTGTGTCTCCTTGAGTTCCCTGTGCATGACGGGGCATCCCTTGGTGAAAGGCACATGTGCTCCCCTTGCCCGAATTGCACAGGAGCTCCCCGTGCCTGAAGACTCACCCCATGCCTGAAGAAGCTCCCAGTGCCTGAAGGCAAGCCCCATGTCTGAAGGCGCTCCCCTTGATTCAAGGGCACAGGGACCCCCTGAAGGCTTGCGCCATGCCTGCCGGTGCACCCCTCCCCTGAGGGTGCCGCGTGCCTGATGGCGAGCCCAGTGCCCGACGTCTCGCCCTGTGCCCGAAGAGCACGGAGGCTCCGCGTGCCTGAAGTCGTGCCCTGTGCACGAAGCCGCTCACTGTACCTGAAGGTGCTCCCAGTGCCCGAAGACAAGCCCCATGGTTGAAGGCGTGCACCGTGCCTGAAAATGTTCCCTGGGCCCGAAGCCGCTCCCTGTTCCTGAAGGCACGCCTCTTGCCTGAAACAGCTCCACGTGCCTGTCCTCAAGCCTCTTGCATGAAGGCGAGCCCCGTGCCGGAAGCCTTGCCCCGTGCGTGAAGCCCCGCCTGGTGCCTGAAGGCACACCCCTCGCCTGAAGTCACGCCCCGTGCCTGAATTGCAAGGGCATGCCCAGTGCCTGAGGGTATGCCCAGCGACTGAAGTCGGTCACCCCCGATGACTGAGTCATGCCCAGCGAACGAAGTCACTCCCAAAGTCACTCCAAGTGACTGAAGTCAAAGTCACTCCCAGTGAAGGAAGTTACTCCCAAAGTCCTTCCAAGCGACAGAAGCCTCTCCTCCCGATGTCACTCCCAGTGACGAAAGTCACTCGCTATGTCACTCCCAAGTGAGGGAAGCCTCTCCCAAAGTCACTCCCCGTGACAGAAGTCACTCCCGATGTCACTCCCAGTGACGCAAGTCACTCCCGAATTCACAACCAGTGACGGAAGTCCCTCTCGAAGTCCCTCTCCCAGTGACGGAAGTCACTCCCGAAGTCATTCCCAGGGACTGAAGACAAAGCCACTCCCAGCTGCTGATCCGGCTGCTGAGGTCACCGTTACTCCCAGTGACGGAAGGAAATGTCACACTCGGTGTCTGAAGTGACTCCTAGTGACTGCAGTCGTCACTCCCACTCCCAGTGCCTGAAGTCTTCACTGCCAGTGCCTGAAGTCGGCACTCGCAGTGCCTGAAGGAATTGCAGGGGAAGGACCGAGAGAGCGAGACGCAGAATTCCAAGCAGCGCCTCCAGGCTCTGTGGTCTCGGCACGGAAACTCCCGGGGAAAGACAGAGACAGAGGGAGACACAGAATCCCATGCAGCCCCCAGGCTCTGTGCTCTCACCACAGAGCCTCCTGGGGAAGGACAGAGAGGGAGGCACAGAATCCCAAGCAGCCCCTCCAGGCTCTGTGCTCGCAGCACAGAGCCTCCAGTTCCTGAAGCCACTCACCATGCCTGAAGGCACTCCCCGTGCCTGAATGCGCTCCCCGTTCCTGAAGGCATTCCCTTTGCCTGAAGGCACAAGCGCTCTCTGAGGGCGCACCCCGTGGGTGACGGCGCACCCCTTGCCTGAGGGCGCCCTGCGCCTGAGGGCGAGCCCAGTGCCTGATGACGCGCCCTGTGCCCGAAGAGCACAGGGGCTCCCCGTGCCTGAAGTCGCACCCCGTGCATGAAGCCGCTCACTGTACCTGGAGGTGCTCCCAGGGCCTGAAGACAAGCTCCATGGTTGAAGGTGCGCCCCGTGCTGGAAAACGCTCCATGTGCCCGAAGGGGCTCCTGTTCCTGAAGGCAGGCCTCTTGCCTGAAACAGCTCCACGTGTCTGTACTAAAGCCCCTTGCCTGCAGGCAAGGCCCGTGCCTGAAGGAAAGCCCTGTGCCTGAAGCCTTGCCCCACGCATGAAGCCCCGCCCAGGGCCTGAAGGCACGCCCCTGGCCTGAAGGCATGCCCCATGCCCGAAGGCTTGCCCCATGCGTGAATTCTCACCCTGTGCCTGAAGTCTAGCCCCCCGCCTGAAGGGCACAGGCACGCTCAGGGCCCGAGGGCATGCCCAGGGACTGAAGTCAGTCACTCCCAATGACCGAAGTCACTCCTAGTGACGGAAGTCCCTCGCAAAGACACACACAGTGACGGAAGTCCCACTCGAAGTCACTCCCACGGACGGAAGTCACTCCCGAAGTCACCCCCAGGGACTGAAGTCACTCCTGACGTCACTCCCAGTGCCTGAAGTCCGCAATCCCAGTTCCTGGAGGAACTGGAGGGGAAGGACAGAGAGAGGGAGACACACAATCCCATGCAGCCTCCAGCTCTGTGCTCCAACCAGAGACCCCTGGGGAAAAACAGACAGGGAGACTCAGAATCCCAAGCAGCCCATCCAGGCTCCAGTGCCAGCCGTACCGGGGCACAGGACGCCCCAGCGACCGCGGGACTGGAGCTTCCGGTGACCCGAGGGACCGCGGCCCTGGAGCCTCCAAGGACCACAGTGTCCACGTCACTGCAGACTCCAATGAACCCAGTGCCCGCGGCACTGCGGCCTCCAGGGAGCCCAGTGCCCGCGGCACTGCACACTCGAGTGAACGCTGTGCCCGCGACACGGCAGTCAGCCGTGAACCAAGCGCCTGAGGCACTGCAGCGTGCAGTGAACCCAGTGCCCTCTGCACTGCAGCCTCCAGTGAACACACTGCCCACGACACTGCAGCTTCCAGTGAAGGCAGTGCCCGATGCACTGCACCCTCCAGTGAACGCAGTGCCTGCGGAAGTTCACCCCCAGTGAACCCATGACCGTTGCACTGCACGCTCCAGCGAACCCAGTGCCCCAGGCACTGCACCCTCCAGTAAACCCAGTGCCCGCGGCACTGCAAATTCGAGTGAACCAAGGGCCCAAGGCACTGCACCGTCCAGTGAACCCATTGCCAGTGGCACTGCAGCATGCAGTGAATCCAGTGCCAGTGGCACTGGAGTCTGCAGTGAACCCAGTGCCCGCGGCACTGCACCCTCCAGTGAACCCAGTGTCCGCGGCACTGCACCCTCCATTGAACCCAGTGCCAGCGGCACTGCAGCATGCAGTGAATCCAGTGCCAGGGGCACTGCAGCTAGCAGTGAATCCAGTGCCAGTGGCACTGGAGTCTGCAGTGAATCCAGTGCCCCTGTCACTGCACCCTCCAGTGAACCCAGTGCCAGCGGCACTGCACGCTCTAGTGAACCCATTGCCAGCGGCACTGCAGCATGCAGTGAATCCATTGCCAGTGGCACTGCAGCATGCAGTGAATCCAGTGCCAGGGGCACTGCAGCATGCAGTGAAGCCAGTGCCAGTGGCACTGCAGCATGCAGCGAACCCAGTGACCGTGGCACTGGAGTCTGCAGTGAATCCAGTGCCCCTGGCACTGCACCCTCCAGTGAACCCAGTGCCAGCGGCACTGCACGCTCTAGTGAACCCATTGCGAGCGGCATTGCAGAATGCAGTGAAATCATTGCCAGCAGCACTGCAGCATGCAGTGAATCCAGTGCCAGGGGCACTGCAGCATGCAGTGAATCCAGTGCCAGGGGCACTGCAGCATGCAGTGAATCCAGTGCCAGTGGCACTGGAGTCTGCAGTGAACCCAGTGCCCGTGGCACTGCAGCCTCCAGTGAACCCAGTGTCCGCGGCACTGCACCCTCCAGTGAACCCAGTGCCAGCGGCACTGCACCCTCCAGTGAATCCAGTGCCAGGGGCACTGCAAAATACAGTGAATCCAGTGCCAGTGGCACTGCTGCATGCAGTGAATCCAGTGCCCGTGGCACTGGAGTCTGCAGTGAACCCTGTGCCCGCGGCACTGCACCTTACAGTGAACCCAGTTTCCACGGCACTGTACCCTCCAGTGAACCCATTGCAAGTGGCACTGCAGCATGCAGTGAAGCCAGTGCCAGTGGCACTGCAGCATGTAGTGAATCCATTGCCAGTGGCACTGCAGGATGCAGTGAAGCCAGTGCCAGTGGCACTGCAGCATGCAGTGAAGCCAGTGCCAGTGGCACTGCAGCATGCAGTGAAGCCAGTGCCAGTGGCACTGCAGCATGCAGTGAAGCCAGTGCCAGTGGCACTGCAGCATGCAGTGAATCTAGTGTCAGTGGCACTGTAGTCTGAAGTGAACCCAGTGCCCGCGGCACTGCACCCTCCTGTGAACCCAGTGCCGGCGGCACTGCACCCTCCAGTGAACCCAGTGTCCGTGGCACTGCACCCACCTGTGAACCCAGTGCCAGCGGCACTGCAGCATGCAGTGAATCGAGTGCCAGGGGCAATGCAGCATGCAGTGAATCCAGTGCCAGTGGCACTGCAGCATGCAGTGAATCTAGTGCCAGTGGCACTGTAGTCTGAAGTGAACCCAGTGCCCGCGGCACTGCACCCTCCTGTGAACCCAGTGCCGGCGGCACTGCACCCTCCAGTGAACCCAGTGTCCGTGGCACTGCACCCACCTGTGAACCCAGTGCCAGCGGCACTGCAGCATGCAGTGAATCCAGTGCCAGGTGCACTGCAGCTAGCAGTGAACCCAGTACCTGTGGCACTGCAGTCTGCAGGGAATCCTGTGCCCGCGGCACTGCACCCTCCACCTAACCCAGTGCCAGCGGCACTGCAGCATACAGTGAATCCAGTGCCAGGGGCACTGCTGCATGCAGTGAATCCAGAGCCAGTGGCACTGCAGCATGCAGTGAATCCAGTGCCCGCGGCACTGCCGTCTGCAGGGAATCCAGTGCCCGCGGCACTGCACCCTCCAGTGAACCCAGTGCCAGCGGCACTGCAGCATGCAGTAAATCCAGTGCCAGGGGCTTGCAGCTAGCAGTGAATCCAGTGCCAGTGGCACTGGAGTCTGCAGTGAATCCATTGCCCCTGGCACTGCACCCTCCAGTGAACCCAGTGCCAGCGGCACTGCACGCTCTAGTGAACCCATTGCCAGCGGCATTGCAGCATGCAGTGAATTCAGTGCCAGCGGCACTGCAGCATGCAGTGAATCCAGTGCCAGTGGCACTGCAGCATGCAGTGAATCCAGTGCCAGTGGCACTGGAGTCTGCAGTGAATCCAGTGCCCGCATCACTGCAGTCTGCAGGGAATCCAGTGCCCGTGGCACTGCACCCTCCAGTGAACCCAGTGCCAGCGGCACTGCACCCTCCAGTGAACCCAGTTTCCACGGCACTGCACCCTCCAGTGAACCCATTGCCAGTGGCACTGCAGCATGCAGTGAAGCCAGTGCCAGTGGCACTGCAGCATGCAGTGAACTCAGTTCCCGCGGCACTGCACCCTCCAGTGAACACAGTGCCAGCGGCACTGCAGCCTGCAGTGAATCCAGTGCCCGCGGCAGTGCACCGTACAGTGAACACAGTGCCTTCGGCACCGCAGCCTCCAGTGCCCCGGTGACCATGGCACTGCAGCCACCGGTACCCCAGTGCCCTCGGCCCATACCCTCCAGCTCTTGAAGCCACTCACCGTGCCTGAAGGCCCTCCCCGTGCCTGAATGCACTCCCGGTGCCTGTAGTTACTCCCATTGCCTGAATGGCATGGGTAATCTCTGAAGCTGCACCCCTGCCTGAGGGCATTCTCTGTGTCTCCTTGAGTTCCCTGTGCATGACGGGGCATCCCTTGGTGAAAGGCACATGTGCTCCCCTTGCCCGAATTGCACAGGAGCTCCCCGTGCCTGAAGACTCACCCCATGCCTGAAGAAGCTCCCAGTGCCTGAAGGCAAGCCCCATGCCTGAAGGCGCTCCCCTTGATTCAAGGGCACAGGGACCCCCTGAAGGCTTGCGCCATGCCTGCCGGTGCACCCCTCCCCTGAGGGTGCCGCGTGCCTGATGGCGAGCCCAGTGCCCGACGTCTCGCCCTGTGCCCGAAGAGCACGGAGGCTCCGCGTGCCTGAAGTCGTGCCCTGTGCACGAAGCCGCTCACTGTACCTGAAGGTGCTCCCAGTGCCCGAAGACAAGCCCCATGGTTGAAGGCGTGCACCGTGCCTGAAAATGTTCCCTGGGCCCGAAGCCGCTCCCTGTTCCTGAAGGCACGCCTCTTGCCTGAAACAGCTCCACGTGCCTGTCCTCAAGCCTCTTGCATGAAGGCGAGCCCCGTGCCGGAAGCCTTGCCCCGTGCGTGAAGCCCCGCCTGGTGCCTGAAGGCACACCCCTCGCCTGAAGTCACGCCCCGTGCCTGAATTGCAAGGGCATGCCCAGTGCCTGAGGGTATGCCCAGCGACTGAAGTCGGTCACCCCCGATGACTGAGTCATGCCCAGCGAACGAAGTCACTCCCAAAGTCACTCCAAGTGACTGAAGTCAAAGTCACTCCCAGTGAAGGAAGTTACTCCCAAAGTCCTTCCAAGCGACAGAAGCCTCTCCTCCCGATGTCACTCCCAGTGACGAAAGTCACTCGCTATGTCACTCCCAAGTGAGGGAAGCCTCTCCCAAAGTCACTCCCCGTGACAGAAGTCACTCCCGATGTCACTCCCAGTGACGCAAGTCACTCCCGAATTCACAACCAGTGACGGAAGTCCCTCTCGAAGTCCCTCTCCCAGTGACGGAAGTCACTCCCGAAGTCATTCCCAGGGACTGAAGACAAAGCCACTCCCAGCTGCTGATCCGGCTGCTGAGGTCACCGTTACTCCCAGTGACAGAAGGAAATGTCACACTCGGTGTCTGAAGTGACTCCTAGTGACTGCAGTCGTCACTCCCACTCCCAGTGCCTGAAGTCTTCACTGCCAGTGCCTGAAGTCGGCACTCGCAGTGCCTGAAGGAATTGCAGGGGAAGGACCGAGAGAGCGAGACGCAGAATTCCAAGCAGCGCCTCCAGGCTCTGTGGTCTCGGCACGGAAACTCCCGGGGAAAGACAGAGACAGAGGGAGACACAGAATCCCATGCAGCCCCCAGGCTCTGTGCTCTCACCACAGAGCCTCCTGGGGAAGGACAGAGAGGGAGGCACAGAATCCCAAGCAGCCCCTCCAGGCTCTGTGCTCGCAGCACAGAGCCTCCAGTTCCTGAAGCCACTCACCATGCCTGAAGGCACTCCCCGTGCCTGAATGCGCTCCCCGTTCCTGAAGGCATTCCCTTTGCCTGAAGGCACAAGCGCTCTCTGAGGGCGCACCCCGTGGGTGACGGCGCACCCCTTGCCTGAGGGCGCCCTGCGCCTGAGGGCGAGCCCAGTGCCTGATGACGCGCCCTGTGCCCGAAGAGCACAGGGGCTCCCCGTGCCTGAAGTCGCACCCCGTGCATGAAGCCGCTCACTGTACCTGGAGGTGCTCCCAGGGCCTGAAGACAAGCTCCATGGTTGAAGGTGCGCCCCGTGCTGGAAAACGCTCCATGTGCCCGAAGGGGCTCCTGTTCCTGAAGGCAGGCCTCTTGCCTGAAACAGCTCCACGTGTCTGTACTAAAGCCCCTTGCCTGCAGGCAAGGCCCGTGCCTGAAGGAAAGCCCTGTGCCTGAAGCCTTGCCCCACGCATGAAGCCCCGCCCAGGGCCTGAAGGCACGCCCCTGGCCTGAAGGCATGCCCCATGCCCGAAGGCTTGCCCCATGCGTGAATTCTCACCCTGTGCCTGAAGTCTAGCCCCCCGCCTGAAGGGCACAGGCACGCTCAGGGCCCGAGGGCATGCCCAGGGACTGAAGTCAGTCACTCCCAATGACCGAAGTCACTCCTAGTGACGGAAGTCCCTCGCAAAGACACACACAGTGACGGAAGTCCCACTCGAAGTCACTCCCACGGACGGAAGTCACTCCCGAAGTCACCCCCAGGGACTGAAGTCACTCCTGACGTCACTCCCAGTGCCTGAAGTCCGCAATCCCAGTTCCTGGAGGAACTGGAGGGGAAGGACAGAGAGAGGGAGACACACAATCCCATGCAGCCTCCAGCTCTGTGCTCCAACCAGAGACCCCTGGGGAAAAACAGACAGGGAGACTCAGAATCCCAAGCAGCCCATCCAGGCTCCAGTGCCAGCCGTACCGGGGCACAGGACGCCCCAGCGACCGCGGGACTGGAGCTTCCGGTGACCCGAGGGACCGCGGCCCTGGAGCCTCCAAGGACCACAGTGTCCACGTCACTGCAGACTCCAATGAACCCAGTGCCCGCGGCACTGCGGCCTCCAGGGAGCCCAGTGCCCGCGGCACTGCACACTCGAGTGAACGCTGTGCCCGCGACACGGCAGTCAGCCGTGAACCAAGCGCCTGAGGCACTGCAGCGTGCAGTGAACCCAGTGCCCTCTGCACTGCAGCCTCCAGTGAACACACTGCCCACGACACTGCAGCTTCCAGTGAAGGCAGTGCCCGATGCACTGCACCCTCCAGTGAACGCAGTGCCTGCGGAAGTTCACCCCCAGTGAACCCATGACCGTTGCACTGCACGCTCCAGCGAACCCAGTGCCCCAGGCACTGCACCCTCCAGTAAACCCAGTGCCCGCGGCACTGCAAATTCGAGTGAACCCAGGGCCCAAGGCACTGCACCGTCCAGTGAACCCATTGCCAGTGGCACTGCAGCATGCAGTGAATCCAGTGCCAGTGGCGCTGGAGTCTGCAGTGAACCCAGTGCCCGCGGCACTGCACCCTCCAGTGAACCCAGTGTCCGCGGCACTGCACCCTCCATTGAACCCAGTGCCAGCGGCACTGCAGCATGCAGTGAATCCAGTGCCAGGGGCACTGCAGCTAGCAGTGAATCCAGTGCCAGTGGCACTGGAGTCTGCAGTGAATCCAGTGCCCCTGTCACTGCACCCTCCAGTGAACCCAGTGCCAGCGGCACTGCACGCTCTAGTGAACCCATTGCCAGCGGCACTGCAGCATGCAGTGAATCCATTGCCAGTGGCACTGCAGCATGCAGTGAATCCAGTGCCAGGGGCACTGCAGCATGCAGTGAAGCCAGTGCCAGTGGCACTGCAGCATGCAGCGAACCCAGTGACCGTGGCACTGGAGTCTGCAGTGAATCCAGTGCCCCTGGCACTGCACCCTCCAGTGAACCCAGTGCCAGCGGCACTGCACGCTCTAGTGAACCCATTGCGAGCGGCATTGCAGAATGCAGTGAAATCATTGCCAGCAGCACTGCAGCATGCAGTGAATCCAGTGCCAGGGGCACTGCAGCATGCAGTGAATCCAGTGCCAGGGGCACTGCAGCATGCAGTGAATCCAGTGCCAGTGGCACTGGAGTCTGCAGTGAACCCAGTGCCCGTGGCACTGCAGCCTCCAGTGAACCCAGTGTCCGCGGCACTGCACCCTCCAGTGAACCCAGTGCCAGCGGCACTGCACCCTCCAGTGAATCCAGTGCCAGGGGCACTGCAGCATACAGTGAATCCAGTGCCAGTGGCACTGCTGCATGCAGTGAATCCAGTGCCAGTGGCACTGGAGTCTGCAGTGAACCCTGTGCCCGCGGCACTGCACCTTACAGTGAACCCAGTTTCCACGGCACTGTACCCTCCAGTGAACCCATTGCAAGTGGCACTGCAGCATGCAGTGAAGCCAGTGCCAGTGGCACTGCAGCATGTAGTGAATCCATTGCCAGTGGCACTGCAGGATGCAGTGAAGCCAGTGCCAGTGGCACTGCAGCATGCAGTGAAGCCAGTGCCAGTGGCACTGCAGCATGCAGTGAAGCCAGTGCCAGTGGCACTGCAGCATGCAGTGAAGCCAGTGCCAGTGGCACTGCAGCATGCAGTGAATCTAGTGCCAGTGGCACTGTAGTCTGAAGTGAACCCAGTGCCCGCGGCACTGCACCCTCCTGTGAACCCAGTGCCGGCGGCACTGCACCCTCCAGTGAACCCAGTGTCCGTGGCACTGCACCCACCTGTGAACCCAGTGCCAGCGGCACTGCAGCATGCAGTGAATCCAGTGCCAGGGGCAATGCAGCATGCAGTGAATCCAGTGCCAGTGGCACTGCAGCATGCAGTGAATCTAGTGCCAGTGGCACTGTAGTCTGAAGTGAACCCAGTGCCCGCGGCACTGCACCCTCCTGTGAACCCAGTGCCGGCGGCACTGCACCCTCCAGTGAACCCAGTGTCCGTGGCACTGCACCCACCTGTGAACCCAGTGCCAGCGGCACTGCAGCATGCAGTGAATCCAGTGCCAGGTGCACTGCAGCTAGCAGTGAACCCAGTACCTGTGGCACTGCAGTCTGCAGGGAATCCTGTGCCCGCGGCACTGCACCCTCCACCTAACCCAGTGCCAGCGGCACTGCAGCATACAGTGAATCCAGTGCCAGGGGCACTGCTGCATGCAGTGAATCCAGAGCCAGTGGCACTGCAGCATGCAGTGAATCCAGTGCCCGCGGCACTGCCGTCTGCAGGGAATCCAGTGCCCGCGGCACTGCACCCTCCAGTGAACCCAGTGCCAGCGGCACTGCAGCATGCAGTAAATCCAGTGCCAGGGGCTTGCAGCTAGCAGTGAATCCAGTGCCAGTGGCACTGGAGTCTGCAGTGAATCCATTGCCCCTGGCACTGCACCCTCCAGTGAACCCAGTGCCAGCGGCACTGCACGCTCTAGTGAACCCATTGCCAGCGGCATTGCAGCATGCAGTGAATTCAGTGCCAGCGGCACTGCAGCATGCAGTGAATCCAGTGCCAGTGGCACTGCAGCATGCAGTGAATCCAGTGCCAGTGGCACTGGAGTCTGCAGTGAATCCAGTGCCCGCATCACTGCAGTCTGCAGGGAATCCAGTGCCCGTGGCACTGCACCCTCCAGTGAACCCAGTGCCAGCGGCACTGCACCCTCCAGTGAACCCAGTTTCCACGGCACTGCACCCTCCAGTGAACCCATTGCCAGTGGCACTGCAGCATGCAGTGAAGCCAGTGCCAGTGGCACTGCAGCATGCAGTGAACTCAGTTCCCGCGGCACTGCACCCTCCAGTGAACACAGTGCCAGCGGCACTGCAGCCTGCAGTGAATCCAGTGCCCGCGGCAGTGCACCGTACAGTGAACACAGTGCCTTCGGCACCGCAGCCTCCAGTGCCCCGGTGACCATGGCACTGCAGCCACCGGTACCCCAGTGCCCTCGGCCCATACCCTCCAGCTCTTGAAGCCACTCACCGTGCCTGAAGGCCCTCCCCGTGCCTGAATGCACTCCCGGTGCCTGTAGTTACTCCCATTGCCTGAATGGCATGGGTAATCTCTGAAGCTGCACCCCTGCCTGAGGGCATTCTCTGTGTCTCCTTGAGTTCCCTGTGCATGACGGGGCATCCCTTGGTGAAAGGCACATGTGCTCCCCTTGCCCGAATTGCACAGGAGCTCCCCGTGCCTGAAGACTCACCCCATGCCTGAAGAAGCTCCCAGTGCCTGAAGGCAAGCCCCATGCCTGAAGGCGCTCCCCTTGATTCAAGGGCACAGGGACCCCCTGAAGGCTTGCGCCATGCCTGCCGGTGCACCCCTCCCCTGAGGGTGCCGCGTGCCTGATGGCGAGCCCAGTGCCCGACGTCTCGCCCTGTGCCCGAAGAGCACGGAGGCTCCGCGTGCCTGAAGTCGTGCCCTGTGCACGAAGCCGCTCACTGTACCTGAAGGTGCTCCCAGTGCCCGAAGACAAGCCCCATGGTTGAAGGCGTGCACCGTGCCTGAAAATGTTCCCTGGGCCCGAAGCCGCTCCCTGTTCCTGAAGGCACGCCTCTTGCCTGAAACAGCTCCACGTGCCTGTCCTCAAGCCTCTTGCATGAAGGCGAGCCCCGTGCCGGAAGCCTTGCCCCGTGCGTGAAGCCCCGCCTGGTGCCTGAAGGCACACCCCTCGCCTGAAGTCACGCCCCGTGCCTGAATTGCAAGGGCATGCCCAGTGCCTGAGGGTATGCCCAGCGACTGAAGTCGGTCACCCCCGATGACTGAGTCATGCCCAGCGAACGAAGTCACTCCCAAAGTCACTCCAAGTGACTGAAGTCAAAGTCACTCCCAGTGAAGGAAGTTACTCCCAAAGTCCTTCCAAGCGACAGAAGCCTCTCCTCCCGATGTCACTCCCAGTGACGAAAGTCACTCGCTATGTCACTCCCAAGTGAGGGAAGCCTCTCCCAAAGTCACTCCCCGTGACAGAAGTCACTCCCGATGTCACTCCCAGTGACGCAAGTCACTCCCGAATTCACAACCAGTGACGGAAGTCCCTCTCGAAGTCCCTCTCCCAGTGACGGAAGTCACTCCCGAAGTCATTCCCAGGGACTGAAGACAAAGCCACTCCCAGCTGCTGATCCGGCTGCTGAGGTCACCGTTACTCCCAGTGACGGAAGGAAATGTCACACTCGGTGTCTGAAGTGACTCCTAGTGACTGCAGTCGTCACTCCCACTCCCAGTGCCTGAAGTCTTCACTGCCAGTGCCTGAAGTCGGCACTCGCAGTGCCTGAAGGAATTGCAGGGGAAGGACCGAGAGAGCGAGACGCAGAATTCCAAGCAGCGCCTCCAGGCTCTGTGGTCTCGGCACGGAAACTCCCGGGGAAAGACAGAGACAGAGGGAGACACAGAATCCCATGCAGCCCCCAGGCTCTGTGCTCTCACCACAGAGCCTCCTGGGGAAGGACAGAGAGGGAGGCACAGAATCCCAAGCAGCCCCTCCAGGCTCTGTGCTCGCAGCACAGAGCCTCCAGTTCCTGAAGCCACTCACCATGCCTGAAGGCACTCCCCGTGCCTGAATGCGCTCCCCGTTCCTGAAGGCATTCCCTTTGCCTGAAGGCGCAAGCGCTCTCTGAGGGCGCACCCCGTGGGTGACGGCGCACCCCTTGCCTGAGGGCGCCCTGCGCCTGAGGGCGAGCCCAGTGCCTGATGACGCGCCCTGTGCCCGAAGAGCACAGGGGCTCCCCGTGCCTGAAGTCGCACCCCGTGCATGAAGCCGCTCACTGTACCTGGAGGTGCTCCCAGGGCCTGAAGACAAGCTCCATGGTTGAAGGTGCGCCCCGTGCTGGAAAACGCTCCATGTGCCCGAAGGGGCTCCTGTTCCTGAAGGCAGGCCTCTTGCCTGAAACAGCTCCACGTGTCTGTACTAAAGCCCCTTGCCTGCAGGCAAGGCCCGTGCCTGAAGGAAAGCCCTGTGCCTGAAGCCTTGCCCCACGCATGAAGCCCCGCCCAGGGCCTGAAGGCACGCCCCTGGCCTGAAGGCATGCCCCATGCCCGAAGGCTTGCCCCATGCGTGAATTCTCACCCTGTGCCTGAAGTCTAGCCCCCCGCCTGAAGGGCACAGGCACGCTCAGGGCCCGAGGGCATGCCCAGGGACTGAAGTCAGTCACTCCCAATGACCGAAGTCACTCCTAGTGACGGAAGTCCCTCGCAAAGACACACACAGTGACGGAAGTCCCACTCGAAGTCACTCCCACGGACGGAAGTCACTCCCGAAGTCACCCCCAGGGACTGAAGTCACTCCTGACGTCACTCCCAGTGCCTGAAGTCCGCAATCCCAGTTCCTGGAGGAACTGGAGGGGAAGGACAGAGAGAGGGAGACACACAATCCCATGCAGCCTCCAGCTCTGTGCTCCAACCAGAGACCCCTGGGGAAAAACAGACAGGGAGACTCAGAATCCCAAGCAGCCCATCCAGGCTCCAGTGCCAGCCGTACCGGGGCACAGGACGCCCCAGCGACCGCGGGACTGGAGCTTCCGGTGACCCGAGGGACCGCGGCCCTGGAGCCTCCAAGGACCACAGTGTCCACGTCACTGCAGACTCCAATGAACCCAGTGCCCGCGGCACTGCGGCCTCCAGGGAGCCCAGTGCCCGCGGCACTGCACACTCGAGTGAACGCTGTGCCCGCGACACGGCAGTCAGCTGTGAACCAAGCGCCTGAGGCACTGCAGCGTGCAGTGAACCCAGTGCCCTCTGCACTGCAGCCTCCAGTGAACACACTGCCCACGACACTGCAGCTTCCAGTGAAGGCAGTGCCCGATGCACTGCACCCTCCAGTGAACGCAGTGCCTGCGGAAGTTCACCCCCAGTGAACCCATGACCGTTGCACTGCACGCTCCAGCGAACCCAGTGCCCCAGGCACTGCACCCTCCAGTAAACCCAGTGCCCGCGGCACTGCAAATTCGAGTGAACCCAGGGCCCAAGGCACTGCACCGTCCAGTGAACCCATTGCCAGTGGCACTGCAGCATGCAGTGAATCCAGTGCCAGTGGCGCTGGAGTCTGCAGTGAACCCAGTGCCCGCGGCACTGCACCCTCCAGTGAACCCAGTGTCCGCGGCACTGCACCCTCCATTGAACCCAGTGCCAGCGGCACTGCAGCATGCAGTGAATCCAGTGCCAGGGGCACTGCAGCTAGCAGTGAATCCAGTGCCAGTGGCACTGGAGTCTGCAGTGAATCCAGTGCCCCTGTCACTGCACCCTCCAGTGAACCCAGTGCCAGCGGCACTGCACGCTCTAGTGAACCCATTGCCAGCGGCACTGC
This sequence comes from Panthera pardus, assembly GCF_024362965.1. Taxonomy (NCBI): domain Eukaryota; kingdom Metazoa; phylum Chordata; class Mammalia; order Carnivora; family Felidae; genus Panthera; species Panthera pardus. The sequence continues at coordinate 18,421 of NW_026527007.1, read as the reverse complement.
AGCATGCAGTGAATCCATTGCCAGTGGCACTGCAGCATGCAGTGAATCCAGTGCCAGGGGCACTGCAGCATGCAGTGAAGCCAGTGCCAGTGGCACTGCAGCATGCAGCGAACCCAGTGACCGTGGCACTGGAGTCTGCAGTGAATCCAGTGCCCCTGGCACTGCACCCTCCAGTGAACCCAGTGCCAGCGGCACTGCACGCTCTAGTGAACCCATTGCGAGCGGCATTGCAGAATGCAGTGAAATCATTGCCAGCAGCACTGCAGCATGCAGTGAATCCAGTGCCAGGGGCACTGCAGCATGCAGTGAATCCAGTGCCAGGGGCACTGCAGCATGCAGTGAATCCAGTGCCAGTGGCACTGGAGTCTGCAGTGAACCCAGTGCCCGTGGCACTGCAGCCTCCAGTGAACCCAGTGTCCGCGGCACTGCACCCTCCAGTGAACCCAGTGCCAGCGGCACTGCACCCTCCAGTGAATCCAGTGCCAGGGGCACTGCAGCATACAGTGAATCCAGTGCCAGTGGCACTGCTGCATGCAGTGAATCCAGTGCCAGTGGCACTGGAGTCTGCAGTGAACCCTGTGCCCGCGGCACTGCACCTTACAGTGAACCCAGTTTCCACGGCACTGTACCCTCCAGTGAACCCATTGCAAGTGGCACTGCAGCATGCAGTGAAGCCAGTGCCAGTGGCACTGCAGCATGTAGTGAATCCATTGCCAGTGGCACTGCAGGATGCAGTGAAGCCAGTGCCAGTGGCACTGCAGCATGCAGTGAAGCCAGTGCCAGTGGCACTGCAGCATGCACTGAAGCCAGTGCCAGTGGCACTGCAGCATGCAGTGAAGCCAGTGCCAGTGGCACTGCAGCATGCAGTGAATCTAGTGCCAGTGGCACTGTAGTCTGAAGTGAACCCAGTGCCCGCGGCACTGCACCCTCCTGTGAACCCAGTGCCGGCGGCACTGCACCCTCCAGTGAACCCAGTGTCCGTGGCACTGCACCCACCTGTGAACCCAGTGCCAGCGGCACTGCAGCATGCAGTGAATCCAGTGCCAGGGGCAATGCAGCATGCAGTGAATCCAGTGCCAGTGGCACTGCAGCATGCAGTGAATCTAGTGCCAGTGGCACTGTAGTCTGAAGTGAACCCAGTGCCCGCGGCACTGCACCCTCCTGTGAACCCAGTGCCGGCGGCACTGCACCCTCCAGTGAACCCAGTGTCCGTGGCACTGCACCCACCTGTGAACCCAGTGCCAGCGGCACTGCAGCATGCAGTGAATCCAGTGCCAGGTGCACTGCAGCTAGCAGTGAACCCAGTACCTGTGGCACTGCAGTCTGCAGGGAATCCTGTGCCCGCGGCACTGCACCCTCCACCTAACCCAGTGCCAGCGGCACTGCAGCATACAGTGAATCCAGTGCCAGTGGCACTGCTGCATGCAGTGAATCCAATGCCAGCGGCACTGCAGCATGCAGTGAATCCAGTGCCAGCGGCACTGCAGCATGCAGTGAATCCAGTGCCAGTGGCTCTGCAGCATGAAGTGAATCCAGTGCCAGTGGCACTGCAGCATGCAGTGAATCCAGAGCCAGTGGCACTGCAGCATGCAGTGAATCCAGTGCCCGCGGCACTGCCGTCTGCAGGGAATCCAGTGCCCGCGGCACTGCACCCTCCAGTGAACCCAGTGCCAGCGGCACTGCAGCATGCAATAAATCCAGTGCCAGGGGCTTGCAGCTAGCAGTGAATCCAGTGCCAGTGGCACTGGAGTCTGCAGTGAATCCATTGCCCCTGGCACTGCACCCTCCAGTGAACCCAGTGCCAGCGGCACTGCACGCTCTAGTGAACCCATTGCCAGCGGCATTGCAGCATGCAGTGAATTCAGTGCCAGCGGCACTGCAGCATGCAGTGAATCCAGTGCCAGTGGCACTGCAGCATGCAGTGAATCCAGCGCCAGTGGCACTGGAGTCTGCAGTGAATCCAGTGCCCGCATCACTGCAGTCTGCAGGGAATCCAGTGCCCGTGGCACTGCACCCTCCAGTGAACCCAGTGCCAGCGGCACTGCACCCTCCAGTGAACCCAGTTTCCACGGCACTGCACCCTCCAGTGAACCCATTGCCAGTGGCACTGCAGCATGCAGTGAAGCCAGTGCCAGTGGCACTGCAGCATGCAGTGAACTCAGTTCCCGCGGCACTGCACCCTCCAGTGAACACAGTGCCAGCGGCACTGCAGCCTGCAGTGAATCCAGTGCCCGCGGCAGTGCACCGTACAGTGAACACAGTGCCTTCGGCACCGCAGCCTCCAGTGCCCCGGTGACCATGGCACTGCAGCCACCGGTACCCCAGTGCCCTCGGCCCATACCCTCCAGCTCTTGAAGCCACTCACCGTGCCTGAAGGCCCTCCCCGTGCCTGAATGCACTCCCGGTGCCTGTAGTTACTCCCATTGCCTGAATGGCATGGGTAATCTCTGAAGCTGCACCCCTGCCTGAGGGCATTCTCTGTGTCTCCTTGAGTTCCCTGTGCATGACGGGGCATCCCTTGGTGAAAGGCACATGTGCTCCCCTTGCCCGAATTGCACAGGAGCTCCCCGTGCCTGAAGACTCACCCCATGCCTGAAGAAGCTCCCAGTGCCTGAAGGCAAGCCCCATGTCTGAAGGCGCTCCCCTTGATTCAAGGGCACAGGGACCCCCTGAAGGCTTGCGCCATGCCTGCCGGTGCACCCCTCCCCTGAGGGTGCCGCGTGCCTGATGGCGAGCCCAGTGCCCGACGTCTCGCCCTGTGCCCGAAGAGCACGGAGGCTCCGCGTGCCTGAAGTCGTGCCCTGTGCACGAAGCCGCTCACTGTACCTGAAGGTGCTCCCAGTGCCCGAAGACAAGCCCCATGGTTGAAGGCGTGCACCGTGCCTGAAAATGTTCCCTGGGCCCGAAGCCGCTCCCTGTTCCTGAAGGCACGCCTCTTGCCTGAAACAGCTCCACGTGCCTGTCCTCAAGCCTCTTGCATGAAGGCGAGCCCCGTGCCGGAAGCCTTGCCCCGTGCGTGAAGCCCCGCCTGGTGCCTGAAGGCACACCCCTCGCCTGAAGTCACGCCCCGTGCCTGAATTGCAAGGGCATGCCCAGTGCCTGAGGGTATGCCCAGCGACTGAAGTCGGTCACCCCCGATGACTGAGTCATGCCCAGCGAACGAAGTCACTCCCAAAGTCACTCCAAGTGACTGAAGTCAAAGTCACTCCCAGTGAAGGAAGTTACTCCCAAAGTCCTTCCAAGCGACAGAAGCCTCTCCTCCCGATGTCACTCCCAGTGACGAAAGTCACTCGCTATGTCACTCCCAAGTGAGGGAAGCCTCTCCCAAAGTCACTCCCCGTGACAGAAGTCACTCCCGATGTCACTCCCAGTGACGCAAGTCACTCCCGAATTCACAACCAGTGACGGAAGTCCCTCTCGAAGTCCCTCTCCCAGTGACGGAAGTCACTCCCGAAGTCATTCCCAGGGACTGAAGACAAAGCCACTCCCAGCTGCTGATCCGGCTGCTGAGGTCACCGTTACTCCCAGTGACGGAAGGAAATGTCACACTCGGTGTCTGAAGTGACTCCTAGTGACTGCAGTCGTCACTCCCACTCCCAGTGCCTGAAGTCTTCACTGCCAGTGCCTGAAGTCGGCACTCGCAGTGCCTGAAGGAATTGCAGGGGAAGGACCGAGAGAGCGAGACGCAGAATTCCAAGCAGCGCCTCCAGGCTCTGTGGTCTCGGCACGGAAACTCCCGGGGAAAGACAGAGACAGAGGGAGACACAGAATCCCATGCAGCCCCCAGGCTCTGTGCTCTCACCACAGAGCCTCCTGGGGAAGGACAGAGAGGGAGGCACAGAATCCCAAGCAGCCCCTCCAGGCTCTGTGCTCGCAGCACAGAGCCTCCAGTTCCTGAAGCCACTCACCATGCCTGAAGGCACTCCCCGTGCCTGAATGCGCTCCCCGTTCCTGAAGGCATTCCCTTTGCCTGAAGGCACAAGCGCTCTCTGAGGGCGCACCCCGTGGGTGACGGCGCACCCCTTGCCTGAGGGCGCCCTGCGCCTGAGGGCGAGCCCAGTGCCTGATGACGCGCCCTGTGCCCGAAGAGCACAGGGGCTCCCCGTGCCTGAAGTCGCACCCCGTGCATGAAGCCGCTCACTGTACCTGGAGGTGCTCCCAGGGCCTGAAGACAAGCTCCATGGTTGAAGGTGCGCCCCGTGCTGGAAAACGCTCCATGTGCCCGAAGGGGCTCCTGTTCCTGAAGGCAGGCCTCTTGCCTGAAACAGCTCCACGTGTCTGTACTAAAGCCCCTTGCCTGCAGGCAAGGCCCGTGCCTGAAGGAAAGCCCTGTGCCTGAAGCCTTGCCCCACGCATGAAGCCCCGCCCAGGGCCTGAAGGCACGCCCCTGGCCTGAAGGCATGCCCCATGCCCGAAGGCTTGCCCCATGCGTGAATTCTCACCCTGTGCCTGAAGTCTAGCCCCCCGCCTGAAGGGCACAGGCACGCTCAGGGCCCGAGGGCATGCCCAGGGACTGAAGTCAGTCACTCCCAATGACCGAAGTCACTCCTAGTGACGGAAGTCCCTCGCAAAGACACACACAGTGACGGAAGTCCCACTCGAAGTCACTCCCACGGACGGAAGTCACTCCCGAAGTCACCCCCAGGGACTGAAGTCACTCCTGACGTCACTCCCAGTGCCTGAAGTCCGCAATCCCAGTTCCTGGAGGAACTGGAGGGGAAGGACAGAGAGAGGGAGACACACAATCCCATGCAGCCTCCAGCTCTGTGCTCCAACCAGAGACCCCTGGGGAAAAACAGACAGGGAGACTCAGAATCCCAAGCAGCCCATCCAGGCTCCAGTGCCAGCCGTACCGGGGCACAGGACGCCCCAGCGACCGCGGGACTGGAGCTTCCGGTGACCCGAGGGACCGCGGCCCTGGAGCCTCCAAGGACCACAGTGTCCACGTCACTGCAGACTCCAATGAACCCAGTGCCCGCGGCACTGCGGCCTCCAGGGAGCCCAGTGCCCGCGGCACTGCACACTCGAGTGAACGCTGTGCCCGCGACACGGCAGTCAGCCGTGAACCAAGCGCCTGAGGCACTGCAGCGTGCAGTGAACCCAGTGCCCTCTGCACTGCAGCCTCCAGTGAACACACTGCCCACGACACTGCAGCTTCCAGTGAAGGCAGTGCCCGATGCACTGCACCCTCCAGTGAACGCAGTGCCTGCGGAAGTTCACCCCCAGTGAACCCATGACCGTTGCACTGCACGCTCCAGCGAACCCAGTGCCCCAGGCACTGCACCCTCCAGTAAACCCAGTGCCCGCGGCACTGCAAATTCGAGTGAACCCAGGGCCCAAGGCACTGCACCGTCCAGTGAACCCATTGCCAGTGGCACTGCAGCATGCAGTGAATCCAGTGCCAGTGGCACTGGAGTCTGCAGTGAACCCAGTGCCCGCGGCACTGCACCCTCCAGTGAACCCAGTGTCCGCGGCACTGCACCCTCCATTGAACCCAGTGCCAGCGGCACTGCAGCATGCAGTGAATCCAGTGCCAGGGGCACTGCAGCTAGCAGTGAATCCAGTGCCAGTGGCACTGGAGTCTGCAGTGAATCCAGTGCCCCTGTCACTGCACCCTCCAGTGAACCCAGTGCCAGCGGCACTGCACGCTCTAGTGAACCCATTGCCAGCGGCACTGCAGCATGCAGTGAATCCATTGCCAGTGGCACTGCAGCATGCAGTGAATCCAGTGCCAGGGGCACTGCAGCATGCAGTGAAGCCAGTGCCAGTGGCACTGCAGCATGCAGCGAACCCAGTGACCGTGGCACTGGAGTCTGCAGTGAATCCAGTGCCCCTGGCACTGCACCCTCCAGTGAACCCAGTGCCAGCGGCACTGCACGCTCTAGTGAACCCATTGCGAGCGGCATTGCAGAATGCAGTGAAATCATTGCCAGCAGCACTGCAGCATGCAGTGAATCCAGTGCCAGGGGCACTGCAGCATGCAGTGAATCCAGTGCCAGGGGCACTGCAGCATGCAGTGAATCCAGTGCCAGTGGCACTGGAGTCTGCAGTGAACCCAGTGCCCGCGGCACTGCAGCCTCCAGTGAACCCAGTGTCCGCGGCACTGCACCCTCCAGTGAACCCAGTGCCAGCGGCACTGCACCCTCCAGTGAATCCAGTGCCAGGGGCACTGCAGCATACAGTGAATCCAGTGCCAGTGGCACTGCTGCATGCAGTGAATCCAGTGCCAGTGGCACTGGAGTCTGCAGTGAACCCTGTGCCCGCGGCACTGCACCTTACAGTGAACCCAGTTTCCACGGCACTGTACCCTCCAGTGAACCCATTGCAAGTGGCACTGCAGCATGCAGTGAAGCCAGTGCCAGTGGCACTGCAGCATGTAGTGAATCCATTGCCAGTGGCACTGCAGGATGCAGTGAAGCCAGTGCCAGTGGCACTGCAGCATGCAGTGAAGCCAGTGCCAGTGGCACTGCAGCATGCAGTGAAGCCAGTGCCAGTGGCACTGCAGCATGCAGTGAAGCCAGTGCCAGTGGCACTGCAGCATGCAGTGAATCTAGTGCCAGTGGCACTGTAGTCTGAAGTGAACCCAGTGCCCGCGGCACTGCACCCTCCTGTGAACCCAGTGCCGGCGGCACTGCACCCTCCAGTGAACCCAGTGTCCGTGGCACTGCACCCACCTGTGAACCCAGTGCCAGCGGCACTGCAGCATGCAGTGAATCCAGTGCCAGGGGCAATGCAGCATGCAGTGAATCCAGTGCCAGTGGCACTGCAGCATGCAGTGAATCTAGTGCCAGTGGCACTGTAGTCTGAAGTGAACCCAGTGCCCGCGGCACTGCACCCTCCTGTGAACCCAGTGCCGGCGGCACTGCACCCTCCAGTGAACCCAGTGTCCGTGGCACTGCACCCACCTGTGAACCCGGTGCCAGCGGCACTGCAGCATGCAGTGAATCCAGTGCCAGGTGCACTGCAGCTAGCAGTGAACCCAGTACCTGTGGCACTGCAGTCTGCAGGGAATCCTGTGCCCGCGGCACTGCACCCTCCACCTAACCCAGTGCCAGCGGCACTGCAGCATACAGTGAATCCAGTGCCAGTGGCACTGCTGCATGCAGTGAATCCAATGCCAGCGGCACTGCAGCATGCAGTGAATCCAGTGCCAGCGGCACTGCAGCATGCAGTGAATCCAGTGCCAGTGGCTCTGCAGCATGAAGTGAATCCAGTGCCAGTGGCACTGCAGCATGCAGTGAATCCAGAGCCAGTGGCACTGCAGCATGCAGTGAATCCAGTGCCCGCGGCACTGCCGTCTGCAGGGAATCCAGTGCCCGCGGCACTGCACCCTCCAGTGAACCCAGTGCCAGCGGCACTGCAGCATGCAGTAAATCCAGTGCCAGGGGCTTGCAGCTAGCAGTGAATCCAGTGCCAGTGGCACTGGAGTCTGCAGTGAATCCATTGCCCCTGGCACTGCACCCTCCAGTGAACCCAGTGCCAGCGGCACTGCACGCTCTAGTGAACCCATTGCCAGCGGCATTGCAGCATGCAGTGAATTCAGTGCCAGTGGCACTGCAGCATGCAGTGAATCCAGTGCCAGTGGCACTGCAGCATGCAGTGAATCCAGTGCCAGTGGCACTGGAGTCTGCAGTGAATCCAGTGCCCGCATCACTGCAGTCTGCAGGGAATCCAGTGCCCGTGGCACTGCACCCTCCAGTGAACCCAGTGCCAGCGGCACTGCACCCTCCAGTGAACCCAGTTTCCACGGCACTGCACCCTCCAGTGAACCCATTGCCAGTGGCACTGCAGCATGCAGTGAAGCCAGTGCCAGTGGCACTGCAGCATGCAGTGAACTCAGTTCCCGCGGCACTGCACCCTCCAGTGAACACAGTGCCAGCGGCACTGCAGCCTGCAGTGAATCCAGTGCCCGCGGCAGTGCACCGTACAGTGAACACAGTGCCTTCGGCACCGCAGCCTCCAGTGCCCCGGTGACCATGGCACTGCAGCCACCGGTACCCCAGTGCCCTCGGCCCATACCCTCCAGCTCTTGAAGCCACTCACCGTGCCTGAAGGCCCTCCCCGTGCCTGAATGCACTCCCGGTGCCTGTAGTTACTCCCATTGCCTGAATGGCATGGGTAATCTCTGAAGCTGCACCCCTGCCTGAGGGCATTCTCTGTGTCTCCTTGAGTTCCCTGTGCATGACGGGGCATCCCTTGGTGAAAGGCACATGTGCTCCCCTTGCCCGAATTGCACAGGAGCTCCCCGTGCCTGAAGACTCACCCCATGCCTGAAGAAGCTCCCAGTGCCTGAAGGCAAGCCCCATGCCTGAAGGCGCTCCCCTTGATTCAAGGGCACAGGGACCCCCTGAAGGCTTGCGCCATGCCTGCCGGTGCACCCCTCCCCTGAGGGTGCCGCGTGCCTGATGGCGAGCCCAGTGCCCGACGTCTCGCCCTGTGCCCGAAGAGCACGGAGGCTCCGCGTGCCTGAAGTCGTGCCCTGTGCACGAAGCCGCTCACTGTACCTGAAGGTGCTCCCAGTGCCCGAAGACAAGCCCCATGGTTGAAGGCGTGCACCGTGCCTGAAAATGTTCCCTGGGCCCGAAGCCGCTCCCTGTTCCTGAAGGCACGCCTCTTGCCTGAAACAGCTCCACGTGCCTGTCCTCAAGCCTCTTGCATGAAGGCGAGCCCCGTGCCGGAAGCCTTGCCCCGTGCGTGAAGCCCCGCCTGGTGCCTGAAGGCACACCCCTCGCCTGAAGTCACGCCCCGTGCCTGAATTGCAAGGGCATGCCCAGTGCCTGAGGGTATGCCCAGCGACTGAAGTCGGTCACCCCCGATGACTGAGTCATGCCCAGCGAACGAAGTCACTCCCAAAGTCACTCCAAGTGACTGAAGTCAAAGTCACTCCCAGTGAAGGAAGTTACTCCCAAAGTCCTTCCAAGCGACAGAAGCCTCTCCTCCCGATGTCACTCCCAGTGACGAAAGTCACTCGCTATGTCACTCCCAAGTGAGGGAAGCCTCTCCCAAAGTCACTCCCCGTGACAGAAGTCACTCCCGATGTCACTCCCAGTGACGCAAGTCACTCCCGAATTCACAACCAGTGACGGAAGTCCCTCTCGAAGTCCCTCTCCCAGTGACGGAAGTCACTCCCGAAGTCATTCCCAGGGACTGAAGACAAAGCCACTCCCAGCTGCTGATCCGGCTGCTGAGGTCACCGTTACTCCCAGTGACGGAAGGAAATGTCACACTCGGTGTCTGAAGTGACTCCTAGTGACTGCAGTCGTCACTCCCACTCCCAGTGCCTGAAGTCTTCACTGCCAGTGCCTGAAGTCGGCACTCGCAGTGCCTGAAGGAATTGCAGGGGAAGGACCGAGAGAGCGAGACGCAGAATTCCAAGCAGCGCCTCCAGGCTCTGTGGTCTCGGCACGGAAACTCCCGGGGAAAGACAGAGACAGAGGGAGACACAGAATCCCATGCAGCCCCCAGGCTCTGTGCTCTCACCACAGAGCCTCCTGGGGAAGGACAGAGAGGGAGGCACAGAATCCCAAGCAGCCCCTCCAGGCTCTGTGCTCGCAGCACAGAGCCTCCAGTTCCTGAAGCCACTCACCATGCCTGAAGGCACTCCCCGTGCCTGAATGCGCTCCCCGTTCCTGAAGGCATTCCCTTTGCCTGAAGGCACAAGCGCTCTCTGAGGGCGCACCCCGTGGGTGACGGCGCACCCCTTGCCTGAGGGCGCCCTGCGCCTGAGGGCGAGCCCAGTGCCTGATGACGCGCCCTGTGCCCGAAGAGCACAGGGGCTCCCCGTGCCTGAAGTCGCACCCCGTGCATGAAGCCGCTCACTGTACCTGGAGGTGCTCCCAGGGCCTGAAGACAAGCTCCATGGTTGAAGGTGCGCCCCGTGCTGGAAAACGCTCCATGTGCCCGAAGGGGCTCCTGTTCCTGAAGGCAGGCCTCTTGCCTGAAACAGCTCCACGTGTCTGTACTAAAGCCCCTTGCCTGCAGGCAAGGCCCGTGCCTGAAGGAAAGCCCTGTGCCTGAAGCCTTGCCCCACGCATGAAGCCCCGCCCAGGGCCTGAAGGCACGCCCCTGGCCTGAAGGCATGCCCCATGCCCGAAGGCTTGCCCCATGCGTGAATTCTCACCCTGTGCCTGAAGTCTAGCCCCCCGCCTGAAGGGCACAGGCACGCTCAGGGCCCGAGGGCATGCCCAGGGACTGAAGTCAGTCACTCCCAATGACCGAAGTCACTCCTAGTGACGGAAGTCCCTCGCAAAGACACACACAGTGACGGAAGTCCCACTCGAAGTCACTCCCACGGACGGAAGTCACTCCCGAAGTCACCCCCAGGGACTGAAGTCACTCCTGACGTCACTCCCAGTGCCTGAAGTCCGCAATCCCAGTTCCTGGAGGAACTGGAGGGGAAGGACAGAGAGAGGGAGACACACAATCCCATGCAGCCTCCAGCTCTGTGCTCCAACCAGAGACCCCTGGGGAAAAACAGACAGGGAGACTCAGAATCCCAAGCAGCCCATCCAGGCTCCAGTGCCAGCCGTACCGGGGCACAGGACGCCCCAGCGACCGCGGGACTGGAGCTTCCGGTGACCCGAGGGACCGCGGCCCTGGAGCCTCCAAGGACCACAGTGTCCACGTCACTGCAGACTCCAATGAACCCAGTGCCCGCGGCACTGCGGCCTCCAGGGAGCCCAGTGCCCGCGGCACTGCACACTCGAGTGAACGCTGTGCCCGCGACACGGCAGTCAGCCGTGAACCAAGCGCCTGAGGCACTGCAGCGTGCAGTGAACCCAGTGCCCTCTGCACTGCAGCCTCCAGTGAACACACTGCCCACGACACTGCAGCTTCCAGTGAAGGCAGTGCCCGATGCACTGCACCCTCCAGTGAACGCAGTGCCTGCGGAAGTTCACCCCCAGTGAACCCATGACCGTTGCACTGCACGCTCCAGCGAACCCAGTGCCCCAGGCACTGCACCCTCCAGTAAACCCAGTGCCCGCGGCACTGCAAATTCGAGTGAACCCAGGGCCCAAGGCACTGCACCGTCCAGTGAACCCATTGCCAGTGGCACTGCAGCATGCAGTGAATCCAGTGCCAGTGGCGCTGGAGTCTGCAGTGAACCCAGTGCCCGCGGCACTGCACCCTCCAGTGAACCCAGTGTCCGCGGCACTGCACCCTCCATTGAACCCAGTGCCAGCGGCACTGCAGCATGCAGTGAATCCAGTGCCAGGGGCACTGCAGCTAGCAGTGAATCCAGTGCCAGTGGCACTGGAGTCTGCAGTGAATCCAGTGCCCCTGTCACTGCACCCTCCAGTGAACCCAGTGCCAGCGGCACTGCACGCTCTAGTGAACCCATTGCCAGCGGCACTGCAGCATGCAGTGAATCCATTGCCAGTGGCACTGCAGCATGCAGTGAATCCAGTGCCAGGGGCACTGCAGCATGCAGTGAAGCCAGTGCCAGTGGCACTGCAGCATGCAGCGAACCCAGTGACCGTGGCACTGGAGTCTGCAGTGAATCCAGTGCCCCTGGCACTGCACCCTCCAGTGAACCCAGTGCCAGCGGCACTGCACGCTCTAGTGAACCCATTGCGAGCGGCATTGCAGAATGCAGTGAAATCATTGCCAGCAGCACTGCAGCATGCAGTGAATCCAGTGCCAGGGGCACTGCAGCATGCAGTGAATCCAGTGCCAGTGGCACTGGAGTCTGCAGTGAACCCAGTGCCCGTGGCACTGCAGCCTCCAGTGAACCCAGTGTCCGCGGCACTGCACCCTCCAGTGAACCCAGTGCCAGCGGCACTGCACCCTCCAGTGAATCCAGTGCCAGGGGCACTGCAAAATACAGTGAATCCAGTGCCAGTGGCACTGCTGCATGCAGTGAATCCAGTGCCAGTGGCACTGGAGTCTGCAGTGAACCCTGTGCCCGCGGCACTGCACCTTACAGTGAACCCAGTTTCCACGGCACTGTACCCTCCAGTGAACCCATTGCAAGTGGCACTGCAGCATGCAGTGAAGCCAGTGCCAGTGGCACTGCAGCATGTAGTGAATCCATTGCCAGTGGCACTGCAGGATGCAGTGAAGCCAGTGCCAGTGGCACTGCAGCATGCAGTGAAGCCAGTGCCAGTGGCACTGCAGCATGCAGTGAAGCCAGTGCCAGTGGCACTGCAGCATGCAGTGAAGCCAGTGCCAGTGGCACTGCAGCATGCAGTGAATCTAGTGTCAGTGGCACTGTAGTCTGAAGTGAACCCAGTGCCCGCGGCACTGCACCCTCCTGTGAACCCAGTGCCGGCGGCACTGCACCCTCCAGTGAACCCAGTGTCCGTGGCACTGCACCCACCTGTGAACCCAGTGCCAGCGGCACTGCAGCATGCAGTGAATCCAGTGCCAGGGGCAATGCAGCATGCAGTGAATCCAGTGCCAGTGGCACTGCAGCATGCAGTGAATCTAGTGCCAGTGGCACTGTAGTCTGAAGTGAACCCAGTGCCCGCGGCACTGCACCCTCCTGTGAACCCAGTGCCGGCGGCACTGCACCCTCCAGTGAACCCAGTGTCCGTGGCACTGCACCCACCTGTGAACCCAGTGCCAGCGGCACTGCAGCATGCAGTGAATCCAGTGCCAGGTGCACTGCAGCTAGCAGTGAACCCAGTACCTGTGGCACTGCAGTCTGCAGGGAATCCTGTGCCCGCGGCACTGCACCCTCCACCTAACCCAGTGCCAGCGGCACTGCAGCATACAGTGAATCCAGTGCCAGGGGCACTGCTGCATGCAGTGAATCCAGAGCCAGTGGCACTGCAGCATGCAGTGAATCCAGTGCCCGCGGCACTGCCGTCTGCAGGGAATCCAGTGCCCGCGGCACTGCACCCTCCAGTGAACCCAGTGCCAGCGGCACTGCAGCATGCAGTAAATCCAGTGCCAGGGGCTTGCAGCTAGCAGTGAATCCAGTGCCAGTGGCACTGGAGTCTGCAGTGAATCCATTGCCCCTGGCACTGCACCCTCCAGTGAACCCAGTGCCAGCGGCACTGCACGCTCTAGTGAACCCATTGCCAGCGGCATTGCAGCATGCAGTGAATTCAGTGCCAGCGGCACTGCAGCATGCAGTGAATCCAGTGCCAGTGGCACTGCAGCATGCAGTGAATCCAGTGCCAGTGGCACTGGAGTCTGCAGTGAATCCAGTGCCCGCATCACTGCAGTCTGCAGGGAATCCAGTGCCCGTGGCACTGCACCCTCCAGTGAACCCAGTGCCAGCGGCACTGCACCCTCCAGTGAACCCAGTTTCCACGGCACTGCACCCTCCAGTGAACCCATTGCCAGTGGCACTGCAGCATGCAGTGAAGCCAGTGCCAGTGGCACTGCAGCATGCAGTGAACTCAGTTCCCGCGGCACTGCACCCTCCAGTGAACACAGTGCCAGCGGCACTGCAGCCTGCAGTGAATCCAGTGCCCGCGGCAGTGCACCGTACAGTGAACACAGTGCCTTCGGCACCGCAGCCTCCAGTGCCCCGGTGACCATGGCACTGCAGCCACCGGTACCCCAGTGCCCTCGGCCCATACCCTCCAGCTCTTGAAGCCACTCACCGTGCCTGAAGGCCCTCCCCGTGCCTGAATGCACTCCCGGTGCCTGTAGTTACTCCCATTGCCTGAATGGCATGGGTAATCTCTGAAGCTGCACCCCTGCCTGAGGGCATTCTCTGTGTCTCCTTGAGTTCCCTGTGCATGACGGGGCATCCCTTGGTGAAAGGCACATGTGCTCCCCTTGCCCGAATTGCACAGGAGCTCCCCGTGCCTGAAGACTCACCCCATGCCTGAAGAAGCTCCCAGTGCCTGAAGGCAAGCCCCATGCCTGAAGGCGCTCCCCTTGATTCAAGGGCACAGGGACCCCCTGAAGGCTTGCGCCATGCCTGCCGGTGCACCCCTCCCCTGAGGGTGCCGCGTGCCTGATGGCGAGCCCAGTGCCCGACGTCTCGCCCTGTGCCCGAAGAGCACGGAGGCTCCGCGTGCCTGAAGTCGTGCCCTGTGCACGAAGCCGCTCACTGTACCTGAAGGTGCTCCCAGTGCCCGAAGACAAGCCCCATGGTTGAAGGCGTGCACCGTGCCTGAAAATGTTCCCTGGGCCCGAAGCCGCTCCCTGTTCCTGAAGGCACGCCTCTTGCCTGAAACAGCTCCACGTGCCTGTCCTCAAGCCTCTTGCATGAAGGCGAGCCCCGTGCCGGAAGCCTTGCCCCGTGCGTGAAGCCCCGCCTGGTGCCTGAAGGCACACCCCTCGCCTGAAGTCACGCCCCGTGCCTGAATTGCAAGGGCATGCCCAGTGCCTGAGGGTATGCCCAGCGACTGAAGTCGGTCACCCCCGATGACTGAGTCATGCCCAGCGAACGAAGTCACTCCCAAAGTCACTCCAAGTGACTGAAGTCAAAGTCACTCCCAGTGAAGGAAGTTACTCCCAAAGTCCTTCCAAGCGACAGAAGCCTCTCCTCCCGATGTCACTCCCAGTGACGAAAGTCACTCGCTATGTCACTCCCAAGTGAGGGAAGCCTCTCCCAAAGTCACTCCCCGTGACAGAAGTCACTCCCGATGTCACTCCCAGTGACGCAAGTCACTCCCGAATTCACAACCAGTGACGGAAGTCCCTCTCGAAGTCCCTCTCCCAGTGACGGAAGTCACTCCCGAAGTCATTCCCAGGGACTGAAGACAAAGCCACTCCCAGCTGCTGATCCGGCTGCTGAGGTCACCGTTACTCCCAGTGACGGAAGGAAATGTCACACTCGGTGTCTGAAGTGACTCCTAGTGACTGCAGTCGTCACTCCCACTCCCAGTGCCTGAAGTCTTCACTGCCAGTGCCTGAAGTCGGCACTCGCAGTGCCTGAAGGAATTGCAGGGGAAGGACCGAGAGAGCGAGACGCAGAATTCCAAGCAGCGCCTCCAGGCTCTGTGGTCTCGGCACGGAAACTCCCGGGGAAAGACAGAGACAGAGGGAGACACAGAATCCCATGCAGCCCCCAGGCTCTGTGCTCTCACCACAGAGCCTCCTGGGGAAGGACAGAGAGGGAGGCACAGAATCCCAAGCAGCCCCTCCAGGCTCTGTGCTCGCAGCACAGAGCCTCCAGTTCCTGAAGCCACTCACCATGCCTGAAGGCACTCCCCGTGCCTGAATGCGCTCCCCGTTCCTGAAGGCATTCCCTTTGCCTGAAGGCACAAGCGCTCTCTGAGGGCGCACCCCGTGGGTGACGGCGCACCCCTTGCCTGAGGGCGCCCTGCGCCTGAGGGCGAGCCCAGTGCCTGATGACGCGCCCTGTGCCCGAAGAGCACAGGGGCTCCCCGTGCCTGAAGTCGCACCCCGTGCATGAAGCCGCTCACTGTACCTGGAGGTGCTCCCAGGGCCTGAAGACAAGCTCCATGGTTGAAGGTGCGCCCCGTGCTGGAAAACGCTCCATGTGCCCGAAGGGGCTCCTGTTCCTGAAGGCAGGCCTCTTGCCTGAAACAGCTCCACGTGTCTGTACTAAAGCCCCTTGCCTGCAGGCAAGGCCCGTGCCTGAAGGAAAGCCCTGTGCCTGAAGCCTTGCCCCACGCCTGAAGCCCCGCCCAGGGCCTGAAGGCACGCCCCTGGCCTGAAGGCATGCCCCATGCCCGAAGGCTTGCCCCATGCGTGAATTCTCACCCTGTGCCTGAAGTCTAGCCCCCCGCCTGAAGGGCACAGGCACGCTCAGGGCCCGAGGGCATGCCCAGGGACTGAAGTCAGTCACTCCCAATGACCGAAGTCACTCCTAGTGACGGAAGTCCCTCGCAAAGACACACACAGTGACGGAAGTCCCACTCGAAGTCACTCCCACGGACGGAAGTCACTCCCGAAGTCACCCCCAGGGACTGAAGTCACTCCTGACGTCACTCCCAGTGCCTGAAGTCCGCAATCCCAGTTCCTGGAGGAACTGGAGGGGAAGGACAGAGAGAGGGAGACACACAATCCCATGCAGCCTCCAGCTCTGTGCTCCAACCAGAGACCCCTGGGGAAAAACAGACAGGGAGACTCAGAATCCCAAGCAGCCCATCCAGGCTCCAGTGCCAGCCGTACCGGGGCACAGGACGCCCCAGCGACCGCGGGACTGGAGCTTCCGGTGACCCGAGGGACCGCGGCCCTGGAGCCTCCAAGGACCACAGTGTCCACGTCACTGCAGACTCCAATGAACCCAGTGCCCGCGGCACTGCGGCCTCCAGGGAGCCCAGTGCCCGCGGCACTGCACACTCGAGTGAACGCTGTGCCCGCGACACGGCAGTCAGCCGTGAACCAAGCGCCTGAGGCACTGCAGCGTGCAGTGAACCCAGTGCCCTCTGCACTGCAGCCTCCAGTGAACACACTGCCCACGACACTGCAGCTTCCAGTGAAGGCAGTGCCCGATGCACTGCACCCTCCAGTGAACGCAGTGCCTGCGGAAGTTCACCCCCAGTGAACCCATGACCGTTGCACTGCACGCTCCAGCGAACCCAGTGCCCCAGGCACTGCACCCTCCAGTAAACCCAGTGCCCGCGGCACTGCAAATTCGAGTGAACCCAGGGCCCAAGGCACTGCACCGTCCAGTGAACCCATTGCCAGTGGCACTGCAGCATGCAGTGAATCCAGTGCCAGTGGCACTGGAGTCTGCAGTGAACCCAGTGCCCGCGGCACTGCACCCTCCAGTGAACCCAGTGTCCGCGGCACTGCACCCTCCATTGAACCCAGTGCCAGCGGCACTGCAGCATGCAGTGAATCCAGTGCCAGGGGCACTGCAGCTAGCAGTGAATCCAGTGCCAGTGGCACTGGAGTCTGCAGTGAATCCAGTGCCCCTGTCACTGCACCCTCCAGTGAACCCACTGCCAGCGGCACTGCACGCTCTAGTGAACCCATTGCCAGCGGCACTGCAGCATGCAGTGAATCCATTGCCAGTGGCACTGCAGCATGCAGTGAATCCAGTGCCAGGGGCACTGCAGCATGCAGTGAAGCCAGTGCCAGTGGCACTGCAGCATGCAGCGAACCCAGTGACCGTGGCACTGGAGTCTGCAGTGAATCCAGTGCCCCTGGCACTGCATCCTCCAGTGAACCCAGTGCCAGCGGCACTGCACGCTCTAGTGAACCCATTGCGAGCGGCATTGCAGAATGCAGTGAAATCATTGCCAGCAGCACTGCAGCATGCAGTGAATCCAGTGCCAGGGGCACTGCAGCATGCAGTGAATCCAGTGCCAGGGGCACTGCAGCATGCAGTGAATCCAGTGCCAGTGGCACTGGAGTCTGCAGTGAACCCTGTGCCCGCGGCACTGCACCTTACAGTGAACCCAGTTTCCATGGCACTGCACCCTCCAGTGAACCCATTGCAAGTGGCACTGCAGCATGCAGTGAAGCCAGTGCCAGTGGCACTGCAGCATGTAGTGAATCCATTGCCAGTGGCACTGCAGGATGCAGTGAAGCCAGTGCCAGTGGCACTGCAGCATGCAGTGAAGCCAGTGCCAGTGGCACTGCAGCATGCAGTGAAGCCAGTGCCAGTGGCACTGCAGCATGCAGTGAAGCCAGTGCCAGTGGCACTGCAGCATGCAGTGAAACCCGTGCCAGTGGCACTGCACCCTCCAGTGAACCCAGTGCCAGCGGCACTGCACCCTCCAGTGAACCCAGTTTCCACGGCACTGCACCCTCCAATGAACCCATTGCCAGTGGCACTGCAGCATGCAGTGAAGCCAGTGCCAATGGCACTGCAGCATGCAGTGAAGCCAGTGCCAGTGGCACTGCACCCTCCAGTGAACCCAGTGCCAGTGGCACTGCAGCATGCAGTGAAGCCTGTGCCAGTGGCACTGCAGCATGTAGTGAATCCAGTGCCAGTGGCACTGCAGGATGCAGTGAAGCCAGTGCCAGTGGCACTGCAGCATGCAGTGAAGCCAGTGCCAGTGGCACTGCAGCATGCAGTGAAGCCAGTGCCAGTGGCACTGCAGCATGCAGTGATGCCAGTGCCAGTGGCACTGCAGCATGCAGTGAAACCCGTGCCAGTGGCACTGCACCCTCCAGTGAACCCAGTGCCAGCGGCACTGCACCCTCCAGTGAACCCAGTTTCCACGGCACTGCACCCTCCAGTGAACCCATTGCCAGTGGCACTGCAGCATGCAGTGAAGCCAGTGCCAGTGGCACTGCAGCATGCAGTGAATCCAGTGCCAGTGGCACTGCAGGATGCAGTGAAGCCAGTGCCAGTGGCATTGCAGCATGCAGTGAAGCCAGTTCCAGTGGCACTGCAACATGCAGTGAAGCCAGTGCTAGTGGCACTGCACCCTCCAGTGAACCCAGTGCCAGTGGCACTGAAGCATGCAGTGAAGCCAGTGCCAGTGGCACTGCACCCTCCAGTGAACCCAGTGCCAGTGGCACTGCAGCATGCAGTGAAGCCAGTGCCAGTGGCACTGCAGCATGCAGTGAAGCCAGTGCCAGTGGCACTGCA
>NW_026527006.1:0-45581 GCF_024362965.1 Panthera pardus | reverse complement strand
AAGTGTTTCAAACAAGTTTAACTTAACGAAATGAGATATTAGTTGAAATATGGTTTCCCCATAGTGTTGTTTCACAGAGCTGTGTATATGGAACTATTCTCATAGGCCCCACATGGTTTTACAAACAGTTCTAAGTGAAATCAGATTTTAGTTGACAAACCGATTCATCACAGTGTTGTTTCACAAAGTTGAGTATGTCTCACTATCCCCATTGTTCCCACCCGGGTTTTCAAACACTTCTAACTTAGTGAAACCGGTTTTTAGTTGAAATACGTTTTCCCCACAGTGTTGTTTCACAAAGTTAGGTATCAGGTACTATGCCCGTAGGCCTTCGGGAGTTCTTTCGTACAATTGTAACTTATTGAAACCAGATGCGAGGAGAAAGATTGTTTCCCCAGAGTGTTGTTTCACAGAGGTGAGTATATGGCAGTTTCATTGTAGGCCCCGCATGGTTTTCAAACACATCTAATTTAGTGAAATAAGGTATTAATTGAAGGACAGCTTCCCCAGTGTGTTGCTTGACAGAGTGAGTGCAAGATACTTTCCATGTAGGCTCCGCATAAGTTTTCAAATACTCCTAACCAGTGAACCCAGATATATTTGAAAGATGGTTTCACCACAGTGTTGTTTTACATATTTGAGTCTTTGTCACTTTCTGCATAGAAATTTCATAGGTTTTCCAACACTCCTAGTGAAATTAGAAGATAGTTGAAACATGTATTCCCCACAGTGCTGTTTAAAGGAGTTGACTACCTCGCACTTTTGACGCAGATTCTACATGGGTCTTCAAACACCATTTTGGGGAAACAAGATGTTAGTTGAAAGATGGTTTCCCCACAGTGTTGGGTCACAAAGTTGAGTGTATGGCACTTTGTAGTCTCTGGATGCTTTTCACACACTTGTAACAATGAAACATTTTAGTTGGAATATGGTTTCCCCTCAGTCTTCTATCACAGGGTTAATACATTGTGCTTTTCTCACGGGTCCCGCAAAGTTTTCAATTTTAACTCAATGAAACCAAATATTAGTTTGAAAGATTGTTTCACCACTCTGTTTTTCACAGAGGTCAGTATATGGCACTTTCCGTGTAGGCCCTGAATGGGTTTTACTAACATCTCTAATATTGTGAAATGAGCTGTTAGTGGAAAGATGGGATCCCCATGGTATTTCCTAAAGTTAGGGATATGGCTCTTTTGTTGTATGACTGAATGGTTTTCAAATACTTGTAACTTAGTAAAACAAGAGGTTAATTAAAACATAGTTTTCTTAAAGTTCTGCCTGATAGATTTGAGTATAATGAACTTTCTGCATAGGCTCCACGTGGGTTTTCAAATGCTTCTTAGGGAAACCAGATGTCATTTGAAAGATGGTTTCCCCACAGTGTTATTTCATGGACTTGAGTATATGGCACTTTCCGTGTAGGCTCCACTTAGGTTTGCAAACGTTTGTAACTCTGTGCAATGAGAAGTTAGTTGAGAGTGGGTTTCACCACAGTGTTGTTTCATTGAGTGTATGGCACTATCCACCTAGGACCCGCATGTGTTTTCAAACAGTTGTAACTGAGTAAACCAGATATTAGTTGAAAGATCATTTCACCACACTTATGTTTATTTACACAGTTGGTATATGGCACATTGCTGTTAGACCTTTCATAGGATTTCAAACACTTTGAACTTAGAGAAACAAGATGTGAGTTGAAAGATGCTTGCTCCATGGTATATATTTTCACAGAGTCGGGAATTTGTCACTTTCCTCATCACTCTTAGTAAAGTTTTTCAAACCTTTCTACATTGGTGAAACAAGATGATGGTTTCCCCAAAAGCTGCTTGACCAAGTTTTTATATATGGCATTTTCCGCATAAGCCCCCATTGTTTTTGAAACACTTCCCACAAGTGAACCCCAGATGTTATTTGAAAGACGGTTTCACCACAGTGTTGTTTTACAGATTTGAGCATGTGGCACTTTCTGTGTAGAAGCTGCATAGGTTTTCAAACACTTCTCAGTAAACAAGGTGTTAATTGAAAGATGGCTACCTCACAGTGTTTCAGATTTGAGGATATTTTCCCTTCCACCTAGGCCCTGCATGGGTTTCAAGCACTTCTCGATTTCTGAAATAAGATAAATGTTATTGCAAGACGTTTTCACCATAGAGTGATTTCACATATGGCCCTAACTCTGTAGGCCCCACATAGGTTTTCAGTTTTCACTTCCTGAAACCAGATGTTAGGCGGAAGACTATTTCCCCACATTTTTCTTTGGCAGATTTGAGTTTATGGCACTTTTTTGTGTAAAACCAGCATAGGTTTTCAAACTCTTCTCAGTGAAACAAGGTGTTAATTGAATGATGGTTACCTCACAGTGTTGTTTCAGAGTTGAGGATATATGGCTCCTTCTACCTAGGCCCTGCATGGGTTTTCAAACACCTCTCAATTTTTGAAATCTGACAGTAGTTCAAAGATGGTCTCACCAGGTTTTTGTTTCACAGAGTTGAGTGTATGGAACTGCCCCCATAGTTCCCCCAATAAGTTTTAAAGCACTATATTAACTAATGAAGCACAATGTTAGTTCAAAGATGGATAACCCAGTGCTGTCTGACAGAGTTGGGTGTATGGCACTTTATGCATAGGCCCTACATTGCTTTTGAAACAAGTCTAACTTCCTAGAATGAGATTTTAGTTGAAAGATGGCTTCCTCATAGCGTTGTTTCACAGAGCTGAGTATGTGGCACTATCCTCATACGCTCCGCATGGTGTTTCAAACACTTCTAACTTCGTGAAACCAGTTTTAAGTTGAAAGACGGTTTCCCCACTGTGTTGTTTCACAGAGTTGAATATAGATCCCCATTCCTCCCAGACCCTGCATGGATTTTCAAACACTTCTCATTTTCTGAAATCAGATAGATGTTACTTGAAAGACGATTTCACCACAGTGTGGTTTCACAGAGTTGAGTTTATGGACCTTACCCTGTAGGCTTCCCATAGATTTTCAAGCAGTTCTCATTTCCTGAAACCAAATGTTAGGTGAAAGACTCTTTGCCACCATTTTGTTTCACAGAGTTGGGTATATGGGACTTTTCATGTAGGTTCTGCATAGATTTTAAAACTATTCTAACTTTGTGAAATGAGACATTAGTTGAAAGATGCTATCACCACACTATTGTTTCACAGAGTTGCGTTCAAGCATTTCTGCATAAGCCCTGCGTGGGTTTTCAAACACTTCTTATTGAAACAAAGACTAGACAACACCTACCTGATACGTCCGCATACGTTTTCAAACTCTTCTAACTTAGTCAAACAACATGTTCGTTGAGAGATGGTTTCTCTGCAGTATGCTTTCAGAGTTTCGAAATCATGCCACTTTCCACATCGTTCCCCGCATAGGTTTTCAAACACTTTTAACTTGTTGATGCAACATGTTAGTTGAAAGATGGTTGCCCCCAAAGTGCAGTTTCACAGGGTTGAGTTTATGGCACTTTCGGCATAGGCCCCGCGGGGGCGGGAGGGTCGGGGGGTGGGGTGGGGGGGGGGTGGGTTGCGACACTTCCACCTTAGTGAAACATGATGCTCATTGAAAGATGAGTTCTCCACAGGATTCTTTCCCAGTGGCTGGTGCGCGTCACCCTCCGTATGTTTCTCCGCATAGGTCTTCAAACACTTCTCACTGAGGGATACAAGATGTTAGTTGAAAGATGGTTTCCCCAACGTGCCGCCTGACAGAGTGGAACTCATGGAACTTTCTGCATCGTCCCCGCATACGATTTCAAACACTCCGAACTCAGTGAGACGGGATGTTAGTCGAAAGTTGGTTTCCCCGAAGTGCACTTCTTGCTGAAGCCTCACACAGGTTTTCAGACACTTCTAACTTCCTGAGTCAAGGCGACACTTGAACGATGGTTTCACTTCAATTTTGTTTTGTAATGTGGTGTCTAAAGAACTTTTTCTTAGGACTCACAGAGTTTTTCTATCCTTTCTAACTTAAAGAAACAAGTTGACAGTTGAATGTTACCCCTCAGTTTTGTTTCACTGAATTGAGTGTACGAACGATTCTCTTAGGCTCCACATGGTTTTTCAAACACTCCTTTGTGAAACCAGATGTTACTTGAACGTCGGCTTCCTCACATTGTTGTTTCAGAGTTTTGAGTGTATGGCACTACGCTTGTACTCTTGCGGGTGTCTTTTGATAGACTTGTAATTTTTTGAAACCAGATTTTAAGAGAAATATTGTTTCTCCACAGTGTCTCTTGGCAGAGTATATCGCTCTTTTGTTTTAGTTCCCGCATGCTTTTCAAACACTTCTTTGTAAGATACTTTCCGTTCAAGCTCAAGATAGGTTTTCTAACATTTTTAACTTGTGATCGCAGATGATATTTGAACGAATGTTTCACCATAGTGTTGTTTTACAGAGTTGAGCCTATGACACTTTCTGGGTAGTACCCGCTTAGGATTTCCGTGGCTTCTCACTTAATGAATCAAGGTGTTAATTGTAAGACGGTTACATCACAATGTTGTTTCAGAGTATATGGCCCTTTCCATCTATGCCCTGCAATGGGTTTTAAACTCTTCTATATTTTTCAAACCAGACAGTAGCTCAAAGATTGTTTATGTTTTTTTTTCACACAGTTTAGTGTATGGCAGTTTTCTCATAGTTCCCTGCAGGGGTTTTAAAACACTAGTGACTTAGTGAAACATGATGTTAGTTAAAACATGGATTTCCCTCAATGTTGTTTGACAGCCTTTAGTATATGGCCCTATCTTCCTAGGCCCCACAAGTGTTTCAAACAAGTTTAACTTAACGAAATGAGATATTAGTTGAAATATGGTTTCCCCATAGTGTTGTTTCACAGAGCTGTGTATATGGAACTATTCTCATAGGCCCCACATGGTTTTACAAACAGTTCTAAGTGAAATCAGATTTTAGTTGACAAACCGATTCATCACAGTGTTGTTTCACAAAGTTGAGTATGTCTCACTATCCCCATTGTTCCCACCCGGGTTTTCAAACACTTCTAACTTAGTGAAACCGGTTTTTAGTTGAAATACGTTTTCCCCACAGTGTTGTTTCACAAAGTTAGGTATCAGGTACTATGCCCGTAGGCCTTCGGGAGTTCTTTCGTACAATTGTAACTTATTGAAACCAGATGCGAGGAGAAAGATTGTTTCCCCAGAGTGTTGTTTCACAGAGGTGAGTATATGGCAGTTTCATTGTAGGCCCCGCATGGTTTTCAAACACATCTAATTTAGTGAAATAAGGTATTAATTGAAGGACAGCTTCCCCAGTGTGTTGCTTGACAGAGTGAGTGCAAGATACTTTCCATGTAGGCTCCGCATAAGTTTTCAAATACTCCTAACCAGTGAACCCAGATATATTTGAAAGATGGTTTCACCACAGTGTTGTTTTACATATTTGAGTCTTTGTCACTTTCTGCATAGAAATTTCATAGGTTTTCCAACACTCCTAAGTGAAATTAGAAGATAGTTGAAACATGTATTCCCCACAGTGCTGTTTAAAGGAGTTTGACTACCTCGCACTTTTGACGCAGATTCTACATGGGTCTTCAAACACCATTTTGGGGAAACAAGATGTTAGTTGAAAGATGGTTTCCCCACAGTGTTGGGTCACAAAGTTGAGTGTATGGCACTTTGTAGTCTCTGGATGCTTTTCACACACTTGTAACAATGAAACATTTTAGTTGGAATATGGTTTCCCCTCAGTCTTCTATCACAGGGTTAATACATTGTGCTTTTCTCACGGGTCCCGCAAAGTTTTCAATTTTAACTCAATGAAACCAAATATTAGTTGAAAGATTGTTTCACCACTCTGTTTTCACAGAGGTCAGTATATGGCACTTTCCGTGTAGGCCCTGAATGGGTTTACTAAACATCTCTAATATTGTGAAATGAGCTGTTAGTGGAAAGATGGGATCCCCATGGTATTTCCTAAAGTTAGGGATATGGCTCTTTTGTTGTATGACTGAATGGTTTTCAAATACTTGTAACTTAGTAAAACAAGAGGTTAATTAAAACATAGTTTTCTTAAAGTTCTGCCTGATAGATTTGAGTATAATGAACTTTCTGCATAGGCTCCACGTGGGTTTTCAAATGCTTCTTAGGGAAACCAGATGTCATTTGAAAGATGGTTTCCCCACAGTGTTATTTCATGGACTTGAGTATATGGCACTTTCCGTGTAGGCTCCACTTAGGTTTGCAAACGTTTGTAACTCTGTGCAATGAGAAGTTAGTTGAGAGTGGGTTTCACCACAGTGTTGTTTCATTGAGTGTATGGCACTATCCACCTAGGACCCGCATGTGTTTTCAAACAGTTGTAACTGAGTAAACCAGATATTAGTTGAAAGATCATTTCACCACACTTATGTTTATTTACACAGTTGGGTATATGGCACATTGCTGTTAGACCTTTCATAGGATTTCAAACACTTTGAACTTAGAGAAACAAGATGTGAGTTGAAAGATGCTTGCTCCATGGTATATATTTTCACAGAGTCGGGAATTTGTCACTTTCCTCATCACTCTTAGTAAAGTTTTTCAAACCTTTCTACATTGGTGAAACAAGATGATGGTTTCCCCAAAAGCTGCTTGACCAAGTTTTATATATGGCATTTTCCGCATAAGCCCCCATTGTTTTTGAAACACTTCCCACAAGTGAACCCAGATGTTATTTGAAAGACGGTTTCACCACAGTGTTGTTTTACAGATTTGAGCATGTGGCACTTTCTGTGTAGAAGCTGCATAGGTTTTCAAACACTTCTCAGTAAACAAGGTGTTAATTGAAAGATGGCTACCTCACAGTGTTTCAGATTTGAGGATATTTTCCCTTCCACCTAGGCCCTGCATGGGTTTTCAAGCACTTCTCGATTTCTGAAATAAGATAAATGTTATTTGCAAGACGTTTTCACCATAGAGTGATTTCACATATGGCCCTAACTCTGTAGGCCCCACATAGGTTTTCAGTTTTCACTTCCTGAAACCAGATGTTAGGCGGAAGACTATTTCCCCACATTTTTCTTTGGCAGATTTGAGTTTATGGCACTTTTTTGTGTAAAACCAGCATAGGTTTTCAAACTCTTCTCAGTGAAACAAGGTGTTAATTGAATGATGGTTACCTCACAGTGTTGTTTCAGAGTTGAGGATATATGGCTCCTTCTACCTAGGCCCTGCATGGGTTTTCAAACACCTCTCAATTTTTGAAATCTGACAGTAGTTCAAAGATGGTCTCACCAGGTTTTTGTTTCACAGAGTTGAGTGTATGGAACTGCCCCCATAGTTCCCCCAATAAGTTTTAAAGCACTATATTAACTAATGAAGCACAATGTTAGTTCAAAGATGGATAACCCAGTGCTGTCTGACAGAGTTGGGTGTATGGCACTTTATGCATAGGCCCTACATTGCTTTTGAAACAAGTCTAACTTCCTAGAATGAGATTTTAGTTGAAAGATGGCTTCCTCATAGCGTTGTTTCACAGAGCTGAGTATGTGGCACTATCCTCATACGCTCCGCATGGTGTTTCAAACACTTCTAACTTCGTGAAACCAGTTTTAAGTTGAAAGACGGTTTCCCCACTGTGTTGTTTCACAGAGTTGAATATAGATCCCCATTCCTCCCAGACCCTGCATGGATTTTCAAACACTTCTCATTTTCTGAAATCAGATAGATGTTACTTGAAAGACGATTTCACCACAGTGTGGTTTCACAGAGTTGAGTTTATGGACCTTACCCTGTAGGCTTCCCATAGATTTTCAAGCAGTTCTCATTTCCTGAAACCAAATGTTAGGTGAAAGACTCTTTGCCACCATTTTGTTTCACAGAGTTGGGTATATGGGACTTTTCATGTAGGTTCTGCATAGATTTTAAAACTATTCTAACTTTGTGAAATGAGACATTAGTTGAAAGATGCTATCACCACACTATTGTTTCACAGAGTTGCGTTCAAGCATTTCTGCATAAGCCCTGCGTGGGTTTTCAAACACTTCTTATTGAAACAAAGACTAGACAACACCTACCTGATACGTCCGCATACGTTTTCAAACTCTTCTAACTTAGTCAAACAACATGTTCGTTGAGAGATGGTTTCTCTGCAGTATGCTTTCAGAGTTTCGAAATCATGCCACTTTCCACATCGTTCCCCGCATAGGTTTTCAAACACTTTTAACTTGTTGATGCAACATGTTAGTTGAAAGATGGTTGCCCCCAAAGTGCAGTTTCACAGGGTTGAGTTTATGGCACTTTCGGCATAGGCCCCGCGGGGGCGGGAGGGTCGGGGGGTGGGGTGGGGGGGGGGTGGGTTGCGACACTTCCACCTTAGTGAAACATGATGCTCATTGAAAGATGAGTTCTCCACAGGATTCTTTCCCAGTGGCTGGTGCGCGTCACCCTCCGTATGTTTCTCCGCATAGGTCTTCAAACACTTCTCACTGAGGGATACAAGATGTTAGTTGAAAGATGGTTTCCCCAACGTGCCGCCTGACAGAGTGGAACTCATGGAACTTTCTGCATCGTCCCCGCATACGATTTCAAACACTCCGAACTCAGTGAGACGGGATGTTAGTCGAAAGTTGGTTTCCCCGAAGTGCACTTCTTGCTGAAGCCTCACACAGGTTTTCAGACACTTCTAACTTCCTGAGTCAAGGCGACACTTGAACGATGGTTTCACTTCAATTTTGTTTTGTAATGTGGTGTCTAAAGAACTTTTTCTTAGGACTCACAGAGTTTTTCTATCCTTTCTAACTTAAAGAAACAAGTTGACAGTTGAATGTTACCCCTCAGTTTTGTTTCACTGAATTGAGTGTACGAACGATTCTCTTAGGCTCCACATGGTTTTTCAAACACTCCTTTGTGAAACCAGATGTTACTTGAACGTCGGCTTCCTCACATTGTTGTTTCAGAGTTTTGAGTGTATGGCACTACGCTTGTACTCTTGCGGGTGTCTTTTGATAGACTTGTAATTTTTTGAAACCAGATTTTAAGAGAAATATTGTTTCTCCACAGTGTCTCTTGGCAGAGTATATCGCTCTTTTGTTTTAGTTCCCGCATGCTTTTCAAACACTTCTTTGTAAGATACTTTCCGTTCAAGCTCAAGATAGGTTTTCTAACATTTTTAACTTGTGATCGCAGATGATATTTGAACGAATGTTTCACCATAGTGTTGTTTTACAGAGTTGAGCCTATGACACTTTCTGGGTAGTACCCGCTTAGGATTTCCGTGGCTTCTCACTTAATGAATCAAGGTGTTAATTGTAAGACGGTTACATCACAATGTTGTTTCAGAGTATATGGCCCTTTCCATCTATGCCCTGCAATGGGTTTTAAACTCTTCTATATTTTTCAAACCAGACAGTAGCTCAAAGATTGTTTATGTTTTTTTTTCACACAGTTTAGTGTATGGCAGTTTTCTCATAGTTCCCTGCAGGGGTTTTAAAACACTAGTGACTTAGTGAAACATGATGTTAGTTAAAACATGGATTTCCCTCAATGTTGTTTGACAGCCTTTAGTATATGGCCCTATCTTCCTAGGCCCCACAAGTGTTTCAAACAAGTTTAACTTAACGAAATGAGATATTAGTTGAAATATGGTTTCCCCATAGTGTTGTTTCACAGAGCTGTGTATATGGAACTATTCTCATAGGCCCCACATGGTTTTACAAACAGTTCTAAGTGAAATCAGATTTTAGTTGACAAACCGATTCATCACAGTGTTGTTTCACAAAGTTGAGTATGTCTCACTATCCCCATTGTTCCCACCCGGGTTTTCAAACACTTCTAACTTAGTGAAACCGGTTTTTAGTTGAAATACGTTTTCCCCACAGTGTTGTTTCACAAAGTTAGGTATCAGGTACTATGCCCGTAGGCCTTCGGGAGTTCTTTCGTACAATTGTAACTTATTGAAACCAGATGCGAGGAGAAAGATTGTTTCCCCAGAGTGTTGTTTCACAGAGGTGAGTATATGGCAGTTTCATTGTAGGCCCCGCATGGTTTTCAAACACATCTAATTTAGTGAAATAAGGTATTAATTGAAGGACAGCTTCCCCAGTGTGTTGCTTGACAGAGTGAGTGCAAGATACTTTCCATGTAGGCTCCGCATAAGTTTTCAAATACTCCTAACCAGTGAACCCAGATATATTTGAAAGATGGTTTCACCACAGTGTTGTTTTACATATTTGAGTCTTTGTCACTTTCTGCATAGAAATTTCATAGGTTTTCCAACACTCCTAAGTGAAATTAGAAGATAGTTGAAACATGTATTCCCCACAGTGCTGTTTAAAGGAGTTGACTACCTCGCACTTTTGACGCAGATTCTACATGGGTCTTCAAACACCATTTTGGGGAAACAAGATGTTAGTTGAAAGATGGTTTCCCCACAGTGTTGGGTCACAAAGTTGAGTGTATGGCACTTTGTAGTCTCTGGATGCTTTTCACACACTTGTAACAATGAAACATTTTAGTTGGAATATGGTTTCCCCTCAGTCTTCTATCACAGGGTTAATACATTGTGCTTTTCTCACGGGTCCCGCAAAGTTTTCAATTTTAACTCAATGAAACCAAATATTAGTTGAAAGATTGTTTCACCACTCTGTTTTCACAGAGGTCAGTATATGGCACTTTCCGTGTAGGCCCTGAATGGGTTTACTAACATCTCTAATATTGTGAAATGAGCTGTTAGTGGAAAGATGGGATCCCCATGGTATTTCCTAAAGTTAGGGATATGGCTCTTTTGTTGTATGACTGAATGGTTTTCAAATACTTGTAACTTAGTAAAACAAGAGGTTAATTAAAACATAGTTTTCTTAAAGTTCTGCCTGATAGATTTGAGTATAATGAACTTTCTGCATAGGCTCCACGTGGGTTTTCAAATGCTTCTTAGGGAAACCAGATGTCATTTGAAAGATGGTTTCCCCACAGTGTTATTTCATGGACTTGAGTATATGGCACTTTCCGTGTAGGCTCCACTTAGGTTTGCAAACGTTTGTAACTCTGTGCAATGAGAAGTTAGTTGAGAGTGGGTTTCACCACAGTGTTGTTTCATTGAGTGTATGGCACTATCCACCTAGGACCCGCATGTGTTTTCAAACAGTTGTAACTGAGTAAACCAGATATTAGTTGAAAGATCATTTCACCACACTTATGTTTATTTACACAGTTGGGTATATGGCACATTGCTGTTAGACCTTTCATAGGATTTCAAACACTTTGAACTTAGAGAAACAAGATGTGAGTTGAAAGATGCTTGCTCCATGGTATATATTTTCACAGAGTCGGGAATTTGTCACTTTCCTCATCACTCTTAGTAAAGTTTTTCAAACCTTTCTACATTGGTGAAACAAGATGATGGTTTCCCCAAAAGCTGCTTGACCAAGTTTTATATATGGCATTTTCCGCATAAGCCCCCATTGTTTTTGAAACACTTCCCACAAGTGAACCCAGATGTTATTTGAAAGACGGTTTCACCACAGTGTTGTTTTACAGATTTGAGCATGTGGCACTTTCTGTGTAGAAGCTGCATAGGTTTTCAAACACTTCTCAGTAAACAAGGTGTTAATTGAAAGATGGCTACCTCACAGTGTTTCAGATTTGAGGATATTTTCCCTTCCACCTAGGCCCTGCATGGGTTTTCAAGCACTTCTCGATTTCTGAAATAAGATAAATGTTATTTGCAAGACGTTTTCACCATAGAGTGATTTCACATATGGCCCTAACTCTGTAGGCCCCACATAGGTTTTCAGTTTTCACTTCCTGAAACCAGATGTTAGGCGGAAGACTATTTCCCCACATTTTTCTTTGGCAGATTTGAGTTTATGGCACTTTTTTGTGTAAAACCAGCATAGGTTTTCAAACTCTTCTCAGTGAAACAAGGTGTTAATTGAATGATGGTTACCTCACAGTGTTGTTTCAGAGTTGAGGATATATGGCTCCTTCTACCTAGGCCCTGCATGGGTTTTCAAACACCTCTCAATTTTTGAAATCTGACAGTAGTTCAAAGATGGTCTCACCAGGTTTTTGTTTCACAGAGTTGAGTGTATGGAACTGCCCCCATAGTTCCCCCAATAAGTTTTAAAGCACTATATTAACTAATGAAGCACAATGTTAGTTCAAAGATGGATAACCCAGTGCTGTCTGACAGAGTTGGGTGTATGGCACTTTATGCATAGGCCCTACATTGCTTTTGAAACAAGTCTAACTTCCTAGAATGAGATTTTAGTTGAAAGATGGCTTCCTCATAGCGTTGTTTCACAGAGCTGAGTATGTGGCACTATCCTCATACGCTCCGCATGGTGTTTCAAACACTTCTAACTTCGTGAAACCAGTTTTAAGTTGAAAGACGGTTTCCCCACTGTGTTGTTTCACAGAGTTGAATATAGATCCCCATTCCTCCCAGACCCTGCATGGATTTTCAAACACTTCTCATTTTCTGAAATCAGATAGATGTTACTTGAAAGACGATTTCACCACAGTGTGGTTTCACAGAGTTGAGTTTATGGACCTTACCCTGTAGGCTTCCCATAGATTTTCAAGCAGTTCTCATTTCCTGAAACCAAATGTTAGGTGAAAGACTCTTTGCCACCATTTTGTTTCACAGAGTTGGGTATATGGGACTTTTCATGTAGGTTCTGCATAGATTTTAAAACTATTCTAACTTTGTGAAATGAGACATTAGTTGAAAGATGCTATCACCACACTATTGTTTCACAGAGTTGCGTTCAAGCATTTCTGCATAAGCCCTGCGTGGGTTTTCAAACACTTCTTATTGAAACAAAGACTAGACAACACCTACCTGATACGTCCGCATACGTTTTCAAACTCTTCTAACTTAGTCAAACAACATGTTCGTTGAGAGATGGTTTCTCTGCAGTATGCTTTCAGAGTTTCGAAATCATGCCACTTTCCACATCGTTCCCCGCATAGGTTTTCAAACACTTTTAACTTGTTGATGCAACATGTTAGTTGAAAGATGGTTGCCCCCAAAGTGCAGTTTCACAGGGTTGAGTTTATGGCACTTTCGGCATAGGCCCCGCGGGGGCGGGAGGGTCGGGGGGTGGGGTGGGGGGGGGGTGGGTTGCGACACTTCCACCTTAGTGAAACATGATGCTCATTGAAAGATGAGTTCTCCACAGGATTCTTTCCCAGTGGCTGGTGCGCGTCACCCTCCGTATGTTTCTCCGCATAGGTCTTCAAACACTTCTCACTGAGGGATACAAGATGTTAGTTGAAAGATGGTTTCCCCAACGTGCCGCCTGACAGAGTGGAACTCATGGAACTTTCTGCATCGTCCCCGCATACGATTTCAAACACTCCGAACTCAGTGAGACGGGATGTTAGTCGAAAGTTGGTTTCCCCGAAGTGCACTTCTTGCTGAAGCCTCACACAGGTTTTCAGACACTTCTAACTTCCTGAGTCAAGGCGACACTTGAACGATGGTTTCACTTCAATTTTGTTTTGTAATGTGGTGTCTAAAGAACTTTTTCTTAGGACTCACAGAGTTTTTCTATCCTTTCTAACTTAAAGAAACAAGTTGACAGTTGAATGTTACCCCTCAGTTTTGTTTCACTGAATTGAGTGTACGAACGATTCTCTTAGGCTCCACATGGTTTTTCAAACACTCCTTTGTGAAACCAGATGTTACTTGAACGTCGGCTTCCTCACATTGTTGTTTCAGAGTTTTGAGTGTATGGCACTACGCTTGTACTCTTGCGGGTGTCTTTTGATAGACTTGTAATTTTTTGAAACCAGATTTTAAGAGAAATATTGTTTCTCCACAGTGTCTCTTGGCAGAGTATATCGCTCTTTTGTTTTAGTTCCCGCATGCTTTTCAAACACTTCTTTGTAAGATACTTTCCGTTCAAGCTCAAGATAGGTTTTCTAACATTTTTAACTTGTGATCGCAGATGATATTTGAACGAATGTTTCACCATAGTGTTGTTTTACAGAGTTGAGCCTATGACACTTTCTGGGTAGTACCCGCTTAGGATTTCAATGGCTTCTCACTTAATGAATCAAGGTGTTAATTGTAAGACGGTTACATCACAATGTTGTTTCAGAGTATATGGCCCTTTCCATCTATGCCCTGCAATGGGTTTTAAACTCTTCTATATTTTTCAAACCAGACAGTAGCTCAAAGATTGTTTATGTTTTTTTTTCACACAGTTTAGTGTATGGCAGTTTTCTCATAGTTCCCTGCAGGGGTTTTAAAACACTAGTGACTTAGTGAAACATGATGTTAGTTAAAACATGGATTTCCCTCAATGTTGTTTGACAGCCTTTAGTATATGGCCCTATCTTCCTAGGCCCCACAAGTGTTTCAAACAAGTTTAACTTAACGAAATGAGATATTAGTTGAAATATGGTTTCCCCATAGTGTTGTTTCACAGAGCTGTGTATATGGAACTATTCTCATAGGCCCCACATGGTTTTACAAACAGTTCTAAGTGAAATCAGATTTTAGTTGACAAACCGATTCATCACAGTGTTGTTTCACAAAGTTGAGTATGTCTCACTATCCCCATTGTTCCCACCCGGGTTTTCAAACACTTCTAACTTAGTGAAACCGGTTTTTAGTTGCAATACGTTTTCCCCACAGTGTTGTTTCACAAAGTTAGGTATCAGGTACTATGCCCGTAGGCCTTCGGGAGTTCTTTCGTACAATTGTAACTTATTGAAACCAGATGCGAGGAGAAAGATTGTTTCCCCAGAGTGTTGTTTCACAGAGGTGAGTATATGGCAGTTTCATTGTAGGCCCCGCATGGTTTTCAAACACATCTAATTTAGTGAAATAAGGTATTAATTGAAGGACAGCTTCCCCAGTGTGTTGCTTGACAGAGTGAGTGCAAGATACTTTCCATGTAGGCTCCGCATAAGTTTTCAAATACTCCTAACCAGTGAACCCAGATATATTTGAAAGATGGTTTCACCACAGTGTTGTTTTACATATTTGAGTCTTTGTCACTTTCTGCATAGAAATTTCATAGGTTTTCCAACACTCCTAAGTGAAATTAGAAGATAGTTGAAACATGTATTCCCCACAGTGCTGTTTAAAGGAGTTGACTACCTCGCACTTTTGACGCAGATTCTACATGGGTCTTCAAACACCATTTTGGGGAAACAAGATGTTAGTTGAAAGATGGTTTCCCCACAGTGTTGGGTCACAAAGTTGAGTGTATGGCACTTTGTAGTCTCTGGATGCTTTTCACACACTTGTAACAATGAAACATTTTAGTTGGAATATGGTTTCCCCTCAGTCTTCTATCACAGGGTTAATACATTGTGCTTTTCTCACGGGTCCCGCAAAGTTTTCAATTTTAACTCAATGAAACCAAATATTAGTTGAAAGATTGTTTCACCACTCTGTTTTCACAGAGGTCAGTATATGGCACTTTCCGTGTAGGCCCTGAATGGGTTTACTAACATCTCTAATATTGTGAAATGAGCTGTTAGTGGAAAGATGGGATCCCCATGGTATTTCCTAAAGTTAGGGATATGGCTCTTTTGTTGTATGACTGAATGGTTTTCAAATACTTGTAACTTAGTAAAACAAGAGGTTAATTAAAACATAGTTTTCTTAAAGTTCTGCCTGATAGATTTGAGTATAATGAACTTTCTGCATAGGCTCCACGTGGGTTTTCAAATGCTTCTTAGGGAAACCAGATGTCATTTGAAAGATGGTTTCCCCACAGTGTTATTTCATGGACTTGAGTATATGGCACTTTCCGTGTAGGCTCCACTTAGGTTTGCAAACGTTTGTAACTCTGTGCAATGAGAAGTTAGTTGAGAGTGGGTTTCACCACAGTGTTGTTTCATTGAGTGTATGGCACTATCCACCTAGGACCCGCATGTGTTTTCAAACAGTTGTAACTGAGTAAACCAGATATTAGTTGAAAGATCATTTCACCACACTTATGTTTATTTACACAGTTGGGTATATGGCACATTGCTGTTAGACCTTTCATAGGATTTCAAACACTTTGAACTTAGAGAAACAAGATGTGAGTTGAAAGATGCTTGCTCCATGGTATATATTTTCACAGAGTCGGGAATTTGTCACTTTCCTCATCACTCTTAGTAAAGTTTTTCAAACCTTTCTACATTGGTGAAACAAGATGATGGTTTCCCCAAAAGCTGCTTGACCAAGTTTTATATATGGCATTTTCCGCATAAGCCCCCATTGTTTTTGAAACACTTCCCACAAGTGAACCCAGATGTTATTTGAAAGACGGTTTCACCACAGTGTTGTTTTACAGATTTGAGCATGTGGCACTTTCTGTGTAGAAGCTGCATAGGTTTTCAAACACTTCTCAGTAAACAAGGTGTTAATTGAAAGATGGCTACCTCACAGTGTTTCAGATTTGAGGATATTTTCCCTTCCACCTAGGCCCTGCATGGGTTTTCAAGCACTTCTCGATTTCTGAAATAAGATAAATGTTATTTGCAAGACGTTTTCACCATAGAGTGATTTCACATATGGCCCTAACTCTGTAGGCCCCACATAGGTTTTCAGTTTTCACTTCCTGAAACCAGATGTTAGGCGGAAGACTATTTCCCCACATTTTTCTTTGGCAGATTTGAGTTTATGGCACTTTTTTGTGTAAAACCAGCATAGGTTTTCAAACTCTTCTCAGTGAAACAAGGTGTTAATTGAATGATGGTTACCTCACAGTGTTGTTTCAGAGTTGAGGATATATGGCTCCTTCTACCTAGGCCCTGCATGGGTTTTCAAACACCTCTCAATTTTTGAAATCTGACAGTAGTTCAAAGATGGTCTCACCAGGTTTTTGTTTCACAGAGTTGAGTGTATGGAACTGCCCCCATAGTTCCCCCAATAAGTTTTAAAGCACTATATTAACTAATGAAGCACAATGTTAGTTCAAAGATGGATAACCCAGTGCTGTCTGACAGAGTTGGGTGTATGGCACTTTATGCATAGGCCCTACATTGCTTTTGAAACAAGTCTAACTTCCTAGAATGAGATTTTAGTTGAAAGATGGCTTCCTCATAGCGTTGTTTCACAGAGCTGAGTATGTGGCACTATCCTCATACGCTCCGCATGGTGTTTCAAACACTTCTAACTTCGTGAAACCAGTTTTAAGTTGAAAGACGGTTTCCCCACTGTGTTGTTTCACAGAGTTGAATATAGATCCCCATTCCTCCCAGACCCTGCATGGATTTTCAAACACTTCTCATTTTCTGAAATCAGATAGATGTTACTTGAAAGACGATTTCACCACAGTGTGGTTTCACAGAGTTGAGTTTATGGACCTTACCCTGTAGGCTTCCCATAGATTTTCAAGCAGTTCTCATTTCCTGAAACCAAATGTTAGGTGAAAGACTCTTTGCCACCATTTTGTTTCACAGAGTTGGGTATATGGGACTTTTCATGTAGGTTCTGCATAGATTTTAAAACTATTCTAACTTTGTGAAATGAGACATTAGTTGAAAGATGCTATCACCACACTATTGTTTCACAGAGTTGCGTTCAAGCATTTCTGCATAAGCCCTGCGTGGGTTTTCAAACACTTCTTATTGAAACAAAGACTAGACAACACCTACCTGATACGTCCGCATACGTTTTCAAACTCTTCTAACTTAGTCAAACAACATGTTCGTTGAGAGATGGTTTCTCTGCAGTATGCTTTCAGAGTTTCGAAATCATGCCACTTTCCACATCGTTCCCCGCATAGGTTTTCAAACACTTTTAACTTGTTGATGCAACATGTTAGTTGAAAGATGGTTGCCCCCAAAGTGCAGTTTCACAGGGTTGAGTTTATGGCACTTTCGGCATAGGCCCCGCGGGGGCGGGAGGGTCGGGGGGTGGGGTGGGGGGGGGGTGGGTTGCGACACTTCCACCTTAGTGAAACATGATGCTCATTGAAAGATGAGTTCTCCACAGGATTCTTTCCCAGTGGCTGGTGCGCGTCACCCTCCGTATGTTTCTCCGCATAGGTCTTCAAACACTTCTCACTGAGGGATACAAGATGTTAGTTGAAAGATGGTTTCCCCAACGTGCCGCCTGACAGAGTGGAACTCATGGAACTTTCTGCATCGTCCCCGCATACGATTTCAAACACTCCGAACTCAGTGAGACGGGATGTTAGTCGAAAGTTGGTTTCCCCAAAGTGCACTTCTTGCTGAAGCCTCACACAGGTTTTCAGACACTTCTAACTT
The DNA here is from genome assembly GCF_024362965.1 of Panthera pardus. Lineage (NCBI taxonomy): Eukaryota > Metazoa > Chordata > Mammalia > Carnivora > Felidae > Panthera > Panthera pardus. The sequence continues at coordinate 27,416 of NW_026527006.1, read as the reverse complement.
CCTGAGTCAAGGCGACACTTGAACGATGGTTTCACTTCAATTTTGTTTTGTAATGTGGTGTCTAAAGAACTTTTTCTTAGGACTCACAGAGTTTTTCTATCCTTTCTAACTTAAAGAAACAAGTTGACAGTTGAATGTTACCCCTCAGTTTTGTTTCACTGAATTGAGTGTACGAACGATTCTCTTAGGCTCCACATGGTTTTTCAAACACTCCTTTGTGAAACCAGATGTTACTTGAACGTCGGCTTCCTCACATTGTTGTTTCAGAGTTTTGAGTGTATGGCACTACGCTTGTACTCTTGCGGGTGTCTTTTGATAGACTTGTAATTTTTTGAAACCAGATTTTAAGAGAAATATTGTTTCTCCACAGTGTCTCTTGGCAGAGTATATCGCTCTTTTGTTTTAGTTCCCGCATGCTTTTCAAACACTTCTTTGTAAGATACTTTCCGTTCAAGCTCAAGATAGGTTTTCTAACATTTTTAACTTGTGATCGCAGATGATATTTGAACGAATGTTTCACCATAGTGTTGTTTTACAGAGTTGAGCCTATGACACTTTCTGGGTAGTACCCGCTTAGGATTTCAATGGCTTCTCACTTAATGAATCAAGGTGTTAATTGTAAGACGGTTACATCACAATGTTGTTTCAGAGTATATGGCCCTTTCCATCTATGCCCTGCAATGGGTTTTAAACTCTTCTATATTTTTCAAACCAGACAGTAGCTCAAAGATTGTTTATGTTTTTTTTTCACACAGTTTAGTGTATGGCAGTTTTCTCATAGTTCCCTGCAGGGGTTTTAAAACACTAGTGACTTAGTGAAACATGATGTTAGTTAAAACATGGATTTCCCTCAATGTTGTTTGACAGCCTTTAGTATATGGCCCTATCTTCCTAGGCCCCACAAGTGTTTCAAACAAGTTTAACTTAACGAAATGAGATATTAGTTGAAATATGGTTTCCCCATAGTGTTGTTTCACAGAGCTGTGTATATGGAACTATTCTCATAGGCCCCACATGGTTTTACAAACAGTTCTAAGTGAAATCAGATTTTAGTTGACAAACCGATTCATCACAGTGTTGTTTCACAAAGTTGAGTATGTCTCACTATCCCCATTGTTCCCACCCGGGTTTTCAAACACTTCTAACTTAGTGAAACCGGTTTTTAGTTGCAATACGTTTTCCCCACAGTGTTGTTTCACAAAGTTAGGTATCAGGTACTATGCCCGTAGGCCTTCGGGAGTTCTTTCGTACAATTGTAACTTATTGAAACCAGATGCGAGGAGAAAGATTGTTTCCCCAGAGTGTTGTTTCACAGAGGTGAGTATATGGCAGTTTCATTGTAGGCCCCGCATGGTTTTCAAACACATCTAATTTAGTGAAATAAGGTATTAATTGAAGGACAGCTTCCCCAGTGTGTTGCTTGACAGAGTGAGTGCAAGATACTTTCCATGTAGGCTCCGCATAAGTTTTCAAATACTCCTAACCAGTGAACCCAGATATATTTGAAAGATGGTTTCACCACAGTGTTGTTTTACATATTTGAGTCTTTGTCACTTTCTGCATAGAAATTTCATAGGTTTTCCAACACTCCTAAGTGAAATTAGAAGATAGTTGAAACATGTATTCCCCACAGTGCTGTTTAAAGGAGTTGACTACCTCGCACTTTTGACGCAGATTCTACATGGGTCTTCAAACACCATTTTGGGGAAACAAGATGTTAGTTGAAAGATGGTTTCCCCACAGTGTTGGGTCACAAAGTTGAGTGTATGGCACTTTGTAGTCTCTGGATGCTTTTCACACACTTGTAACAATGAAACATTTTAGTTGGAATATGGTTTCCCCTCAGTCTTCTATCACAGGGTTAATACATTGTGCTTTTCTCACGGGTCCCGCAAAGTTTTCAATTTTAACTCAATGAAACCAAATATTAGTTGAAAGATTGTTTCACCACTCTGTTTTCACAGAGGTCAGTATATGGCACTTTCCGTGTAGGCCCTGAATGGGTTTACTAACATCTCTAATATTGTGAAATGAGCTGTTAGTGGAAAGATGGGATCCCCATGGTATTTCCTAAAGTTAGGGATATGGCTCTTTTGTTGTATGACTGAATGGTTTTCAAATACTTGTAACTTAGTAAAACAAGAGGTTAATTAAAACATAGTTTTCTTAAAGTTCTGCCTGATAGATTTGAGTATAATGAACTTTCTGCATAGGCTCCACGTGGGTTTTCAAATGCTTCTTAGGGAAACCAGATGTCATTTGAAAGATGGTTTCCCCACAGTGTTATTTCATGGACTTGAGTATATGGCACTTTCCGTGTAGGCTCCACTTAGGTTTGCAAACGTTTGTAACTCTGTGCAATGAGAAGTTAGTTGAGAGTGGGTTTCACCACAGTGTTGTTTCATTGAGTGTATGGCACTATCCACCTAGGACCCGCATGTGTTTTCAAACAGTTGTAACTGAGTAAACCAGATATTAGTTGAAAGATCATTTCACCACACTTATGTTTATTTACACAGTTGGGTATATGGCACATTGCTGTTAGACCTTTCATAGGATTTCAAACACTTTGAACTTAGAGAAACAAGATGTGAGTTGAAAGATGCTTGCTCCATGGTATATATTTTCACAGAGTCGGGAATTTGTCACTTTCCTCATCACTCTTAGTAAAGTTTTTCAAACCTTTCTACATTGGTGAAACAAGATGATGGTTTCCCCAAAAGCTGCTTGACCAAGTTTTATATATGGCATTTTCCGCATAAGCCCCCATTGTTTTTGAAACACTTCCCACAAGTGAACCCAGATGTTATTTGAAAGACGGTTTCACCACAGTGTTGTTTTACAGATTTGAGCATGTGGCACTTTCTGTGTAGAAGCTGCATAGGTTTTCAAACACTTCTCAGTAAACAAGGTGTTAATTGAAAGATGGCTACCTCACAGTGTTTCAGATTTGAGGATATTTTCCCTTCCACCTAGGCCCTGCATGGGTTTTCAAGCACTTCTCGATTTCTGAAATAAGATAAATGTTATTTGCAAGACGTTTTCACCATAGAGTGATTTCACATATGGCCCTAACTCTGTAGGCCCCACATAGGTTTTCAGTTTTCACTTCCTGAAACCAGATGTTAGGCGGAAGACTATTTCCCCACATTTTTCTTTGGCAGATTTGAGTTTATGGCACTTTTTTGTGTAAAACCAGCATAGGTTTTCAAACTCTTCTCAGTGAAACAAGGTGTTAATTGAATGATGGTTACCTCACAGTGTTGTTTCAGAGTTGAGGATATATGGCTCCTTCTACCTAGGCCCTGCATGGGTTTTCAAACACCTCTCAATTTTTGAAATCTGACAGTAGTTCAAAGATGGTCTCACCAGGTTTTTGTTTCACAGAGTTGAGTGTATGGAACTGCCCCCATAGTTCCCCCAATAAGTTTTAAAGCACTATATTAACTAATGAAGCACAATGTTAGTTCAAAGATGGATAACCCAGTGCTGTCTGACAGAGTTGGGTGTATGGCACTTTATGCATAGGCCCTACATTGCTTTTGAAACAAGTCTAACTTCCTAGAATGAGATTTTAGTTGAAAGATGGCTTCCTCATAGCGTTGTTTCACAGAGCTGAGTATGTGGCACTATCCTCATACGCTCCGCATGGTGTTTCAAACACTTCTAACTTCGTGAAACCAGTTTTAAGTTGAAAGACGGTTTCCCCACTGTGTTGTTTCACAGAGTTGAATATAGATCCCCATTCCTCCCAGACCCTGCATGGATTTTCAAACACTTCTCATTTTCTGAAATCAGATAGATGTTACTTGAAAGACGATTTCACCACAGTGTGGTTTCACAGAGTTGAGTTTATGGACCTTACCCTGTAGGCTTCCCATAGATTTTCAAGCAGTTCTCATTTCCTGAAACCAAATGTTAGGTGAAAGACTCTTTGCCACCATTTTGTTTCACAGAGTTGGGTATATGGGACTTTTCATGTAGGTTCTGCATAGATTTTAAAACTATTCTAACTTTGTGAAATGAGACATTAGTTGAAAGATGCTATCACCACACTATTGTTTCACAGAGTTGCGTTCAAGCATTTCTGCATAAGCCCTGCGTGGGTTTTCAAACACTTCTTATTGAAACAAAGACTAGACAACACCTACCTGATACGTCCGCATACGTTTTCAAACTCTTCTAACTTAGTCAAACAACATGTTCGTTGAGAGATGGTTTCTCTGCAGTATGCTTTCAGAGTTTCGAAATCATGCCACTTTCCACATCGTTCCCCGCATAGGTTTTCAAACACTTTTAACTTGTTGATGCAACATGTTAGTTGAAAGATGGTTGCCCCCAAAGTGCAGTTTCACAGGGTTGAGTTTATGGCACTTTCGGCATAGGCCCCGCGGGGGCGGGAGGGTCGGGGGGTGGGGTGGGGGGGGGGGTGGGTTGCGACACTTCCACCTTAGTGAAACATGATGCTCATTGAAAGATGAGTTCTCCACAGGATTCTTTCCCAGTGGCTGGTGCGCGTCACCCTCCGTATGTTTCTCCGCATAGGTCTTCAAACACTTCTCACTGAGGGATACAAGATGTTAGTTGAAAGATGGTTTCCCCAACGTGCCGCCTGACAGAGTGGAACTCATGGAACTTTCTGCATCGTCCCCGCATACGATTTCAAACACTCCGAACTCAGTGAGACGGGATGTTAGTCGAAAGTTGGTTTCCCCGAAGTGCACTTCTTGCTGAAGCCTCACACAGGTTTTCAGACACTTCTAACTTCCTGAGTCAAGGCGACACTTGAACGATGGTTTCACTTCAATTTTGTTTTGTAATGTGGTGTCTAAAGAACTTTTTCTTAGGACTCACAGAGTTTTTCTATCCTTTCTAACTTAAAGAAACAAGTTGACAGTTGAATGTTACCCCTCAGTTTTGTTTCACTGAATTGAGTGTACGAACGATTCTCTTAGGCTCCACATGGTTTTTCAAACACTCCTTTGTGAAACCAGATGTTACTTGAACGTCGGCTTCCTCACATTGTTGTTTCAGAGTTTTGAGTGTATGGCACTACGCTTGTACTCTTGCGGGTGTCTTTTGATAGACTTGTAATTTTTTGAAACCAGATTTTAAGAGAAATATTGTTTCTCCACAGTGTCTCTTGGCAGAGTATATCGCTCTTTTGTTTTAGTTCCCGCATGCTTTTCAAACACTTCTTTGTAAGATACTTTCCGTTCAAGCTCAAGATAGGTTTTCTAACATTTTTAACTTGTGATCGCAGATGATATTTGAACGAATGTTTCACCATAGTGTTGTTTTACAGAGTTGAGCCTATGACACTTTCTGGGTAGTACCCGCTTAGGATTTCCGTGGCTTCTCACTTAATGAATCAAGGTGTTAATTGTAAGACGGTTACATCACAATGTTGTTTCAGAGTATATGGCCCTTTCCATCTATGCCCTGCAATGGGTTTTAAACTCTTCTATATTTTTCAAACCAGACAGTAGCTCAAAGATTGTTTATGTTTTTTTTTCACACAGTTTAGTGTATGGCAGTTTTCTCATAGTTCCCTGCAGGGGTTTTAAAACACTAGTGACTTAGTGAAACATGATGTTAGTTAAAACATGGATTTCCCTCAATGTTGTTTGACAGCCTTTAGTATATGGCCCTATCTTCCTAGGCCCCACAAGTGTTTCAAACAAGTTTAACTTAACGAAATGAGATATTAGTTGAAATATGGTTTCCCCATAGTGTTGTTTCACAGAGCTGTGTATATGGAACTATTCTCATAGGCCCCACATGGTTTTACAAACAGTTCTAAGTGAAATCAGATTTTAGTTGACAAACCGATTCATCACAGTGTTGTTTCACAAAGTTGAGTATGTCTCACTATCCCCATTGTTCCCACCCGGGTTTTCAAACACTTCTAACTTAGTGAAACCGGTTTTTAGTTGCAATACGTTTTCCCCACAGTGTTGTTTCACAAAGTTAGGTATCAGGTACTATGCCCGTAGGCCTTCGGGAGTTCTTTCGTACAATTGTAACTTATTGAAACCAGATGCGAGGAGAAAGATTGTTTCCCCAGAGTGTTGTTTCACAGAGGTGAGTATATGGCAGTTTCATTGTAGGCCCCGCATGGTTTTCAAACACATCTAATTTAGTGAAATAAGGTATTAATTGAAGGACAGCTTCCCCAGTGTGTTGCTTGACAGAGTGAGTGCAAGATACTTTCCATGTAGGCTCCGCATAAGTTTTCAAATACTCCTAACCAGTGAACCCAGATATATTTGAAAGATGGTTTCACCACAGTGTTGTTTTACATATTTGAGTCTTTGTCACTTTCTGCATAGAAATTTCATAGGTTTTCCAACACTCCTAAGTGAAATTAGAAGATAGTTGAAACATGTATTCCCCACAGTGCTGTTTAAAGGAGTTGACTACCTCGCACTTTTGACGCAGATTCTACATGGGTCTTCAAACACCATTTTGGGGAAACAAGATGTTAGTTGAAAGATGGTTTCCCCACAGTGTTGGGTCACAAAGTTGAGTGTATGGCACTTTGTAGTCTCTGGATGCTTTTCACACACTTGTAACAATGAAACATTTTAGTTGGAATATGGTTTCCCCTCAGTCTTCTATCACAGGGTTAATACATTGTGCTTTTCTCACGGGTCCCGCAAAGTTTTCAATTTTAACTCAATGAAACCAAATATTAGTTGAAAGATTGTTTCACCACTCTGTTTTCACAGAGGTCAGTATATGGCACTTTCCGTGTAGGCCCTGAATGGGTTTACTAACATCTCTAATATTGTGAAATGAGCTGTTAGTGGAAAGATGGGATCCCCATGGTATTTCCTAAAGTTAGGGATATGGCTCTTTTGTTGTATGACTGAATGGTTTTCAAATACTTGTAACTTAGTAAAACAAGAGGTTAATTAAAACATAGTTTTCTTAAAGTTCTGCCTGATAGATTTGAGTATAATGAACTTTCTGCATAGGCTCCACGTGGGTTTTCAAATGCTTCTTAGGGAAACCAGATGTCATTTGAAAGATGGTTTCCCCACAGTGTTATTTCATGGACTTGAGTATATGGCACTTTCCGTGTAGGCTCCACTTAGGTTTGCAAACGTTTGTAACTCTGTGCAATGAGAAGTTAGTTGAGAGTGGGTTTCACCACAGTGTTGTTTCATTGAGTGTATGGCACTATCCACCTAGGACCCGCATGTGTTTTCAAACAGTTGTAACTGAGTAAACCAGATATTAGTTGAAAGATCATTTCACCACACTTATGTTTATTTACACAGTTGGGTATATGGCACATTGCTGTTAGACCTTTCATAGGATTTCAAACACTTTGAACTTAGAGAAACAAGATGTGAGTTGAAAGATGCTTGCTCCATGGTATATATTTTCACAGAGTCGGGAATTTGTCACTTTCCTCATCACTCTTAGTAAAGTTTTTCAAACCTTTCTACATTGGTGAAACAAGATGATGGTTTCCCCAAAAGCTGCTTGACCAAGTTTTATATATGGCATTTTCCGCATAAGCCCCCATTGTTTTTGAAACACTTCCCACAAGTGAACCCAGATGTTATTTGAAAGACGGTTTCACCACAGTGTTGTTTTACAGATTTGAGCATGTGGCACTTTCTGTGTAGAAGCTGCATAGGTTTTCAAACACTTCTCAGTAAACAAGGTGTTAATTGAAAGATGGCTACCTCACAGTGTTTCAGATTTGAGGATATTTTCCCTTCCACCTAGGCCCTGCATGGGTTTTCAAGCACTTCTCGATTTCTGAAATAAGATAAATGTTATTTGCAAGACGTTTTCACCATAGAGTGATTTCACATATGGCCCTAACTCTGTAGGCCCCACATAGGTTTTCAGTTTTCACTTCCTGAAACCAGGTGTTAGGCGGAAGACTATTTCCCCACATTTTTCTTTGGCAGATTTGAGTTTATGGCACTTTTTTGTGTAAAACCAGCATAGGTTTTCAAACTCTTCTCAGTGAAACAAGGTGTTAATTGAATGATGGTTACCTCACAGTGTTGTTTCAGAGTTGAGGATATATGGCTCCTTCTACCTAGGCCCTGCATGGGTTTTCAAACACCTCTCAATTTTTGAAATCTGACAGTAGTTCAAAGATGGTCTCACCAGGTTTTTGTTTCACAGAGTTGAGTGTATGGAACTGCCCCCATAGTTCCCCCAATAAGTTTTAAAGCACTATATTAACTAATGAAGCACAATGTTAGTTCAAAGATGGATAACCCAGTGCTGTCTGACAGAGTTGGGTGTATGGCACTTTATGCATAGGCCCTACATTGCTTTTGAAACAAGTCTAACTTCCTAGAATGAGATTTTAGTTGAAAGATGGCTTCCTCATAGCGTTGTTTCACAGAGCTGAGTATGTGGCACTATCCTCATACGCTCCGCATGGTGTTTCAAACACTTCTAACTTCGTGAAACCAGTTTTAAGTTGAAAGACGGTTTCCCCACTGTGTTGTTTCACAGAGTTGAATATAGATCCCCATTCCTCCCAGACCCTGCATGGATTTTCAAACACTTCTCATTTTCTGAAATCAGATAGATGTTACTTGAAAGACGATTTCACCACAGTGTGGTTTCACAGAGTTGAGTTTATGGACCTTACCCTGTAGGCTTCCCATAGATTTTCAAGCAGTTCTCATTTCCTGAAACCAAATGTTAGGTGAAAGACTCTTTGCCACCATTTTGTTTCACAGAGTTGGGTATATGGGACTTTTCATGTAGGTTCTGCATAGATTTTAAAACTATTCTAACTTTGTGAAATGAGACATTAGTTGAAAGATGCTATCACCACACTATTGTTTCACAGAGTTGCGTTCAAGCATTTCTGCATAAGCCCTGCGTGGGTTTTCAAACACTTCTTATTGAAACAAAGACTAGACAACACCTACCTGATACGTCCGCATACGTTTTCAAACTCTTCTAACTTAGTCAAACAACATGTTCGTTGAGAGATGGTTTCTCTGCAGTATGCTTTCAGAGTTTCGAAATCATGCCACTTTCCACATCGTTCCCCGCATAGGTTTTCAAACACTTTTAACTTGTTGATGCAACATGTTAGTTGAAAGATGGTTGCCCCCAAAGTGCAGTTTCACAGGGTTGAGTTTATGGCACTTTCGGCATAGGCCCCGCGGGGGCGGGAGGGTCGGGGGGTGGGGTGGGGGGGGGGTGGGTTGCGACACTTCCACCTTAGTGAAACATGATGCTCATTGAAAGATGAGTTCTCCACAGGATTCTTTCCCAGTGGCTGGTGCGCGTCACCCTCCGTATGTTTCTCCGCATAGGTCTTCAAACACTTCTCACTGAGGGATACAAGATGTTAGTTGAAAGATGGTTTCCCCAACGTGCCGCCTGACAGAGTGGAACTCATGGAACTTTCTGCATCGTCCCCGCATACGATTTCAAACACTCCGAACTCAGTGAGACGGGATGTTAGTCGAAAGTTGGTTTCCCCGAAGTGCACTTCTTGCTGAAGCCTCACACAGGTTTTCAGACACTTCTAACTTCCTGAGTCAAGGCGACACTTGAACGATGGTTTCACTTCAATTTTGTTTTGTAATGTGGTGTCTAAAGAACTTTTTCTTAGGACTCACAGAGTTTTTCTATCCTTTCTAACTTAAAGAAACAAGTTGACAGTTGAATGTTACCCCTCAGTTTTGTTTCACTGAATTGAGTGTACGAACGATTCTCTTAGGCTCCACATGGTTTTTCAAACACTCCTTTGTGAAACCAGATGTTACTTGAACGTCGGCTTCCTCACATTGTTGTTTCAGAGTTTTGAGTGTATGGCACTACGCTTGTACTCTTGCGGGTGTCTTTTGATAGACTTGTAATTTTTTGAAACCAGATTTTAAGAGAAATATTGTTTCTCCACAGTGTCTCTTGGCAGAGTATATCGCTCTTTTGTTTTAGTTCCCGCATGCTTTTCAAACACTTCTTTGTAAGATACTTTCCGTTCAAGCTCAAGATAGGTTTTCTAACATTTTTAACTTGTGATCGCAGATGATATTTGAACGAATGTTTCACCATAGTGTTGTTTTACAGAGTTGAGCCTATGACACTTTCTGGGTAGTACCCGCTTAGGATTTCAATGGCTTCTCACTTAATGAATCAAGGTGTTAATTGTAAGACGGTTACATCACAATGTTGTTTCAGAGTATATGGCCCTTTCCATCTATGCCCTGCAATGGGTTTTAAACTCTTCTATATTTTTCAAACCAGACAGTAGCTCAAAGATTGTTTATGTTTTTTTTTCACACAGTTTAGTGTATGGCAGTTTTCTCATAGTTCCCTGCAGGGGTTTTAAAACACTAGTGACTTAGTGAAACATGATGTTAGTTAAAACATGGATTTCCCTCAATGTTGTTTGACAGCCTTTAGTATATGGCCCTATCTTCCTAGGCCCCACAAGTGTTTCAAACAAGTTTAACTTAACGAAATGAGATATTAGTTGAAATATGGTTTCCCCATAGTGTTGTTTCACAGAGCTGTGTATATGGAACTATTCTCATAGGCCCCACATGGTTTTACAAACAGTTCTAAGTGAAATCAGATTTTAGTTGACAAACCGATTCATCACAGTGTTGTTTCACAAAGTTGAGTATGTCTCACTATCCCCATTGTTCCCACCCGGGTTTTCAAACACTTCTAACTTAGTGAAACCGGTTTTTAGTTGAAATACGTTTTCCCCACAGTGTTGTTTCACAAAGTTAGGTATCAGGTACTATGCCCGTAGGCCTTCGGGAGTTCTTTCGTACAATTGTAACTTATTGAAACCAGATGCGAGGAGAAAGATTGTTTCCCCAGAGTGTTGTTTCACAGAGGTGAGTATATGGCAGTTTCATTGTAGGCCCCGCATGGTTTTCAAACACATCTAATTTAGTGAAATAAGGTATTAATTGAAGGACAGCTTCCCCAGTGTGTTGCTTGACAGAGTGAGTGCAAGATACTTTCCATGTAGGCTCCGCATAAGTTTTCAAATACTCCTAACCAGTGAACCCAGATATATTTGAAAGATGGTTTCACCACAGTGTTGTTTTACATATTTGAGTCTTTGTCACTTTCTGCATAGAAATTTCATAGGTTTTCCAACACTCCTAAGTGAAATTAGAAGATAGTTGAAACATGTATTCCCCACAGTGCTGTTTAAAGGAGTTGACTACCTCGCACTTTTGACGCAGATTCTACATGGGTCTTCAAACACCATTTTGGGGAAACAAGATGTTAGTTGAAAGATGGTTTCCCCACAGTGTTGGGTCACAAAGTTGAGTGTATGGCACTTTGTAGTCTCTGGATGCTTTTCACACACTTGTAACAATGAAACATTTTAGTTGGAATATGGTTTCCCCTCAGTCTTCTATCACAGGGTTAATACATTGTGCTTTTCTCACGGGTCCCGCAAAGTTTTCAATTTTAACTCAATGAAACCAAATATTAGTTGAAAGATTGTTTCACCACTCTGTTTTCACAGAGGTCAGTATATGGCACTTTCCGTGTAGGCCCTGAATGGGTTTACTAACATCTCTAATATTGTGAAATGAGCTGTTAGTGGAAAGATGGGATCCCCATGGTATTTCCTAAAGTTAGGGATATGGCTCTTTTGTTGTATGACTGAATGGTTTTCAAATACTTGTAACTTAGTAAAACAAGAGGTTAATTAAAACATAGTTTTCTTAAAGTTCTGCCTGATAGATTTGAGTATAATGAACTTTCTGCATAGGCTCCACGTGGGTTTTCAAATGCTTCTTAGGGAAACCAGATGTCATTTGAAAGATGGTTTCCCCACAGTGTTATTTCATGGACTTGAGTATATGGCACTTTCCGTGTAGGCTCCACTTAGGTTTGCAAACGTTTGTAACTCTGTGCAATGAGAAGTTAGTTGAGAGTGGGTTTCACCACAGTGTTGTTTCATTGAGTGTATGGCACTATCCACCTAGGACCCGCATGTGTTTTCAAACAGTTGTAACTGAGTAAACCAGATATTAGTTGAAAGATCATTTCACCACACTTATGTTTATTTACACAGTTGGGTATATGGCACATTGCTGTTAGACCTTTCATAGGATTTCAAACACTTTGAACTTAGAGAAACAAGATGTGAGTTGAAAGATGCTTGCTCCATGGTATATATTTTCACAGAGTCGGGAATTTGTCACTTTCCTCATCACTCTTAGTAAAGTTTTTCAAACCTTTCTACATTGGTGAAACAAGATGATGGTTTCCCCAAAAGCTGCTTGACCAAGTTTTATATGGCATTTTCCGCATAAGCCCCCATTGTTTTTGAACACTTCCACAAGTGAACCCAGATGTTATTTGAAAGACGGTTTCACCACAGTGTTGTTTTACAGATTTGAGCATGTGGCACTTTCTGTGTAGAAGCTGCATAGGTTTTCAAACACTTCTCAGTAAACAATGGTGTTAATTGAAAGATGGCTACCTCACAGTGTTTCAGATTTGAGGATATTTTCCCTTCCACTAGGCCTGCATGGGTTTTCAAGCACATCTCGATTTCTGAAATAAGATAAATGTTATTTGCAAGACGTTTTTCACCATAGAGTGATTTCACATATGGCCCTAACTCTGTAGGCCCACATAGGTTTTCAGTTTTCACTTCCTGAAACCAGATGTTAGGCGGAAGACTATTTCCCCACATTTTTCTTTGGCAGATTTGAGTTTATGGCACTTTTTTGTGTAAAACCAGCATAGGTTTTCAAACTCTCTCAGTGAAACAAGGTGTTAATTGAATGATGGTTACCTCACAGTGTTGTTTCAGAGTTGAGGATATATGGCTCCTTCTACTAGGCCCTGCATGGGTTTTCAAACACCTCTCAATTTTTGAAATCTGACAGTAGTTCAAAGTGGTCTCACCAGGTTTTTGTTTCACAGAGTTGAGTGTATGGAACTGCCCCATAGTTCCCCAATAAGTTTTAAAGCACTATATTAACTAATGAAGCACAATGTTAGTTCAAAGATGGATAACCCAGTGCTGTCTGACTGAGTTGGGTTATGGCACTTTATGCATAGGCCTCTACATTGCTTTTGAAACAAGTCTAACTTCTAGAAACTTCCTAGAATGAGATTTTAGTTGAAAGATGGCTTCCTCATAGCGTTGTTTCACAGAGCTGAGTATGTGGCACTATCCTCATACGCTCCGCATGGTGTTTCAAACACTTCTAACTTCGTGAAACCAGTTTTAAGTTGAAAGACGGTTTCCCCACTGTGTTGTTTCACAGAGTTGAATATAGATCCCCATTCCTCCCAGACCCTGCATGGATTTTCAAACACTTCTCATTTTCTGAAATCAGATAGATGTTACTTGAAAGACGATTTCACCACAGTGTGGTTTCACAGAGTTGAGTTTATGGACCTTACCCTGTAGGCTTCCCATAGATTTTCAAGCAGTTCTCATTTCCTGAAACCAAATGTTAGGTGAAAGACTCTTTGCCACCATTTTGTTTCACAGAGTTGGGTATATGGGACTTTTCATGTAGGTTCTGCATAGATTTTAAAACTATTCTAACTTTGTGAAATGAGACATTAGTTGAAAGATGCTATCACCACACTATTGTTTCACAGAGTTGCGTTCAAGCATTTCTGCATAAGCCCTGCGTGGGTTTTCAAACACTTCTTATTGAAACAAAGACTAGACAACACCTACCTGATACGTCCGCATACGTTTTCAAACTCTTCTAACTTAGTCAAACAACATGTTCGTTGAGAGATGGTTTCTCTGCAGTATGCTTTCAGAGTTTCGAAATCATGCCACTTTCCACATCGTTCCCCGCATAGGTTTTCAAACACTTTTAACTTGTTGATGCAACATGTTAGTTGAAAGATGGTTGCCCCCAAAGTGCAGTTTCACAGGGTTGAGTTTATGGCACTTTCGGCATAGGCCCCGCGGGGGCGGGAGGGTCGGGGGGTGGGGTGGGGGGGGGGTGGGTTGCGACACTTCCACCTTAGTGAAACATGATGCTCATTGAAAGATGAGTTCTCCACAGGATTCTTTCCCAGTGGCTGGTGCGCGTCACCCTCCGTATGTTTCTCCGCATAGGTCTTCAAACACTTCTCACTGAGGGATACAAGATGTTAGTTGAAAGATGGTTTCCCCAACGTGCCGCCTGACAGAGTGGAACTCATGGAACTTTCTGCATCGTCCCCGCATACGATTTCAAACACTCCGAACTCAGTGAGACGGGATGTTAGTCGAAAGTTGGTTTCCCCGAAGTGCACTTCTTGCTGAAGCCTCACACAGGTTTTCAGACACTTCTAACTTCCTGAGTCAAGGCGACACTTGAACGATGGTTTCACTTCAATTTTGTTTTGTAATGTGGTGTCTAAAGAACTTTTTCTTAGGACTCACAGAGTTTTTCTATCCTTTCTAACTTAAAGAAACAAGTTGACAGTTGAATGTTACCCCTCAGTTTTGTTTCACTGAATTGAGTGTACGAACGATTCTCTTAGGCTCCACATGGTTTTTCAAACACTCCTTTGTGAAACCAGATGTTACTTGAACGTCGGCTTCCTCACATTGTTGTTTCAGAGTTTTGAGTGTATGGCACTACGCTTGTACTCTTGCGGGTGTCTTTTGATAGACTTGTAATTTTTTGAAACCAGATTTTAAGAGAAATATTGTTTCTCCACAGTGTCTCTTGGCAGAGTATATCGCTCTTTTGTTTTAGTTCCCGCATGCTTTTCAAACACTTCTTTGTAAGATACTTTCCGTTCAAGCTCAAGATAGGTTTTCTAACATTTTTAACTTGTGATCGCAGATGATATTTGAACGAATGTTTCACCATAGTGTTGTTTTACAGAGTTGAGCCTATGACACTTTCTGGGTAGTACCCGCTTAGGATTTCAATGGCTTCTCACTTAATGAATCAAGGTGTTAATTGTAAGACGGTTACATCACAATGTTGTTTCAGAGTATATGGCCCTTTCCATCTATGCCCTGCAATGGGTTTTAAACTCTTCTATATTTTTCAAACCAGACAGTAGCTCAAAGATTGTTTATGTTTTTTTTTCACACAGTTTAGTGTATGGCAGTTTTCTCATAGTTCCCTGCAGGGGTTTTAAAACACTAGTGACTTAGTGAAACATGATGTTAGTTAAAACATGGATTTCCCTCAATGTTGTTTGACAGCCTTTAGTATATGGCCCTATCTTCCTAGGCCCCACAAGTGTTTCAAACAAGTTTAACTTAACGAAATGAGATATTAGTTGAAATATGGTTTCCCCATAGTGTTGTTTCACAGAGCTGTGTATATGGAACTATTCTCATAGGCCCCACATGGTTTTACAAACAGTTCTAAGTGAAATCAGATTTTAGTTGACAAACCGATTCATCACAGTGTTGTTTCACAAAGTTGAGTATGTCTCACTATCCCCATTGTTCCCACCCGGGTTTTCAAACACTTCTAACTTAGTGAAACCGGTTTTTAGTTGAAATACGTTTTCCCCACAGTGTTGTTTCACAAAGTTAGGTATCAGGTACTATGCCCGTAGGCCTTCGGGAGTTCTTTCGTACAATTGTAACTTATTGAAACCAGATGCGAGGAGAAAGATTGTTTCCCCAGAGTGTTGTTTCACAGAGGTGAGTATATGGCAGTTTCATTGTAGGCCCCGCATGGTTTTCAAACACATCTAATTTAGTGAAATAAGGTATTAATTGAAGGACAGCTTCCCCAGTGTGTTGCTTGACAGAGTGAGTGCAAGATACTTTCCATGTAGGCTCCGCATAAGTTTTCAAATACTCCTAACCAGTGAACCCAGATATATTTGAAAGATGGTTTCACCACAGTGTTGTTTTACATATTTGAGTCTTTGTCACTTTCTGCATAGAAATTTCATAGGTTTTCCAACACTCCTAAGTGAAATTAGAAGATAGTTGAAACATGTATTCCCCACAGTGCTGTTTAAAGGAGTTGACTACCTCGCACTTTTGACGCAGATTCTACATGGGTCTTCAAACACCATTTTGGGGAAACAAGATGTTAGTTGAAAGATGGTTTCCCCACAGTGTTGGGTCACAAAGTTGAGTGTATGGCACTTTGTAGTCTCTGGATGCTTTTCACACACTTGTAACAATGAAACATTTTAGTTGGAATATGGTTTCCCCTCAGTCTTCTATCACAGGGTTAATACATTGTGCTTTTCTCACGGGTCCCGCAAAGTTTTCAATTTTAACTCAATGAAACCAAATATTAGTTGAAAGATTGTTTCACCACTCTGTTTTCACAGAGGTCAGTATATGGCACTTTCCGTGTAGGCCCTGAATGGGTTTACTAACATCTCTAATATTGTGAAATGAGCTGTTAGTGGAAAGATGGGATCCCCATGGTATTTCCTAAAGTTAGGGATATGGCTCTTTTGTTGTATGACTGAATGGTTTTCAAATACTTGTAACTTAGTAAAACAAGAGGTTAATTAAAACATAGTTTTCTTAAAGTTCTGCCTGATAGATTTGAGTATAATGAACTTTCTGCATAGGCTCCACGTGGGTTTTCAAATGCTTCTTAGGGAAACCAGATGTCATTTGAAAGATGGTTTCCCCACAGTGTTATTTCATGGACTTGAGTATATGGCACTTTCCGTGTAGGCTCCACTTAGGTTTGCAAACGTTTGTAACTCTGTGCAATGAGAAGTTAGTTGAGAGTGGGTTTCACCACAGTGTTGTTTCATTGAGTGTATGGCACTATCCACCTAGGACCCGCATGTGTTTTCAAACAGTTGTAACTGAGTAAACCAGATATTAGTTGAAAGATCATTTCACCACACTTATGTTTATTTACACAGTTGGGTATATGGCACATTGCTGTTAGACCTTTCATAGGATTTCAAACACTTTGAACTTAGAGAAACAAGATGTGAGTTGAAAGATGCTTGCTCCATGGTATATATTTTCACAGAGTCGGGAATTTGTCACTTTCCTCATCACTCTTAGTAAAGTTTTTCAAACCTTTCTACATTGGTGAAACAAGATGATGGTTTCCCCAAAAGCTGCTTGACCAAGTTTTATATATGGCATTTTCCGCATAAGCCCCCATTGTTTTTGAAACACTTCCCACAAGTGAACCCAGATGTTATTTGAAAGACGGTTTCACCACAGTGTTGTTTTACAGATTTGAGCATGTGGCACTTTCTGTGTAGAAGCTGCATAGGTTTTCAAACACTTCTCAGTAAACAAGGTGTTAATTGAAAGATGGCTACCTCACAGTGTTTCAGATTTGAGGATATTTTCCCTTCCACCTAGGCCCTGCATGGGTTTTCAAGCACTTCTCGATTTCTGAAATAAGATAAATGTTATTTGCAAGACGTTTTCACCATAGAGTGATTTCACATATGGCCCTAACTCTGTAGGCCCCACATAGGTTTTCAGTTTTCACTTCCTGAAACCAGATGTTAGGCGGAAGACTATTTCCCCACATTTTTCTTTGGCAGATTTGAGTTTATGGCACTTTTTTGTGTAAAACCAGCATAGGTTTTCAAACTCTTCTCAGTGAAACAAGGTGTTAATTGAATGATGGTTACCTCACAGTGTTGTTTCAGAGTTGAGGATATATGGCTCCTTCTACCTAGGCCCTGCATGGGTTTTCAAACACCTCTCAATTTTTGAAATCTGACAGTAGTTCAAAGATGGTCTCACCAGGTTTTTGTTTCACAGAGTTGAGTGTATGGAACTGCCCCCATAGTTCCCCCAATAAGTTTTAAAGCACTATATTAACTAATGAAGCACAATGTTAGTTCAAAGATGGATAACCCAGTGCTGTCTGACAGAGTTGGGTGTATGGCACTTTATGCATAGGCCCTACATTGCTTTTGAAACAAGTCTAACTTCCTAGAATGAGATTTTAGTTGAAAGATGGCTTCCTCATAGCGTTGTTTCACAGAGCTGAGTATGTGGCACTATCCTCATACGCTCCGCATGGTGTTTCAAACACTTCTAACTTCGTGAAACCAGTTTTAAGTTGAAAGACGGTTTCCCCACTGTGTTGTTTCACAGAGTTGAATATAGATCCCCATTCCTCCCAGACCCTGCATGGATTTTCAAACACTTCTCATTTTCTGAAATCAGATAGATGTTACTTGAAAGACGATTTCACCACAGTGTGGTTTCACAGAGTTGAGTTTATGGACCTTACCCTGTAGGCTTCCCATAGATTTTCAAGCAGTTCTCATTTCCTGAAACCAAATGTTAGGTGAAAGACTCTTTGCCACCATTTTGTTTCACAGAGTTGGGTATATGGGACTTTTCATGTAGGTTCTGCATAGATTTTAAAACTATTCTAACTTTGTGAAATGAGACATTAGTTGAAAGATGCTATCACCACACTATTGTTTCACAGAGTTGCGTTCAAGCATTTCTGCATAAGCCCTGCGTGGGTTTTCAAACACTTCTTATTGAAACAAAGACTAGACAACACCTACCTGATACGTCCGCATACGTTTTCAAACTCTTCTAACTTAGTCAAACAACATGTTCGTTGAGAGATGGTTTCTCTGCAGTATGCTTTCAGAGTTTCGAAATCATGCCACTTTCCACATCGTTCCCCGCATAGGTTTTCAAACACTTTTAACTTGTTGATGCAACATGTTAGTTGAAAGATGGTTGCCCCCAAAGTGCAGTTTCACAGGGTTGAGTTTATGGCACTTTCGGCATAGGCCCCGCGGGGGCGGGAGGGTCGGGGGGTGGGGTGGGGGGGGGGTGGGTTGCGACACTTCCACCTTAGTGAAACATGATGCTCATTGAAAGATGAGTTCTCCACAGGATTCTTTCCCAGTGGCTGGTGCGCGTCACCCTCCGTATGTTTCTCCGCATAGGTCTTCAAACACTTCTCACTGAGGGATACAAGATGTTAGTTGAAAGATGGTTTCCCCAACGTGCCGCCTGACAGAGTGGAACTCATGGAACTTTCTGCATCGTCCCCGCATACGATTTCAAACACTCCGAACTCAGTGAGACGGGATGTTAGTCGAAAGTTGGTTTCCCCGAAGTGCACTTCTTGCTGAAGCCTCACACAGGTTTTCAGACACTTCTAACTTCCTGAGTCAAGGCGACACTTGAACGATGGTTTCACTTCAATTTTGTTTTGTAATGTGGTGTCTAAAGAACTTTTTCTTAGGACTCACAGAGTTTTTCTATCCTTTCTAACTTAAAGAAACAAGTTGACAGTTGAATGTTACCCCTCAGTTTTGTTTCACTGAATTGAGTGTACGAACGATTCTCTTAGGCTCCACATGGTTTTTCAAACACTCCTTTGTGAAACCAGATGTTACTTGAACGTCGGCTTCCTCACATTGTTGTTTCAGAGTTTTGAGTGTATGGCACTACGCTTGTACTCTTGCGGGTGTCTTTTGATAGACTTGTAATTTTTTGAAACCAGATTTTAAGAGAAATATTGTTTCTCCACAGTGTCTCTTGGCAGAGTATATCGCTCTTTTGTTTTAGTTCCCGCATGCTTTTCAAACACTTCTTTGTAAGATACTTTCCGTTCAAGCTCAAGATAGGTTTTCTAACATTTTTAACTTGTGATCGCAGATGATATTTGAACGAATGTTTCACCATAGTGTTGTTTTACAGAGTTGAGCCTATGACACTTTCTGGGTAGTACCCGCTTAGGATTTCAATGGCTTCTCACTTAATGAATCAAGGTGTTAATTGTAAGACGGTTACATCACAATGTTGTTTCAGAGTATATGGCCCTTTCCATCTATGCCCTGCAATGGGTTTTAAACTCTTCTATATTTTTCAAACCAGACAGTAGCTCAAAGATTGTTTATGTTTTTTTTTCACACAGTTTAGTGTATGGCAGTTTTCTCATAGTTCCCTGCAGGGGTTTTAAAACACTAGTGACTTAGTGAAACATGATGTTAGTTAAAACATGGATTTCCCTCAATGTTGTTTGACAGCCTTTAGTATATGGCCCTATCTTCCTAGGCCCCACAAGTGTTTCAAACAAGTTTAACTTAACGAAATGAGATATTAGTTGAAATATGGTTTCCCCATAGTGTTGTTTCACAGAGCTGTGTATATGGAACTATTCTCATAGGCCCCACATGGTTTTACAAACAGTTCTAAGTGAAATCAGATTTTAGTTGACAAACCGATTCATCACAGTGTTGTTTCACAAAGTTGAGTATGTCTCACTATCCCCATTGTTCCCACCCGGGTTTTCAAACACTTCTAACTTAGTGAAACCGGTTTTTAGTTGCAATACGTTTTCCCCACAGTGTTGTTTCACAAAGTTAGGTATCAGGTACTATGCCCGTAGGCCTTCGGGAGTTCTTTCGTACAATTGTAACTTATTGAAACCAGATGCGAGGAGAAAGATTGTTTCCCCAGAGTGTTGTTTCACAGAGGTGAGTATATGGCAGTTTCATTGTAGGCCCCGCATGGTTTTCAAACACATCTAATTTAGTGAAATAAGGTATTAATTGAAGGACAGCTTCCCCAGTGTGTTGCTTGACAGAGTGAGTGCAAGATACTTTCCATGTAGGCTCCGCATAAGTTTTCAAATACTCCTAACCAGTGAACCCAGATATATTTGAAAGATGGTTTCACCACAGTGTTGTTTTACATATTTGAGTCTTTGTCACTTTCTGCATAGAAATTTCATAGGTTTTCCAACACTCCTAAGTGAAATTAGAAGATAGTTGAAACATGTATTCCCCACAGTGCTGTTTAAAGGAGTTGACTACCTCGCACTTTTGACGCAGATTCTACATGGGTCTTCAAACACCATTTTGGGGAAACAAGATGTTAGTTGAAAGATGGTTTCCCCACAGTGTTGGGTCACAAAGTTGAGTGTATGGCACTTTGTAGTCTCTGGATGCTTTTCACACACTTGTAACAATGAAACATTTTAGTTGGAATATGGTTTCCCCTCAGTCTTCTATCACAGGGTTAATACATTGTGCTTTTCTCACGGGTCCCGCAAAGTTTTCAATTTTAACTCAATGAAACCAAATATTAGTTGAAAGATTGTTTCACCACTCTGTTTTCACAGAGGTCAGTATATGGCACTTTCCGTGTAGGCCCTGAATGGGTTTACTAACATCTCTAATATTGTGAAATGAGCTGTTAGTGGAAAGATGGGATCCCCATGGTATTTCCTAAAGTTAGGGATATGGCTCTTTTGTTGTATGACTGAATGGTTTTCAAATACTTGTAACTTAGTAAAACAAGAGGTTAATTAAAACATAGTTTTCTTAAAGTTCTGCCTGATAGATTTGAGTATAATGAACTTTCTGCATAGGCTCCACGTGGGTTTTCAAATGCTTCTTAGGGAAACCAGATGTCATTTGAAAGATGGTTTCCCCACAGTGTTATTTCATGGACTTGAGTATATGGCACTTTCCGTGTAGGCTCCACTTAGGTTTGCAAACGTTTGTAACTCTGTGCAATGAGAAGTTAGTTGAGAGTGGGTTTCACCACAGTGTTGTTTCATTGAGTGTATGGCACTATCCACCTAGGACCCGCATGTGTTTTCAAACAGTTGTAACTGAGTAAACCAGATATTAGTTGAAAGATCATTTCACCACACTTATGTTTATTTACACAGTTGGGTATATGGCACATTGCTGTTAGACCTTTCATAGGATTTCAAACACTTTGAACTTAGAGAAACAAGATGTGAGTTGAAAGATGCTTGCTCCATGGTATATATTTTCACAGAGTCGGGAATTTGTCACTTTCCTCATCACTCTTAGTAAAGTTTTTCAAACCTTTCTACATTGGTGAAACAAGATGATGGTTTCCCCAAAAGCTGCTTGACCAAGTTTTATATATGGCATTTTCCGCATAAGCCCCCATTGTTTTTGAAACACTTCCCACAAGTGAACCCAGATGTTATTTGAAAGACGGTTTCACCACAGTGTTGTTTTACAGATTTGAGCATGTGGCACTTTCTGTGTAGAAGCTGCATAGGTTTTCAAACACTTCTCAGTAAACAAGGTGTTAATTGAAAGATGGCTACCTCACAGTGTTTCAGATTTGAGGATATTTTCCCTTCCACCTAGGCCCTGCATGGGTTTTCAAGCACTTCTCGATTTCTGAAATAAGATAAATGTTATTTGCAAGACGTTTTCACCATAGAGTGATTTCACATATGGCCCTAACTCTGTAGGCCCCACATAGGTTTTCAGTTTTCACTTCCTGAAACCAGATGTTAGGCGGAAGACTATTTCCCCACATTTTTCTTTGGCAGATTTGAGTTTATGGCACTTTTTTGTGTAAAACCAGCATAGGTTTTCAAACTCTTCTCAGTGAAACAAGGTGTTAATTGAATGATGGTTACCTCACAGTGTTGTTTCAGAGTTGAGGATATATGGCTCCTTCTACCTAGGCCCTGCATGGGTTTTCAAACACCTCTCAATTTTTGAAATCTGACAGTAGTTCAAAGATGGTCTCACCAGGTTTTTGTTTCACAGAGTTGAGTGTATGGAACTGCCCCCATAGTTCCCCCAATAAGTTTTAAAGCACTATATTAACTAATGAAGCACAATGTTAGTTCAAAGATGGATAACCCAGTGCTGTCTGACAGAGTTGGGTGTATGGCACTTTATGCATAGGCCCTACATTGCTTTTGAAACAAGTCTAACTTCCTAGAATGAGATTTTAGTTGAAAGATGGCTTCCTCATAGCGTTGTTTCACAGAGCTGAGTATGTGGCACTATCCTCATACGCTCCGCATGGTGTTTCAAACACTTCTAACTTCGTGAAACCAGTTTTAAGTTGAAAGACGGTTTCCCCACTGTGTTGTTTCACAGAGTTGAATATAGATCCCCATTCCTCCCAGACCCTGCATGGATTTTCAAACACTTCTCATTTTCTGAAATCAGATAGATGTTACTTGAAAGACGATTTCACCACAGTGTGGTTTCACAGAGTTGAGTTTATGGACCTTACCCTGTAGGCTTCCCATAGATTTTCAAGCAGTTCTCATTTCCTGAAACCAAATGTTAGGTGAAAGACTCTTTGCCACCATTTTGTTTCACAGAGTTGGGTATATGGGACTTTTCATGTAGGTTCTGCATAGATTTTAAAACTATTCTAACTTTGTGAAATGAGACATTAGTTGAAAGATGCTATCACCACACTATTGTTTCACAGAGTTGCGTTCAAGCATTTCTGCATAAGCCCTGCGTGGGTTTTCAAACACTTCTTATTGAAACAAAGACTAGACAACACCTACCTGATACGTCCGCATACGTTTTCAAACTCTTCTAACTTAGTCAAACAACATGTTCGTTGAGAGATGGTTTCTCTGCAGTATGCTTTCAGAGTTTCGAAATCATGCCACTTTCCACATCGTTCCCCGCATAGGTTTTCAAACACTTTTAACTTGTTGATGCAACATGTTAGTTGAAAGATGGTTGCCCCCAAAGTGCAGTTTCACAGGGTTGAGTTTATGGCACTTTCGGCATAGGCCCCGCGGGGGCGGGAGGGTCGGGGGGTGGGGTGGGGGGGGGGGTGGGTTGCGACACTTCCACCTTAGTGAAACATGATGCTCATTGAAAGATGAGTTCTCCACAGGATTCTTTCCCAGTGGCTGGTGCGCGTCACCCTCCGTATGTTTCTCCGCATAGGTCTTCAAACACTTCTCACTGAGGGATACAAGATGTTAGTTGAAAGATGGTTTCCCCAACGTGCCGCCTGACAGAGTGGAACTCATGGAACTTTCTGCATCGTCCCCGCATACGATTTCAAACACTCCGAACTCAGTGAGACGGGATGTTAGTCGAAAGTTGGTTTCCCCGAAGTGCACTTCTTGCTGAAGCCTCACACAGGTTTTCAGACACTTCTAACTTCCTGAGTCAAGGCGACACTTGAACGATGGTTTCACTTCAATTTTGTTTTGTAATGTGGTGTCTAAAGAACTTTTTCTTAGGACTCACAGAGTTTTTCTATCCTTTCTAACTTAAAGAAACAAGTTGACAGTTGAATGTTACCCCTCAGTTTTGTTTCACTGAATTGAGTGTACGAACGATTCTCTTAGGCTCCACATGGTTTTTCAAACACTCCTTTGTGAAACCAGATGTTACTTGAACGTCGGCTTCCTCACATTGTTGTTTCAGAGTTTTGAGTGTATGGCACTACGCTTGTACTCTTGCGGGTGTCTTTTGATAGACTTGTAATTTTTTGAAACCAGATTTTAAGAGAAATATTGTTTCTCCACAGTGTCTCTTGGCAGAGTATATCGCTCTTTTGTTTTAGTTCCCGCATGCTTTTCAAACACTTCTTTGTAAGATACTTTCCGTTCAAGCTCAAGATAGGTTTTCTAACATTTTTAACTTGTGATCGCAGATGATATTTGAACGAATGTTTCACCATAGTGTTGTTTTACAGAGTTGAGCCTATGACACTTTCTGGGTAGTACCCGCTTAGGATTTCCGTGGCTTCTCACTTAATGAATCAAGGTGTTAATTGTAAGACGGTTACATCACAATGTTGTTTCAGAGTATATGGCCCTTTCCATCTATGCCCTGCAATGGGTTTTAAACTCTTCTATATTTTTCAAACCAGACAGTAGCTCAAAGATTGTTTATGTTTTTTTTTCACACAGTTTAGTGTATGGCAGTTTTCTCATAGTTCCCTGCAGGGGTTTTAAAACACTAGTGACTTAGTGAAACATGATGTTAGTTAAAACATGGATTTCCCTCAATGTTGTTTGACAGCCTTTAGTATATGGCCCTATCTTCCTAGGCCCCACAAGTGTTTCAAACAAGTTTAACTTAACGAAATGAGATATTAGTTGAAATATGGTTTCCCCATAGTGTTGTTTCACAGAGCTGTGTATATGGAACTATTCTCATAGGCCCCACATGGTTTTACAAACAGTTCTAAGTGAAATCAGATTTTAGTTGACAAACCGATTCATCACAGTGTTGTTTCACAAAGTTGAGTATGTCTCACTATCCCCATTGTTCCCACCCGGGTTTTCAAACACTTCTAACTTAGTGAAACCGGTTTTTAGTTGCAATACGTTTTCCCCACAGTGTTGTTTCACAAAGTTAGGTATCAGGTACTATGCCCGTAGGCCTTCGGGAGTTCTTTCGTACAATTGTAACTTATTGAAACCAGATGCGAGGAGAAAGATTGTTTCCCCAGAGTGTTGTTTCACAGAGGTGAGTATATGGCAGTTTCATTGTAGGCCCCGCATGGTTTTCAAACACATCTAATTTAGTGAAATAAGGTATTAATTGAAGGACAGCTTCCCCAGTGTGTTGCTTGACAGAGTGAGTGCAAGATACTTTCCATGTAGGCTCCGCATAAGTTTTCAAATACTCCTAACCAGTGAACCCAGATATATTTGAAAGATGGTTTCACCACAGTGTTGTTTTACATATTTGAGTCTTTGTCACTTTCTGCATAGAAATTTCATAGGTTTTCCAACACTCCTAAGTGAAATTAGAAGATAGTTGAAACATGTATTCCCCACAGTGCTGTTTAAAGGAGTTGACTACCTCGCACTTTTGACGCAGATTCTACATGGGTCTTCAAACACCATTTTGGGGAAACAAGATGTTAGTTGAAAGATGGTTTCCCCACAGTGTTGGGTCACAAAGTTGAGTGTATGGCACTTTGTAGTCTCTGGATGCTTTTCACACACTTGTAACAATGAAACATTTTAGTTGGAATATGGTTTCCCCTCAGTCTTCTATCACAGGGTTAATACATTGTGCTTTTCTCACGGGTCCCGCAAAGTTTTCAATTTTAACTCAATGAAACCAAATATTAGTTGAAAGATTGTTTCACCACTCTGTTTTCACAGAGGTCAGTATATGGCACTTTCCGTGTAGGCCCTGAATGGGTTTACTAACATCTCTAATATTGTGAAATGAGCTGTTAGTGGGAAAGATGGGATCCCCATGGTATTTCCTAAAGTTAGGGATATGGCTCTTTGTTGTATGACTGAATGGTTTTCAAATACTTGTAACTTAGTAAAACAAGAGGTTAATTAAAACATAGTTTTCTTAAAGTTCTGCCTGATAGATTTGAGTATAATGAACTTTCTGCATAGGCTCCACGTGGGTTTTCAAATGCTTCTTAGGGAAACCAGATGTCATTTGAAAGATGGTTTCCCCACAGTGTTATTTCATGGACTTGAGTATATGGCACTTTCCGTGTAGGCTCCACTTAGGTTTGCAAACGTTTGTAACTCTGTGCAATGAGAAGTTAGTTGAGAGTGGGTTTCACCACAGTGTTGTTTCATTGAGTGTATGGCACTATCCACCTAGGACCCGCATGTGTTTTCAAACAGTTGTAACTGAGTAAACCAGATATTAGTTGAAAGATCATTTCACCACACTTATGTTTATTTTACACAGTTGGGTATATGGCACATTGCTGTTAGACCTTTCATAGGATTTCAAACACTTTGAACTTAGAGAAACAAGATGTGAGTTGAAAGATGCTTGCTCCATGGTATATATTTTCACAGAGTCGGGAATTTGTCACTTTCCTCATCACTCTTAGTAAAGTTTTTCAAACCTTTCTACATTGGTGAAACAAGATGATGGTTTCCCCAAAAGCTGCTTGACCAAGTTTTATATATGGCATTTTCCGCATAAGCCCCCATTGTTTTTGAAACACTTCCCACAAGTGAACCCAGATGTTATTTGAAAGACGGTTTCACCACAGTGTTGTTTTACAGATTTGAGCATGTGGCACTTTCTGTGTAGAAGCTGCATAGGTTTTCAAACACTTCTCAGTAAACAAGGTGTTAATTGAAAGATGGCTACCTCACAGTGTTTCAGATTTGAGGATATTTTCCCTTCCACCTAGGCCCTGCATGGGTTTTCAAGCACTTCTCGATTTCTGAAATAAGATAAATGTTATTTGCAAGACGTTTTCACCATAGAGTGATTTCACATATGGCCCTAACTCTGTAGGCCCCACATAGGTTTTCAGTTTTCACTTCCTGAAACCAGATGTTAGGCGGAAGACTATTTCCCCCACATTTTTCTTTGGCAGATTTGAGTTTATGGCACTTTTTTGTGTAAAACCAGCATAGGTTTTCAAACTCTTCTCAGTGAAACAAGGTGTTAATTGAATGATGGTTACCTCACAGTGTTGTTTCAGAGTTGAGGATATATGGCTCCTTCTACCTAGGCCCTGCATGGGTTTTCAAACACCTCTCAATTTTTGAAATCTGACAGTAGTTCAAAGATGGTCTCACCAGGTTTTTGTTTCACAGAGTTGAGTGTATGGAACTGCCCCCATAGTTCCCCCAATAAGTTTTAAAGCACTATATTAACTAATGAAGCACAATGTTAGTTCAAAGATGGATAACCCAGTGCTGTCTGACAGAGTTGGGTGTATGGCACTTTATGCATAGGCCCTACATTGCTTTTGAAACAAGTCTAACTTCCTAGAATGAGATTTTAGTTGA
>NW_026527005.1:0-46522 GCF_024362965.1 Panthera pardus | reverse complement strand
ACTCCAGTGCCACTGGCACTGGATTCACTGCATGCTGCAGTGCCCCTGGCACTGGATTCACTGCATGCTGCACTGCCGCTGGCAATGGGTTCACTAGAGCATGCAGTGCCGCTGGCACTGGGTTCACTGGAGGGTGCAGTGCCGCGGGCACTGTATACACTGCAGACTCCAGTGCCACTGGCACTGGATTCACTGCTAGCTGCAGTGCCCCTGGCACTGGATTCACTGCAGGCTGCAGTGCCCCTGGCACTGGATTCACTGCATGCTGCAGTGCTGCTGGCAATGATTTCACTGCATTCTGCAATGCCGCTCGCAATGGGTTCACTAGAGCGTGCAGTGCCGCTGGCACTGGGTTCACTGGAGGGTGCAGTGCCAGGGGCACTGGATTCACTGCAGACTCCAGTGCCACGGTCACTGGGTTCGCTGCATGCTGCAGTGCCACTGGCACTGGCTTCACTGCATGCTGCAGTGCCCCTGGCACTGGATTCACTGCATGCTGCAGTGCCACTGGCAATGGATTCACTGCATGCTGCAGTGCCCCTGGTACTGGATTCACTGGAGGGTGCAGTGCCGCTGGCACTGGCTTCACTGGAGGGTGCAGTGCCGCGGACACTGGGTTCACTGGAGGGTGCAGTGCCGCGGGCACTGGGTTCACTGCAGACTCCAGTGCCACTGGCACTGGATTCACTGCATGCTGCAGTGCCCTTGGCACTGGATTCACTGCATGCTGCACTGCCGCTGGCAATGGGTTCACTAGAGCATGCAGTGCCGCTGGCACTGGGTTCACTGGAGGGTGCAGTGCCGCGGGCACTGTATACACTGCAGACTCCAGTGCCACTGGCACTGGATTCACTGCTAGCTGCAGTGCCCCTGGCACTGGATTCACTGCAGGCTGCAGTGACCCTGGCACTCGATTCACTGCATGCTGCAGTGCCGCTCGCACTGAATTCACTGCATGCTGCATTGCCGCTGGCAATGTGTTCACTAGAGCGTGCAGTGCCGCTGGCACTGGGTTCACTGGAGGGTGCAGTGCCGCGGGCACTGTATACACTGCAGACTCCAGTGCCACTGGCACTGGATTCACTGCATGCTGCAGTGCCACTGGCACTGGATTCACTGCATGCTGCAGTGCCGCTGGCACTGGGTTCACTGGAGGGTGCAGTGCCACTGGCACTGGGTTCACTGCATGCTGCAGTGCCACTGGCACTGGATACACTGCAGACTCCAGTGCCACTGGCACTGGATTCACTGCATGCAGCAGTGCCACTGGCACTGGATTCACTGCATGCTGCAGTGCCGCTGGCACTGGGTTCACTGGAGGGTGCAGTGCCGCGGACACTGGGTTCACTGGAGGCTGCAGTGCCGCGGGCACTGGGTTCACTGCAGACTCCAGTGCCACTGGCACTGGATTCACTGCATGCTGCAGTGCCCCTGGCACTGGATTCACTGCATGCTGCAGTGCCCCTGGCACTGGATTCACTGCATGCTGCAGTGCTGCTGGCAATGATTTCACTGCATTCTGCAATGCCGCTTGCAATGGGTTCACTAGAGCGTGCAGTGCCGCTGGCACTGGGTTCACTGGAGGGTGCAGTGCCAGGGGCACTGGATTCACTGCAGACTCCAGTGCCACGGTCACTGGGTTCGCTGCATGCTGCAGTGCCACTGGCACTGGCTTCACTGCATGCTGCAGTGCCCCTGGCACTGGATTCACTGCATGCTGCAGTGCCACTGGCAATGGATTCACTGCATGCTGCAGTGCCGCTGGCAATGGGTTCACTAGAGCGTGCAGTGCCGCTGGCACTGGGTTCACTGGAGGGTGCAGTGACAGGGGCACTGGATTCACTGCAGAATCCAGTGCCACTGGCACTGGATTCACTGCTAGCTGCAGTGCCCCTGGCACTGGATTCACTGCATGCTGCAGTGCCGCTGGCACTGGGTTCAATGGAGGGTGCAGTGCCGCGGACACTGGGTTCACTGGAGGGTGCAGTGCCGCGGGCACTGGGTTCACTGCAGACTCCAGTGCCACTGGCACTGGATTCACTGCATGCTGCAGTGCCACTGGCAATGGGTTCACTGGACGGTGCAGTGCCTTGGGCCCTGGGTTCACTCGAATTTGCAGTGCCGCGGGCACTGGGTTTACTGGAGGGTGCAGTGCCTGGGGCACTGGGTTCGCTGGAGCGTGCAGTGCAACGGTCATGGGTTCACTTGGAGTGAACTTCCGCAGGCACTCGTTCACTGGAGGGTGCAGTGCATCGGGCACTGCCTTCACTGGAAGCTGCAGTGTCGTGGGCAGTGTGTTCACTGGAGGCTGCAGTGCAGAGGGCACTGGGTTCACTGCACGCTGCAGTGCCTCAGGCGCTTGGTTCACGGCTGACTGCCGTGTCGCGGGCACAGCGTTCACTCGAGTGTGCAGTGCCGCGGGCACTGGGCTCCCTGGAGGCCGCAGTGCCGCGGGCACTGGGTTCATTGGAGTCTGCAGTGACGTGGACACTGTGGTCCTTGGAGGCTCCAGGGCCGCGGTCCCTCGGGTCACCGGAAGCTCCAGTCCCGCGGTCGCTGGGGCGTCCTGTGCCCCGGTACGGCTGGCACTGGAGCCTGGATGGGCTGCTTGGGATTCTGAGTCTCCCTGTCTGTTTTTCCCCAGGGGTCTCTGGTTGGAGCACAGAGCTGGAGGCTGCATGGGATTGTGTGTCTCCCTCTCTCTGTCCTTCCCCTCCAGTTCCTCCAGGAACTGGGATTGCGGACTTCAGGCACTGGGAGTGACGTCAGGAGTGACTTCAGTCCCTGGGGGTGACTTCGGGAGTGACTTCCGTCCGTGGGAGTGACTTCGAGTGGGACTTCCGTCACTGTGTGTGTCTTTGCGAGGGACTTCCGTCACTAGGAGTGACTTCGGTCATTGGGAGTGACTGACTTCAGTCCCTGGGCATGCCCTCGGGCCCTGAGCGTGCCTGTGCCCTTCAGGCGGGGGGCTAGACTTCAGGCACAGGGTGAGAATTCACGCATGGGGCAAGCCTTCGGGCATGGGGCATGCCTTCAGGCCAGGGGCGTGCCTTCAGGCCCTGGGCGGGGCTTCATGCGTGGGGCAAGGCTTCAGGCACAGGGCTTTCCTTCAGGCACGGGCCTTGCCTGCAGGCAAGGGGCTTTAGTACAGACACGTGGAGCTGTTTCAGGCAAGAGGCCTGCCTTCAGGAACAGGAGCCCCTTCGGGCACATGGAGCGTTTTCCAGCACGGGGCGCACCTTCAACCATGGAGCTTGTCTTCAGGCCCTGGGAGCACCTCCAGGTACAGTGAGCGGCTTCATGCACGGGGTGCGACTTCATGCACGGGGAGCCCCTGTGCTCTTCGGGCACAGGGCGCGTCATCAGGCACTGGGCTCGCCCTCAGGCGCAGGGCGCCCTCAGGCAAGGGGTGCGCCGTCACCCACGGGGTGCGCCCTCAGAGAGCGCTTGTGCCTTCAGGCAAAGGGAATGCCTTCAGGAACGGGGAGCGCATTCAGGCACGGGGAGTGCCTTCAGGCATGGTGAGTGGCTTCAGGAACTGGAGGCTCTGTGCTGCCAGCACAGAGCCTGGAGGGGCTGCTTGGGATTCTGTGCCTCCCTCTCTGTCCTTCCCCAGGAGGCTCTGTGGTGAGAGCACAGAGCCTGGGGGCTGCATGGGATTCTGTGTCTCCCTCTGTCTCTGTCTTTCCCCGGGAGTTTCCGTGCCGAGACCACAGAGCCTGGAGGCGCTGCTTGGAATTCTGCGTCTCGCTCTCTCGGTCCTTCCCCTGCAATTCCTTCAGGCACTGCGAGTGCCGACTTCAGGCACTGGCAGTGAAGACTTCAGGCACTGGGAGTGGGAGTGACGACTGCAGTCACTAGGAGTCACTTCAGACACCGAGTGTGACATTTCCTTCCGTCACTGGGAGTAACGGTGACCTCAGCAGCCGGATCAGCAGCTGGGAGTGGCTTTGTCTTCAGTCCCTGGGAATGACTTCGGGAGTGACTTCCGTCACTGGGAGAGGGACTTCGAGAGGGACTTCCGTCACTGGTTGTGAATTCGGGAGTGACTTGCGTCACTGGGAGTGACATCGGGAGTGACTTCTGTCACGGGGAGTGACTTTGGGAGAGGCTTCCCTCACTTGGGAGTGACATAGCGAGTGACTTTCGTCACTGGGAGTGACATCGGGAGGAGAGGCTTCTGTCGCTTGGAAGGACTTTGGGAGTAACTTCCTTCACTGGGAGTGACTTTGACTTCAGTCACTTGGAGTGACTTTGGGAGTGACTTCGTTCGCTGGGCATGACTCAGTCATCGGGGGTGACCGACTTCAGTCGCTGGGCATACCCTCAGGCACTGGGCATGCCCTTGCAATTCAGGCACGGGGCGTGACTTCAGGCGAGGGGTGTGCCTTCAGGCACCAGGCGGGGCTTCACGCACGGGGCAAGGCTTCCGGCACGGGGCTCGCCTTCATGCAAGAGGCTTGAGGACAGGCACGTGGAGCTGTTTCAGGCAAGAGGCGTGCCTTCAGGAACAGGGAGCGGCTTCGGGCCCAGGGAACATTTTCAGGCACGGTGCACGCCTTCAAACATGGGGCTTGTCTTCGGGCACTGGGAGCACCTTCAGGTACAGTGAGCGGCTTCGTGCACAGGGCACGACTTCAGGCACGCGGAGCCTCCGTGCTCTTCGGGCACAGGGCGAGACGTCGGGCACTGGGCTCGCCATCAGGCACGCGGCACCCTCAGGGGAGGGGTGCACCGGCAGGCATGGCGCAAGCCTTCAGGGGGTCCCTGTGCCCTTGAATCAAGGGGAGCGCCTTCAGGCATGGGGCTTGCCTTCGGGCACTGGGAGCTTCTTCAGGCATGGGGTGAGTCTTCAGGCACGGGGAGCTCCTGTGCAATTCGGGCAAGGGGAGCACATGTGCCTTTCACCAAGGGATGCCCCGTCATGCACAGGGAACTCAAGGAGACACAGAGAATGCCCTCAGGCAGGGGTGCAGCTTCAGAGATTACCCATGCCATTCAGGCAATGGGAGTAACTACAGGCACCGGGAGTGCATTCAGGCACGGGGAGGGCCTTCAGGCACGGTGAGTGGCTTCAAGAGCTGGAGGGTATGGGCCGAGGGCACTGGGGTACCGGTGGCTGCAGTGCCATGGTCACCGGGGCACTGGAGGCTGCGGTGCCGCAGGCACTGTGTTCACTGTACGGTGCACTGCCGCGGGCACTGGATTCACTGCAGGCTGCAGTGCCGCTGGCACAGTGTTCACTGGAGGGTGCAGTGCCGCGGGAACTGAGTTCACTGCATGCTGCAGTGCCACTGGCACTGGCTTCACTGCATGCTGCAGTGCCACTGGCAATGGGTTCACTGGAGGGTGCAGTGCCGTGGAAACTGGGTTCACTGGAGGGTGCAGTGCCGCTGGCACTGGGTTCACTGGAGGGTGCAGTGCCACTGGCACGGGTTTCACTGCATGCTGCAGTGCCACTGGCACAGGCTTCACTGCATGCTGCAGTGCCACTGGCACTGGGTTCACTGGAGGGTGCAGTGCCACTGGCACTGGCTTCACTGCATGCTGCAGTGCCACTGGCACTGGCTTCACTGCATGCTGCAGTGCCACTGGCACTGGCTTCACTGCATGCTGCAGTGCCACTGGCACTGGCTTCACTGCATTCTGCAGTGCCACTGGCAATGGATTCACTACATGCTGCAGTGCCACTGGCACTGGCTTCACTGCATGCTGCAGTGCCACTTGCAATGGGTTCACTGGAGGGTGCAGTGCCGTGGAAACTGGGTTCACTGTAAGGTGCAGTGCCGCAGGCACAGGGTTCACTGCAGACTCCAGTGCCACTGGCACTGGATTCACTGCATGCTGCAGTGCCCCTGGCACTGGATTCACTGCATGCTGCAGTGCCCCTGGCACTGGATTCACTGCATGCTGCAGTGCTGCTGGCAATGATTTCACTGCATTCTGCAATGCCGCTCGCAATGGGTTCACTAGAGCGTGCAGTGCCGCTGGCACTGGGTTCACTGGAGGGTGCAGTGCCAGGGGCACTGGATTCACTGCAGACTCCAGTGCCACGGTCACTGGGTTCGCTGCATGCTGCAGTGCCACTGGCACTGGCTTCACTGCATGCTGCAGTGCCCCTGGCACTGGATTCACTGCATGCTGCAGTGCCACTGGCAATGGATTCACTGCATGCTGCAGTGCCGCTGGCAATGGGTTCACTAGAGCGTGCAGTGCCGCTGGCACTGGGTTCACTGGAGGGTGCAGTGACAGGGGCACTGGATTCACTGCAGAATCCAGTGCCACTGGCACTGGATTCACTGCTAGCTGCAGTGCCCCTGGCACTGGATTCACTGCATGCTGCAGTGCCGCTGGCACTGGGTTCAATGGAGGGTGCAGTGCCGCGGACACTGGGTTCACTGGAGGGTGCAGTGCCGCGGGCACTGGGTTCACTGCAGACTCCAGTGCCACTGGCACTGGATTCACTGCATGCTGCAGTGCCACTGGCAATGGGTTCACTGGACGGTGCAGTGCCTTGGGCCCTGGGTTCACTCGAATTTGCAGTGCCGCGGGCACTGGGTTTACTGGAGGGTGCAGTGCCTGGGGCACTGGGTTCGCTGGAGCGTGCAGTGCAACGGTCATGGGTTCACTGGGGGTGAACTTCCGCAGGCACTGCGTTCACTGGAGGGTGCAGTGCATCGGGCACTGCCTTCACTGGAAGCTGCAGTGTCGTGGGCAGTGTGTTCACTGGAGGCTGCAGTGCAGAGGGCACTGGGTTCACTGCACGCTGCAGTGCCTCAGGCGCTTGGTTCACGGCTGACTGCCGTGTCGCGGGCACAGCGTTCACTCGAGTGTGCAGTGCCGCGGGCACTGGGCTCCCTGGAGGCCGCAGTGCCGCGGGCACTGGGTTCATTGGAGTCTGCAGTGACGTGGACACTGTGGTCCTTGGAGGCTCCAGGGCCGCGGTCCCTCGGGTCACCGGAAGCTCCAGTCCCGCGGTCGCTGGGGCGTCCTGTGCCCCGGTACGGCTGGCACTGGAGCCTGGATGGGCTGCTTGGGATTCTGAGTCTCCCTGTCTGTTTTTCCCCAGGGGTCTCTGGTTGGAGCACAGAGCTGGAGGCTGCATGGGATTGTGTGTCTCCCTCTCTCTGTCCTTCCCCTCCAGTTCCTCCAGGAACTGGGATTGCGGACTTCAGGCACTGGGAGTGACGTCAGGAGTGACTTCAGTCCCTGGGGGTGACTTCGGGAGTGACTTCCGTCCGTGGGAGTGACTTCGAGTGGGACTTCCGTCACTGTGTGTGTCTTTGCGAGGGACTTCCGTCACTAGGAGTGACTTCGGTCATTGGGAGTGACTGACTTCAGTCCCTGGGCATGCCCTCGGGCCCTGAGCGTGCCTGTGCCCTTCAGGCGGGGGGCTAGACTTCAGGCACAGGGTGAGAATTCACGCATGGGGCAAGCCTTCGGGCATGGGGCATGCCTTCAGGCCAGGGGCGTGCCTTCAGGCCCTGGGCGGGGCTTCATGCGTGGGGCAAGGCTTCAGGCACAGGGCTTTCCTTCAGGCACGGGCCTTGCCTGCAGGCAAGGGGCTTTAGTACAGACACGTGGAGCTGTTTCAGGCAAGAGGCCTGCCTTCAGGAACAGGAGCCCCTTCGGGCACATGGAGCGTTTTCCAGCACGGGGCGCACCTTCAACCATGGAGCTTGTCTTCAGGCCCTGGGAGCACCTCCAGGTACAGTGAGCGGCTTCATGCACGGGGTGCGACTTCAGGCACGGGGAGCCCCTGTGCTCTTCGGGCACAGGGCGCGTCATCAGGCACTGGGCTCGCCCTCAGGCGCAGGGCGCCCTCAGGCAAGGGGTGCGCCGTCACCCACGGGGTGCGCCCTCAGAGAGCGCTTGTGCCTTCAGGCAAAGGGAATGCCTTCAGGAACGGGGAGCGCATTCAGGCACGGGGAGTGCCTTCAGGCATGGTGAGTGGCTTCAGGAACTGGAGGCTCTGTGCTGCCAGCACAGAGCCTGGAGGGGCTGCTTGGGATTCTGTGCCTCCCTCTCTGTCCTTCCCCAGGAGGCTCTGTGGTGAGAGCACAGAGCCTGGGGGCTGCATGGGATTCTGTGTCTCCCTCTGTCTCTGTCTTTCCCCGGGAGTTTCCGTGCCGAGACCACAGAGCCTGGAGGCGCTGCTTGGAATTCTGCGTCTCGCTCTCTCGGTCCTTCCCCTGCAATTCCTTCAGGCACTGCGAGTGCCGACTTCAGGCACTGGCAGTGAAGACTTCAGGCACTGGGAGTGGGAGTGACGACTGCAGTCACTAGGAGTCACTTCAGACACCGAGTGTGACATTTCCTTCCGTCACTGGGAGTAACGGTGACCTCAGCAGCCGGATCAGCAGCTGGGAGTGGCTTTGTCTTCAGTCCCTGGGAATGACTTCGGGAGTGACTTCCGTCACTGGGAGAGGGACTTCGAGAGGGACTTCCGTCACTGGTTGTGAATTCGGGAGTGACTTGCGTCACTGGGAGTGACATCGGGAGTGACTTCTGTCACGGGGAGTGACTTTGGGAGAGGCTTCCCTCACTTGGGAGTGACATAGCGAGTGACTTTCGTCACTGGGAGTGACATCGGGAGGAGAGGCTTCTGTCGCTTGGAAGGACTTTGGGAGTAACTTCCTTCACTGGGAGTGACTTTGACTTCAGTCACTTGGAGTGACTTTGGGAGTGACTTCGTTCGCTGGGCATGACTCAGTCATCGGGGGTGACCGACTTCAGTCGCTGGGCATACCCTCAGGCACTGGGCATGCCCTTGCAATTCAGGCACGGGGCGTGACTTCAGGCGAGGGGTGTGCCTTCAGGCACCAGGCGGGGCTTCACGCACGGGGCAAGGCTTCCGGCACGGGGCTCGCCTTCATGCAAGAGGCTTGAGGACAGGCACGTGGAGCTGTTTCAGGCAAGAGGCGTGCCTTCAGGAACAGGGAGCGGCTTCGGGCCCAGGGAACATTTTCAGGCACGGTGCACGCCTTCAACCATGGGGCTTGTCTTCGGGCACTGGGAGCACCTTCAGGTACAGTGAGCGGCTTCGTGCACAGGGCACGACTTCAGGCACGCGGAGCCTCCGTGCTCTTCGGGCACAGGGCGAGACGTCGGGCACTGGGCTCGCCATCAGGCACACGGCACCCTCAGGGGAGGGGTGCACCGGCAGGCATGGCGCAAGCCTTCAGGGGGTCCCTGTGCCCTTGAATCAAGGGGAGCGCCTTCAGGCATGGGGCTTGCCTTCAGGCACTGGGAGCTTCTTCAGGCATGGGGTGAGTCTTCAGGCACGGGGAGCTCCTGTGCAATTCGGGCAAGGGGAGCACATGTGCCTTTCACCAAGGGATGCCCCGTCATGCACAGGGAACTCAAGGAGACACAGAGAATGCCCTCAGGCAGGGGTGCAGCTTCAGAGATTACCCATGCCATTCAGGCAATGGGAGTAACTACAGGCACCGGGAGTGCATTCAGGCACGGGGAGGGCCTTCAGGCACGGTGAGTGGCTTCAAGAGCTGGAGGGTATGGGCCGAGGGCACTGGGGTACCGGTGGCTGCAGTGCCATGGTCACCGGGGCACTGGAGGCTGCGGTGCCGAAGGCACTGTGTTCACTGTACGGTGCACTGCCGCGGGCACTGGATTCACTGCAGGCTGCAGTGCCGCTGGCACTGTGTTCACTGGAGGGTGCAGTGCCGCGGGAACTGAGTTCACTGCATGCTGCAGTGCCACTGGCACTGGCTTCACTGCATGCTGCAGTGCCACTGGCAATGGGTTCACTGGAGGGTGCAGTGCCGTGGAAACTGGGTTCACTGGAGGGTGCAGTGCCGCTGGCACTGGGTTCACTGGAGGGTGCAGTGCCACTGGCACGGGTTTCACTGCATGCTGCAGTGCCACTGGCACTGGCTTCACTGCATGCTGCAGTGCCACTGGCACTGGCTTCACTGCATGCTGCAGTGCCACTGGCACTGGCTTCACTGCATGCTGCAATGCCGCTGGCAATGGGTTCACTAGAGCGTGCAGTGCCGCTGGCACTGGCTTCACTGCATGCTGCAGTGCCACTGGCACTGGCTTCACTGCATCCTGCAGTGCCACTGGCACTGGATTCACTGCATGCTGCAGTGCCACTGGCACAGGCTTCACTGCATGCTGCAGTGCCACTGGCACTGGGTTCACTGGACGGTGCAGTGCCACTGGCACTGGCTTCACTGCATGCTGCAGTGCCATTGGCACTGGCTTCACTGCATGCTGCAGTGCCACTGGCAATGGGTTCACTGGAGGGTGCAGTGCCGTGGAAACTGGGTTCACTGGAGGGTGCAGTGCCGCGGGCACAGGGTTCACTGCAGACTCCAGTGCCACTGGCACTGGATTCACTGCATGCAGCAGTGCCACTGGCACTGGATTCACTGTATGCTGCAGTGCCCCTGGTACTGGATTCACTGGAGGGTGCAGTGCCGCTGGCACTGGGTTCACTGGAGGGTGCAGTGCCGCGGACACTGGGTTCACTGGAGGGTGCAGTGCCGCGGGCACTGGGTTCACTGCAGACTCCAGTGCCACTGGCACTGGATTCACTGCATGCTGCAGTGCCCCTGGCACTGGATTCACTGCATGCTGCACTGCCGCTGGCAATGGGTTCACTAGAGCATGCAGTGCCGCTGGCACTGGGTTCACTGGAGGGTGCAGTGCCGCGGGCACTGTATACACTGCAGACTCCAGTGCCACTGGCACTGGATTCACTGCTAGCTGCAGTGCCCCTGGCACTGGATTCACTGCAGGCTGCAGTGACCCTGGCACTCGATTCACTGCATGCTGCAGTGCCGCTCGCACTGAATTCACTGCATGCTGCATTGCCGCTGGCAATGTGTTCACTAGAGCGTGCAGTGCCGCTGGCACTGGGTTCACTGGAGGGTGCAGTGCCGCGGGCACTGTATACACTGCAGACTCCAGTGCCACTGGCACTGGATTCACTGCATGCTGCAGTGCCACTGGCACTGGATTCACTGCATGCTGCAGTGCCGCTGGCACTGGGTTCACTGGAGGGTGCAGTGCCACTGGCACTGGATTCACTGCATGCTGCAGTGCCACTGGCACTGGATACACTGCAGACTCCAGTGCCACTGGCACTGGATTCACTGCATGCAGCAGTGCCACTGGCACTGGATTCACTGCATGCTGCAGTGCCGCTGGCACTGGGTTCACTGGAGGGTGCAGTGCCGCGGACACTGGGTTCACTGGAGGCTGCAGTGCCGCGGGCACTGGGTTCACTGCAGACTCCAGTGCCACTGGCACTGGATTCACTGCATGCTGCAGTGCCCCTGGCACTGGATTCACTGCATGCTGCAGTGCCCCTGGCACTGGA
The DNA here is from genome assembly GCF_024362965.1 of Panthera pardus. Lineage (NCBI taxonomy): Eukaryota > Metazoa > Chordata > Mammalia > Carnivora > Felidae > Panthera > Panthera pardus. The sequence goes on along the minus strand of NW_026527005.1, from coordinate 35,175 downwards.
TTCACTGCATGCTGCAGTGCTGCTGGCAATGATTTCACTGCATTCTGCAATGCCGCTTGCAATGGGTTCACTAGAGCGTGCAGTGCCGCTGGCACTGGGTTCACTGGAGGGTGCAGTGCCAGGGGCACTGGATTCACTGCAGACTCCAGTGCCACGGTCACTGGGTTCGCTGCATGCTGCAGTGCCACTGGCACTGGCTTCACTGCATGCTGCAGTGCCCCTGGCACTGGATTCACTGCATGCTGCAGTGCCACTGGCAATGGATTCACTGCATGCTGCAGTGCCGCTGGCAATGGGTTCACTAGAGCGTGCAGTGCCGCTGGCACTGGGTTCACTGGAGGGTGCAGTGACAGGGGCACTGGATTCACTGCAGAATCCAGTGCCACTGGCACTGGATTCACTGCTAGCTGCAGTGCCCCTGGCACTGGATTCACTGCATGCTGCAGTGCCGCTGGCACTGGGTTCAATGGAGGGTGCAGTGCCGCGGACACTGGGTTCACTGGAGGGTGCAGTGCCGCGGGCACTGGGTTCACTGCAGACTCCAGTGCCACTGGCACTGGATTCACTGCATGCTGCAGTGCCACTGGCAATGGGTTCACTGGACGGTGCAGTGCCTTGGGCCCTGGGTTCACTCGAATTTGCAGTGCCGCGGGCACTGGGTTTACTGGAGGGTGCAGTGCCTGGGGCACTGGGTTCGCTGGAGCGTGCAGTGCAACGGTCATGGGTTCACTTGGAGTGAACTTCCGCAGGCACTCGTTCACTGGAGGGTGCAGTGCATCGGGCACTGCCTTCACTGGAAGCTGCAGTGTCGTGGGCAGTGTGTTCACTGGAGGCTGCAGTGCAGAGGGCACTGGGTTCACTGCACGCTGCAGTGCCTCAGGCGCTTGGTTCACGGCTGACTGCCGTGTCGCGGGCACAGCGTTCACTCGAGTGTGCAGTGCCGCGGGCACTGGGCTCCCTGGAGGCCGCAGTGCCGCGGGCACTGGGTTCATTGGAGTCTGCAGTGACGTGGACACTGTGGTCCTTGGAGGCTCCAGGGCCGCGGTCCCTCGGGTCACCGGAAGCTCCAGTCCCGCGGTCGCTGGGGCGTCCTGTGCCCCGGTACGGCTGGCACTGGAGCCTGGATGGGCTGCTTGGGATTCTGAGTCTCCCTGTCTGTTTTTCCCCAGGGGTCTCTGGTTGGAGCACAGAGCTGGAGGCTGCATGGGATTGTGTGTCTCCCTCTCTCTGTCCTTCCCCTCCAGTTCCTCCAGGAACTGGGATTGCGGACTTCAGGCACTGGGAGTGACGTCAGGAGTGACTTCAGTCCCTGGGGGTGACTTCGGGAGTGACTTCCGTCCGTGGGAGTGACTTCGAGTGGGACTTCCGTCACTGTGTGTGTCTTTGCGAGGGACTTCCGTCACTAGGAGTGACTTCGGTCATTGGGAGTGACTGACTTCAGTCCCTGGGCATGCCCTCGGGCCCTGAGCGTGCCTGTGCCCTTCAGGCGGGGGGCTAGACTTCAGGCACAGGGTGAGAATTCACGCATGGGGCAAGCCTTCGGGCATGGGGCATGCCTTCAGGCCAGGGGCGTGCCTTCAGGCCCTGGGCGGGGCTTCATGCGTGGGGCAAGGCTTCAGGCACAGGGCTTTCCTTCAGGCACGGGCCTTGCCTGCAGGCAAGGGGCTTTAGTACAGACACGTGGAGCTGTTTCAGGCAAGAGGCCTGCCTTCAGGAACAGGAGCCCCTTCGGGCACATGGAGCGTTTTCCAGCACGGGGCGCACCTTCAACCATGGAGCTTGTCTTCAGGCCCTGGGAGCACCTCCAGGTACAGTGAGCGGCTTCATGCACGGGGTGCGACTTCAGGCACGGGGAGCCCCTGTGCTCTTCGGGCACAGGGCGCGTCATCAGGCACTGGGCTCGCCCTCAGGCGCAGGGCGCCCTCAGGCAAGGGGTGCGCCGTCACCCACGGGGTGCGCCCTCAGAGAGCGCTTGTGCCTTCAGGCAAAGGGAATGCCTTCAGGAACGGGGAGCGCATTCAGGCACGGGGAGTGCCTTCAGGCATGGTGAGTGGCTTCAGGAACTGGAGGCTCTGTGCTGCGAGCACAGAGCCTGGAGGGGCTGCTTGGGATTCTGTGCCTCCCTCTCTGTCCTTCCCCAGGAGGCTCTGTGGTGAGAGCACAGAGCCTGGGGGCTGCATGGGATTCTGTGTCTCCCTCTGTCTCTGTCTTTCCCCGGGAGTTTCCGTGCCGAGACCACAGAGCCTGGAGGCGCTGCTTGGAATTCTGCGTCTCGCTCTCTCGGTCCTTCCCCTGCAATTCCTTCAGGCACTGCGAGTGCCGACTTCAGGCACTGGCAGTGAAGACTTCAGGCACTGGGAGTGGGAGTGACGACTGCAGTCACTAGGAGTCACTTCAGACACCGAGTGTGACATTTCCTTCCGTCACTGGGAGTAACGGTGACCTCAGCAGCCGGATCAGCAGCTGGGAGTGGCTTTGTCTTCAGTCCCTGGGAATGACTTCGGGAGTGACTTCCGTCACTGGGAGAGGGACTTCGAGAGGGACTTCCGTCACTGGTTGTGAATTCGGGAGTGACTTGCGTCACTGGGAGTGACATCGGGAGTGACTTCTGTCACGGGGAGTGACTTTGGGAGAGGCTTCCCTCACTTGGGAGTGACATAGCGAGTGACTTTCGTCACTGGGAGTGACATCGGGAGGAGAGGCTTCTGTCGCTTGGAAGGACTTTGGGAGTAACTTCCTTCACTGGGAGTGACTTTGACTTCAGTCACTTGGAGTGACTTTGGGAGTGACTTCGTTCGCTGGGCATGACTCAGTCATCGGGGGTGACCGACTTCAGTCGCTGGGCATACCCTCAGGCACTGGGCATGCCCTTGCAATTCAGGCACGGGGCGTGACTTCAGGCGAGGGGTGTGCCTTCAGGCACCAGGCGGGGCTTCACGCACGGGGCAAGGCTTCCGGCACGGGGCTCGCCTTCATGCAAGAGGCTTGAGGACAGGCACGTGGAGCTGTTTCAGGCAAGAGGCGTGCCTTCAGGAACAGGGAGCGGCTTCGGGCCCAGGGAACATTTTCAGGCACGGTGCACGCCTTCAACCATGGGGCTTGTCTTCGGGCACTGGGAGCACCTTCAGGTACAGTGAGCGGCTTCGTGCACAGGGCACGACTTCAGGCACGCGGAGCCTCCGTGCTCTTCGGGCACAGGGCGAGACGTCGGGCACTGGGCTCGCCATCAGGCACGCGGCACCCTCAGGGGAGGGGTGCACCGGCAGGCATGGCGCAAGCCTTCAGGGGGTCCCTGTGCCCTTGAATCAAGGGGAGCGCCTTCAGGCATGGGGCTTGCCTTCAGGCACTGGGAGCTTCTTCAGGCATGGGGTGAGTCTTCAGGCACGGGGAGCTCCTGTGCAATTCGGGCAAGGGGAGCACATGTGCCTTTCACCAAGGGATGCCCCGTCATGCACAGGGAACTCAAGGAGACACAGAGAATGCCCTCAGGCAGGGGTGCAGCTTCAGAGATTACCCATGCCATTCAGGCAATGGGAGTAACTACAGGCACCGGGAGTGCATTCAGGCACGGGGAGGGCCTTCAGGCACGGTGAGTGGCTTCAAGAGCTGGAGGGTATGGGCCGAGGGCACTGGGGTACCGGTGGCTGCAGTGCCATGGTCACCGGGGCACTGGAGGCTGCGGTGCCGAAGGCACTGTGTTCACTGTACGGTGCACTGCCGCGGGCACTGGATTCACTGCAGGCTGCAGTGCCGCTGGCACTGTGTTCACTGGAGGGTGCAGTGCCGCGGGAACTGAGTTCACTGCATGCTGCAGTGCCACTGGCACTGGCTTCACTGCATGCTGCAGTGCCACTGGCAATGGGTTCACTGGAGGGTGCAGTGCCGTGGAAACTGGGTTCACTGGAGGGTGCAGTGCCGCTGGCACTGGGTTCACTGGAGGGTGCAGTGCCACTGGCACGGGTTTCACTGCATGCTGCAGTGCCACTGGCACTGGCTTCACTGCATGCTGCAGTGCCACTGGCACTGGCTTCACTGCATGCTGCAGTGCCACTGGCACTGGCTTCACTGCATGCTGCAGTGTCACTGGCACTGGCTTCAGTGCATCCTGCAGTGCCACTGGCACTGGATTCACTACATGCTGCAGTGCCACTGGCACTGGCTTCACTGCATGCTGCAGTGCTGCTGGCAATGATTTCACTGCATTCTGCAATGCCGCTCGCAATGGGTTCACTAGAGCGTGCAGTGCCGCTGGCACTGGGTTCACTGGAGGGTGCAGTGCCAGGGGCACTGGATTCACTGCAGACTCCAGTGCCACGGTCACTGGGTTCGCTGCATGCTGCAGTGCCACTGGCACTGGCTTCACTGCATGCTGCAGTGCCCCTGGCACTGGATTCACTGCATGCTGCAGTGCCACTGGCAATGGATTCACTGCATGCTGCAGTGCCGCTGGCAATGGGTTCACTAGAGCGTGCAGTGCCGCTGGCACTGGGTTCACTGGAGGGTGCAGTGACAGGGGCACTGGATTCACTGCAGACTCCAGTGCCACTGGCACTGGATTCACTGCTAGCTGCAGTGCCCCTGGCACTGGATTCACTGCATGCTGCAGTGCCGCTGGCACTGGGTTCAATGGAGGGTGCAGTGCCGCGGACACTGGGTTCACTGGAGGGTGCAGTGCCGCGGGCACTGGGTTCACTGCAGACTCCAGTGCCACTGGCACTGGATTCACTGCATGCTGCAGTGCCACTGGCAATGGGTTCACTGGACGGTGCAGTGCCTTGGGCCCTGGGTTCACTCGAATTTGCAGTGCCGCGGGCACTGGGTTTACTGGAGGGTGCAGTGCCTGGGGCACTGGGTTCGCTGGAGCGTGCAGTGCAACGGTCATGGGTTCACTGGGGGTGAACTTCCGCAGGCACTGCGTTCACTGGAGGGTGCAGTGCATCGGGCACTGCCTTCACTGGAAGCTGCAGTGTCGTGGGCAGTGTGTTCACTGGAGGCTGCAGTGCAGAGGGCACTGGGTTCACTGCACGCTGCAGTGCCTCAGGCGCTTGGTTCACGGCTGACTGCCGTGTCGCGGGCACAGCGTTCACTCGAGTGTGCAGTGCCGCGGGCACTGGGCTCCCTGGAGGCCGCAGTGCCGCGGGCACTGGGTTCATTGGAGTCTGCAGTGACGTGGACACTGTGGTCCTTGGAGGCTCCAGGGCCGCGGTCCCTCGGGTCACCGGAAGCTCCAGTCCCGCGGTCGCTGGGGCGTCCTGTGCCCCGGTACGGCTGGCACTGGAGCCTGGATGGGCTGCTTGGGATTCTGAGTCTCCCTGTCTGTTTTTCCCCAGGGGTCTCTGGTTGGAGCACAGAGCTGGAGGCTGCATGGGATTGTGTGTCTCCCTCTCTCTGTCCTTCCCCTCCAGTTCCTCCAGGAACTGGGATTGCGGACTTCAGGCACTGGGAGTGACGTCAGGAGTGACTTCAGTCCCTGGGGGTGACTTCGGGAGTGACTTCCGTCCGTGGGAGTGACTTCGAGTGGGACTTCCGTCACTGTGTGTGTCTTTGCGAGGGACTTCCGTCACTAGGAGTGACTTCGGTCATTGGGAGTGACTGACTTCAGTCCCTGGGCATGCCCTCGGGCCCTGAGCGTGCCTGTGCCCTTCAGGCGGGGGGCTAGACTTCAGGCACAGGGTGAGAATTCACGCATGGGGCAAGCCTTCGGGCATGGGGCATGCCTTCAGGCCAGGGGCGTGCCTTCAGGCCCTGGGCGGGGCTTCATGCGTGGGGCAAGGCTTCAGGCACAGGGCTTTCCTTCAGGCACGGGCCTTGCCTGCAGGCAAGGGGCTTTAGTACAGACACGTGGAGCTGTTTCAGGCAAGAGGCCTGCCTTCAGGAACAGGAGCCCCTTCGGGCACATGGAGCGTTTTCCAGCACGGGGCGCACCTTCAACCATGGAGCTTGTCTTCAGGCCCTGGGAGCACCTCCAGGTACAGTGAGCGGCTTCATGCACGGGGTGCGACTTCAGGCACGGGGAGCCCCTGTGCTCTTCGGGCACAGGGCGCGTCATCAGGCACTGGGCTCGCCCTCAGACGCAGGGCGCCCTCAGGCAAGGGGTGCGCCGTCACCCACGGGGTGCGCCCTCAGAGAGCGCTTGTGCCTTCAGGCAAAGGGAATGCCTTCAGGAACGGGGAGCGCATTCAGGCACGGGGAGTGCCTTCAGGCATGGTGAGTGGCTTCAGGAACTGGAGGCTCTGTGCTGCCAGCACAGAGCCTGGAGGGGCTGCTTGGGATTCTGTGCCTCCCTCTCTGTCCTTCCCCAGGAGGCTCTGTGGTGAGAGCACAGAGCCTGGGGGCTGCATGGGATTCTGTGTCTCCCTCTGTCTCTGTCTTTCCCCGGGAGTTTCCGTGCCGAGACCACAGAGCCTGGAGGCGCTGCTTGGAATTCTGCGTCTCGCTCTCTCGGTCCTTCCCCTGCAATTCCTTCAGGCACTGCGAGTGCCGACTTCAGGCACTGGCAGTGAAGACTTCAGGCACTGGGAGTGGGAGTGACGACTGCAGTCACTAGGAGTCACTTCAGACACCGAGTGTGACATTTCCTTCCGTCACTGGGAGTAACGGTGACCTCAGCAGCCGGATCAGCAGCTGGGAGTGGCTTTGTCTTCAGTCCCTGGGAATGACTTCGGGAGTGACTTCCGTCACTGGGAGAGGGACTTCGAGAGGGACTTCCGTCACTGGTTGTGAATTCGGGAGTGACTTGCGTCACTGGGAGTGACATCGGGAGTGACTTCTGTCACGGGGAGTGACTTTGGGAGAGGCTTCCCTCACTTGGGAGTGACATAGCGAGTGACTTTCGTCACTGGGAGTGACATCGGGAGGAGAGGCTTCTGTCGCTTGGAAGGACTTTGGGAGTAACTTCCTTCACTGGGAGTGACTTTGACTTCAGTCACTTGGAGTGACTTTGGGAGTGACTTCGTTCGCTGGGCATGACTCAGTCATCGGGGGTGACCGACTTCAGTCGCTGGGCATACCCTCAGGCACTGGGCATGCCCTTGCAATTCAGGCACGGGGCGTGACTTCAGGCGAGGGGTGTGCCTTCAGGCACCAGGCGGGGCTTCACGCACGGGGCAAGGCTTCCGGCACGGGGCTCGCCTTCATGCAAGAGGCTTGAGGACAGGCACGTGGAGCTGTTTCAGGCAAGAGGCGTGCCTTCAGGAACAGGGAGCGGCTTCGGGCCCAGGGAACATTTTCAGGCACGGTGCACGCCTTCAACCATGGGGCTTGTCTTCGGGCACTGGGAGCACCTTCAGGTACAGTGAGCGGCTTCGTGCACAGGGCACGACTTCAGGCACGCGGAGCCTCCGTGCTCTTCGGGCACAGGGCGAGACGTCGGGCACTGGGCTCGCCATCAGGCACGCGGCACCCTCAGGGGAGGGGTGCACCGGCAGGCATGGCGCAAGCCTTCAGGGGGTCCCTGTGCCCTTGAATCAAGGGGAGCGCCTTCAGGCATGGGGCTTGCCTTCAGGCACTGGGAGCTTCTTCAGGCATGGGGTGAGTCTTCAGGCACGGGGAGCTCCTGTGCAATTCGGGCAAGGGGAGCACATGTGCCTTTCACCAAGGGATGCCCCGTCATGCACAGGGAACTCAAGGAGACACAGAGAATGCCCTCAGGCAGGGGTGCAGCTTCAGAGATTACCCATGCCATTCAGGCAATGGGAGTAACTACAGGCACCGGGAGTGCATTCAGGCACGGGGAGGGCCTTCAGGCACGGTGAGTGGCTTCAAGAGCTGGAGGGTATGGGCCGAGGGCACTGGGGTACCGGTGGCTGCAGTGCCATGGTCACCGGGGCACTGGAGGCTGCGGTGCCGAAGGCACTGTGTTCACTGTACGGTGCACTGCCGCGGGCACTGGATTCACTGCAGGCTGCAGTGCCGCTGGCACTGTGTTCACTGGAGGGTGCAGTGCCGCGGGAACTGAGTTCACTGCATGCTGCAGTGCCACTGGCACTGGCTTCACTGCATGCTGCAGTGCCACTGGCAATGGGTTCACTGGAGGGTGCAGTGCCGTGGAAACTGGGTTCACTGGAGGGTGCAGTGCCGCTGGCACTGGGTTCACTGGAGGGTGCAGTGCCACTGGCACGGGTTTCACTGCATGCTGCAGTGCCACTGGCACTGGCTTCACTGCATGCTGCAGTGCCACTGGCACTGGCTTCACTGCATGCTGCAGTGCCACTGGCACTGGCTTCACTGCATGCTGCAGTGTCACTGGCACTGGCTTCAGTGCATCCTGCAGTGCCACTGGCACTGGATTCACTGCATGCTGCAGTGCCCCTGGCACTGGATTCACTGCATGCTGCAGTGCCCCTGGCACTGGATTCACTGCATGCTGCAGTGCCACTGGCACAGGCTTCACTGCATGCTGCAGTGCAACTGGCACTGGGTTCACTGGAGGGTGCAGTGCCACTGGCACTGGCTTCACTGCATGCTGCAGTACCACTGGCACTGGCTTCACTGCATGCTGCAGTGCCACTGGCACTGGCTTCACTGCATGCTGCAGTGCCACTGGCACTGGCTTCACTGCATTCTGCAGTGCCACTGGCAATGGATTCACTACATGCTGCAGTGCCACTGGCACTGGCTTCACTGCATGCTGCAGTGCCACTTGCAATGGGTTCACTGGAGGGTGCAGTGCCGTGGAAACTGGGTTCACTGTAAGGTGCAGTGCCGCAGGCACAGGGTTCACTGCAGACTCCAGTGCCATTGGCACTGGATTCACTGCATGCAGCAGTGCCACTGGCACTGGATTCACTGTATGCTGCAGTGCCCCTGGCACTGGATTCACTGGAGGGTGCAGTGCCGCTGGCACTGGGTTCACTGGAGGGTGCAGTGCCGCGGACACTGGGTTCACTGGAGGCTGCAGTGCCACGGGCATTGGGTTCACTGCAGACTCCAGTGCCACTGGCACTGGCTTCACTGCATGCTGCAGTGCCCCTGGCACTGGATTCACTGCATGCTGCAGTGCCACTGGCAATGGATTCACTGCATGCTGCAGTGCCGCTGGCAATGGGTTCACTAGAGCGTGCAGTGCCGCTGGCACTGGGTTCACTGGAGGGTGCAGTGACAGGGGCACTGGATTCACTGCATGCTGCAGTGCCACTGGCAATGGGTTCACTGGAGGGTGCAGTGGCGTGGAAACTGGGTTCACTGGAGGGTGCAGTGCCGCTGGCACTGGGTTCACTGGAGGGTGCAGTGCCACTGGCACGGGTTTCACTGCATGCTGCAGTGCCACTGGCACTGGCTTCACTGCATGCTGCAGTGCCACTGGCACTGGCTTCACTGCATGCTGCAGTGCCACTGGCACAGGCTTCACTGCATGCTGCAGTGCCACTGGCACTGGGTTCACTGGAGGGTGCAGTGCCACTGGCACTGGCTTCACTGCATGCTGCAGTGCCATTGGCACTGGCTTCACTGCATGCTGCAGTGCCACTGGCAATGGGTTCACTGGAGGCTGCAGTGCCGTGGAAACTGGGTTCACTGGAGGGTGCAGTGCCGCTGGCACTGGGTTCACTGGAGGGTGCAGTGCCACTGGCACGGGTTTCACTGCATGCTGCAGTGCCACTGGCACTGGCTTCACTGCATGCTGCAGTGCCACTGGCACCGGCTTCACTGCATGCTGCAGTGCCACTGGCACTGGCTTCACTGCATGCTGCAGTGCCACTGGCACTGGCTTCACTGCATCCTGCAGTGCCACTGGCAATGGATTCACTACATGCTGCAGTGCCACTGGCACTGGCTTCACTGCATGCTGCAGTGCCACTTGCAATGGGTTCACTGGAGGGTGCAGTGCCGTGGAAACTGGGTTCACTGTAAGGTGCAGTGCCGCGGGCACAGGGTTCACTGCAGACTCCAGTGCCACTGGCACTGGATTCACTGCATGCAGCAGTGCCACTGGCACTGGATTCACTGTATGCTGCAGTGCCCCTGGCACTGGATTCACTGGAGGGTGCAGTGCCGCTGGCACTGGGTTCACTGGAGGGTGCAGTGCCGCGGACACTGGGTTCACTGGAGGCTGCAGTGCCACGGGCATTGGGTTCACTGCAGACTCCAGTGCCACTGGCACTGGATTCACTGCATGCTGCAGTGCCCCTGGCACTGGATTCACTGCATGCTGCAGTGCCCCTGGCACTGGATTCACTGCATGCTGCAGTGCTGCTGGCAATGATTTCACTGCATTCTGCAATGCCGCTCGCAATGGGTTCACTAGAGCGTGCAGTGCCGCTGGCACTGGGTTCACTGGAGGGTGCAGTGCCAGGGGCACTGGATTCACTGCAGACTCCAGTGCCACGGTCACTGGGTTCGCTGCATGCTGCAGTGCCACTGGCACTGGCTTCACTGCATGCTGCAGTGCCCCTGGCACTGGATTCACTGCATGCTGCAGTGCCACTGGCAATGGATTCACTGCATGCTGCAGTGCCCCTGGTACTGGATTCACTGGAGGGTGCAGTGCCGCTGGCACTGGGTTCACTGGAGGGTGCAGTGCCGCGGACACTGGGTTCACTGGAGGGTGCAGTGCCGCGGGCACTGGGTTCACTGCAGACTCCAGTGCCACTGGCACTGGATTCACTGCATGCTGCAGTGCCCCTGGCACTGGATTCACTGCATGCTGCACTGCCGCTGGCAATGGGTTCACTAGAGCATGCAGTGCCGCTGGCACTGGGTTCACTGGAGGGTGCAGTGCCGCGGGCACTGTATACACTGCAGACTCCAGTGCCACTGGCACTGGATTCACTGCTAGCTGCAGTGCCCCTGGCACTGGATTCACTGCAGGCTGCAGTGACCCTGGCACTCGATTCACTGCATGCTGCAGTGCCGCTCGCACTGAATTCACTGCATGCTGCATTGCCGCTGGCAATGTGTTCACTAGAGCGTGCAGTGCCGCTGGCACTGGGTTCACTGGAGGGTGCAGTGCCGCGGGCACTGTATACACTGCAGACTCCAGTGCCACTGGCACTGGATTCACTGCATGCTGCAGTGCCACTGGCACTGGATTCACTGCATGCTGCAGTGCCGCTGGCACTGGGTTCACTGGAGGGTGCAGTGCCACTGGCACTGGGTTCACTGCATGCTGCAGTGCCACTGGCACTGGATACACTGCAGACTCCAGTGCCACTGGCACTGGATTCACTGCATGCAGCAGTGCCACTGGCACTGGATTCACTGCATGCTGCAGTGCCGCTGGCACTGGGTTCACTGGAGGGTGCAGTGCCGCGGACACTGGGTTCACTGGAGGCTGCAGTGCCGCGGGCACTGGGTTCACTGCAGACTCCAGTGCCACTGGCACTGGATTCACTGCATGCTGCAGTGCCCCTGGCACTGGATTCACTGCATGCTGCAGTGCCCCTGGCACTGGATTCACTGCATGCTGCAGTGCTGCTGGCAATGATTTCACTGCATTCTGCAATGCCGCTTGCAATGGGTTCACTAGAGCGTGCAGTGCCGCTGGCACTGGGTTCACTGGAGGGTGCAGTGCCAGGGGCACTGGATTCACTGCAGACTCCAGTGCCACGGTCACTGGGTTCGCTGCATGCTGCAGTGCCACTGGCACTGGCTTCACTGCATGCTGCAGTGCCCCTGGCACTGGATTCACTGCATGCTGCAGTGCCACTGGCAATGGATTCACTGCATGCTGCAGTGCCGCTGGCAATGGGTTCACTAGAGCATGCAGTGCCGCTGGCACTGGGTTCACTGGAGGGTGCAGTGACAGGGGCACTGGATTCACTGCAGAATCCAGTGCCACTGGCACTGGATTCACTGCTAGCTGCAGTGCCCCTGGCACTGGATTCACTGCATGCTGCAGTGCCGCTGGCACTGGGTTCAATGGAGGGTGCAGTGCCGCGGACACTGGGTTCACTGGAGGGTGCAGTGCCGCGGGCACTGGGTTCACTGCAGACTCCAGTGCCACTGGCACTGGATTCACTGCATGCTGCAGTGCCACTGGCAATGGGTTCACTGGACGGTGCAGTGCCTTGGGCCCTGGGTTCACTCGAATTTGCAGTGCCGCGGGCACTGGGTTTACTGGAGGGTGCAGTGCCTGGGGCACTGGGTTCGCTGGAGCGTGCAGTGCAACGGTCATGGGTTCACTTGGAGTGAACTTCCGCAGGCACTCGTTCACTGGAGGGTGCAGTGCATCGGGCACTGCCTTCACTGGAAGCTGCAGTGTCGTGGGCAGTGTGTTCACTGGAGGCTGCAGTGCAGAGGGCACTGGGTTCACTGCACGCTGCAGTGCCTCAGGCGCTTGGTTCACGGCTGACTGCCGTGTCGCGGGCACAGCGTTCACTCGAGTGTGCAGTGCCGCGGGCACTGGGCTCCCTGGAGGCCGCAGTGCCGCGGGCACTGGGTTCATTGGAGTCTGCAGTGACGTGGACACTGTGGTCCTTGGAGGCTCCAGGGCCGCGGTCCCTCGGGTCACCGGAAGCTCCAGTCCCGCGGTCGCTGGGGCGTCCTGTGCCCCGGTACGGCTGGCACTGGAGCCTGGATGGGCTGCTTGGGATTCTGAGTCTCCCTGTCTGTTTTTCCCCAGGGGTCTCTGGTTGGAGCACAGAGCTGGAGGCTGCATGGGATTGTGTGTCTCCCTCTCTCTGTCCTTCCCCTCCAGTTCCTCCAGGAACTGGGATTGCGGACTTCAGGCACTGGGAGTGACGTCAGGAGTGACTTCAGTCCCTGGGGGTGACTTCGGGAGTGACTTCCGTCCGTGGGAGTGACTTCGAGTGGGACTTCCGTCACTGTGTGTGTCTTTGCGAGGGACTTCCGTCACTAGGAGTGACTTCGGTCATTGGGAGTGACTGACTTCAGTCCCTGGGCATGCCCTCGGGCCCTGAGCGTGCCTGTGCCCTTCAGGCGGGGGGCTAGACTTCAGGCACAGGGTGAGAATTCACGCATGGGGCAAGCCTTCGGGCATGGGGCATGCCTTCAGGCCAGGGGCGTGCCTTCAGGCCCTGGGCGGGGCTTCATGCGTGGGGCAAGGCTTCAGGCACAGGGCTTTCCTTCAGGCACGGGCCTTGCCTGCAGGCAAGGGGCTTTAGTACAGACACGTGGAGCTGTTTCAGGCAAGAGGCCTGCCTTCAGGAACAGGAGCCCCTTCGGGCACATGGAGCGTTTTCCAGCACGGGGCGCACCTTCAACCATGGAGCTTGTCTTCAGGCCCTGGGAGCACCTCCAGGTACAGTGAGCGGCTTCATGCACGGGGTGCGACTTCAGGCACGGGGAGCCCCTGTGCTCTTCGGGCACAGGGCGCGTCATCAGGCACTGGGCTCGCCCTCAGGCGCAGGGCGCCCTCAGGCAAGGGGTGCGCCGTCACCCACGGGGTGCGCCCTCAGAGAGCGCTTGTGCCTTCAGGCAAAGGGAATGCCTTCAGGAACGGGGAGCGCATTCAGGCACGGGGAGTGCCTTCAGGCATGGTGAGTGGCTTCAGGAACTGGAGGCTCTGTGCTGCGAGCACAGAGCCTGGAGGGGCTGCTTGGGATTCTGTGCCTCCCTCTCTGTCCTTCCCCAGGAGGCTCTGTGGTGAGAGCACAGAGCCTGGGGGCTGCATGGGATTCTGTGTCTCCCTCTGTCTCTGTCTTTCCCCGGGAGTTTCCGTGCCGAGACCACAGAGCCTGGAGGCGCTGCTTGGAATTCTGCGTCTCGCTCTCTCGGTCCTTCCCCTGCAATTCCTTCAGGCACTGCGAGTGCCGACTTCAGGCACTGGCAGTGAAGACTTCAGGCACTGGGAGTGGGAGTGACGACTGCAGTCACTAGGAGTCACTTCAGACACCGAGTGTGACATTTCCTTCCGTCACTGGGAGTAACGGTGACCTCAGCAGCCGGATCAGCAGCTGGGAGTGGCTTTGTCTTCAGTCCCTGGGAATGACTTCGGGAGTGACTTCCGTCACTGGGAGAGGGACTTCGAGAGGGACTTCCGTCACTGGTTGTGAATTCGGGAGTGACTTGCGTCACTGGGAGTGACATCGGGAGTGACTTCTGTCACGGGGAGTGACTTTGGGAGAGGCTTCCCTCACTTGGGAGTGACATAGCGAGTGACTTTCGTCACTGGGAGTGACATCGGGAGGAGAGGCTTCTGTCGCTTGGAAGGACTTTGGGAGTAACTTCCTTCACTGGGAGTGACTTTGACTTCAGTCACTTGGAGTGACTTTGGGAGTGACTTCGTTCGCTGGGCATGACTCAGTCATCGGGGGTGACCGACTTCAGTCGCTGGGCATACCCTCAGGCACTGGGCATGCCCTTGCAATTCAGGCACGGGGCGTGACTTCAGGCGAGGGGTGTGCCTTCAGGCACCAGGCGGGGCTTCACGCACGGGGCAAGGCTTCCGGCACGGGGCTCGCCTTCATGCAAGAGGCTTGAGGACAGGCACGTGGAGCTGTTTCAGGCAAGAGGCGTGCCTTCAGGAACAGGGAGCGGCTTCGGGCCCAGGGAACATTTTCAGGCACGGTGCACGCCTTCAACCATGGGGCTTGTCTTCGGGCACTGGGAGCACCTTCAGGTACAGTGAGCGGCTTCGTGCACAGGGCACGACTTCAGGCACGCGGAGCCTCCGTGCTCTTCGGGCACAGGGCGAGACGTCGGGCACTGGGCTCGCCATCAGGCACGCGGCACCCTCAGGGGAGGGGTGCACCGGCAGGCATGGCGCAAGCCTTCAGGGGGTCCCTGTGCCCTTGAATCAAGGGGAGCGCCTTCAGGCATGGGGCTTGCCTTCAGGCACTGGGAGCTTCTTCAGGCATGGGGTGAGTCTTCAGGCACGGGGAGCTCCTGTGCAATTCGGGCAAGGGGAGCACATGTGCCTTTCACCAAGGGATGCCCCGTCATGCACAGGGAACTCAAGGAGACACAGAGAATGCCCTCAGGCAGGGGTGCAGCTTCAGAGATTACCCATGCCATTCAGGCAATGGGAGTAACTACAGGCACCGGGAGTGCATTCAGGCACGGGGAGGGCCTTCAGGCACGGTGAGTGGCTTCAAGAGCTGGAGGGTATGGGCCGAGGGCACTGGGGTACCGGTGGCTGCAGTGCCATGGTCACCGGGGCACTGGAGGCTGCGGTGCCGAAGGCACTGTGTTCACTGTACGGTGCACTGCCGCGGGCACTGGATTCACTGCAGGCTGCAGTGCCGCTGGCACTGTGTTCACTGGAGGGTGCAGTGCCGCGGGAACTGAGTTCACTGCATGCTGCAGTGCCACTGGCACTGGCTTCACTGCATGCTGCAGTGCCACTGGCAATGGGTTCACTGGAGGGTGCAGTGCCGTGGAAACTGGGTTCACTGGAGGGTGCAGTGCCGCTGGCACTGGGTTCACTGGAGGGTGCAGTGCCACTGGCACGGGTTTCACTGCATGCTGCAGTGCCACTGGCACTGGCTTCACTGCATGCTGCAGTGCCACTGGCACTGGCTTCACTGCATGCTGCAGTGCCACTGGCACTGGCTTCACTGCATGCTGCAGTGCCACTGGCACTGGCTTCACTGCATCCTGCAGTGCCACTGGCACTGGATTCACTACATGCTGCAGTGCCACTGGCACTGGCTTCACTGCATGCTGCAGTGCCACTGGCAATGGGTTCACTGGAGGGTGCAGTGCCGTGGAAACTGGGTTCAGTGTATGGTGCAGTGCCGCGGGCACAGGGTTCACTGCAGACTCCAGTGCCACTGGCACTGGATTCACTGCATGCAGCAGTGCCACTGGCACTGGATTCACTGTATGCTGCAGTGCCCCTGGCACTGGATTCACTGGAGGGTGCAGTGCCGCTGGCACTGGGTTCACTGGAGGGTGCAGTGCCGCGGACACTGGGTTCACTGGAGGGTGCAGTGCCGCGGGCACTGGGTTCACTGCAGACTCCAGTGCCACTGGCACTGGATTCACTGCATGCTGCAGTGCCCCTGGCACTGGATTCACTGCATGCTGCACTGCCGCTGGCAATGGGTTCACTAGAGCATGCAGTGCCGCTGGCACTGGATTCACTGCAGGCTGCAGTGACCCTGGCACTCGATTCACTGCATGCTGCAGTGCCGCTCGCACTGAATTCACTGCATGCTGCATTGCCGCTGGCAATGTGTTCACTAGAGCGTGCAGTGCCGCTGGCACTGGGTTCACTGGAGGGTGCAGTGCCAGGGGCACTGGATTCACTGCAGACTCCAGTGCCACTGGCACTGGATTCACTGCTACCTGCAAGCCCCTGGCACTGGATTTACTGCATGCTGCAGTGCCGCTGGCACTTGGTTCACTGGAGGTTGCAGTGCCGCGGGCACGATTCCCTGCAGACTGCAGTGCCGCGGGCACTGGATTCACTGCAGACTCCACTGCCCCTGGCACTGTATTCACTGCATGCTGCAGTGCCACTGGCACTGGATTCACTGCATGCTGCAGTGCCACAGGCACTGGATT
This sequence comes from Panthera pardus, assembly GCF_024362965.1. NCBI lineage: Eukaryota > Metazoa > Chordata > Mammalia > Carnivora > Felidae > Panthera > Panthera pardus. The sequence continues at coordinate 18,768 of NW_026527005.1, read as the reverse complement.
CACTGCATGATGCAGGGCCACTGGCACTGGATTCACTGCATGCTGCAGTGCCGCTGGCACTGGGTTCACTGCATGCTGCAGTGCCGCTGGCACTGGGTTCAGTGGAGGGTGCAGTGCCGCGGGCACTGGGTTCACTGGAGGGTACAGTGCCGCGAGCACTTGCTTCACTGGAGGGTGCAGTGCCATTGGCACTGGATTCACTGCATGCTGCAGTGCCCCTGGCACTGGTTCACTTCATGATGCAGTGCCGCTGGCACTGGGTTCACTGGAGAGTGAAGTGCCGCGGACACTGGGTTCACTGGAGGGTGCAGTGCCGCGGGCACTGGGTTCACTGGAGGATGCAGTGCCACTGGCACTGGATTCACTGCATGCTGCAGTGCCACTGGCACTGGATACACTGCAGACTCCAGTGCCACTGGCACTGGATTCACTGCATGCAGCAGTGCCACTGGCACTGGATTCACTGCATGCTGCAGTGCCGCTGGCACTGGGTTCACTGGAGGGTGCAGTGCCGCGGACACTGGGTTCACTGGAGGCTGCAGTGCCACGGGCACTGGGTTCACTGCAGACTCCAGTGCCACTGGCACTGGATTCACTGCATGCTGCAGTGCCCCTGGCACTGGATTCACTGCATGCTGCAGTGCCCCTGGCACTGGATTCACTGCATGCTGCAGTGCTGCTGGCACTGATTTCACTGCATTCTGCAATGCCGCTCGCAATGGGTTCACTAGAGCGTGCAGTGCCGCTGGCACTGGGTTCACTGGAGGGTGCAGTGCCAGGGGCACTGGATTCACTGCAGACTCCAGTGCCACGGTCACTGGGTTCGCTGCATGCTGCAGTGCCACTGGCACTGGCTTCACTGCATGCTGCAGTGCCCCTGGCACTGGATTCACTGCATGCTGCAGTGCCACTGGCAATGGATTCACTGCATGCTGCAGTGCCGCTGGCACTGGGTTCACTGGAGGGTGCAGTGCCACCGGCACTGGGTTCAGTGGAGGGTGCAGTGCCGCGGGCACTGGATTCCCTGCAGACTGCAGTGCCACAGATACTGGGTTCACTGCAGGCTGCAGTGCCACTGGCACTGGGTTCACTGGAGGGTGCAGTGCCGCTGGCACTGGGTTCACTGCATGCTGCAGTGCGACTGGCACTGGATTCACTGCATGCTGCAGTGCCACTGACACTGGCTTCACTGCATGCTGCAGTGCCCCTGGCACTGGATTCACTGCATGCTGCAGTGCCTCTGGCACTGGGTTCACTGGAGGGTGCAGTGCCACGGGCACTGGATTCCCTGCAGACTGCAGTGATGCGGGCACTGGATTCACTGCAGACTCCAGTGCCACTGGCACTGGATTCACTGCATGCTGCAGTGCCACTGGCACTGAATTCACTGCATGCTGCAATGCCGCTGGCAATGGGTTCACTAGAGCGTGCAGTGCCGCTGGCACTGGGTTCACTGGAGGGTGCAGTGCCAGGGGCAATGGATTCACTGCAGACTCCAGTGCCACTGGCACTGGATTCACTGCTAGCTGCAAGCCCCTGGCACTGGATTTACTGCATGCTGCAGTGCCGCTGGCACTGGGTTCACTGGAGGGTGCAGTGCCGCGGGCACTGGATTCCCTGCAGACGGCAGTGCCGCGGGCACTGGATTCACTGCATGCTGCAGTGCCACTGGCTCTGGATTCACTGCATGCTGCAGTGCCACTGGCACTGGATTCACTGCATGCAGCAGTGCCACTGGCACTGGATTCACTGTATGCTGCAGTGCCGCTGGCACTGGGTTAGGTGGAGGGTGCAGTGCCGCGGGCACAGGATTCCCTGCAGACTGCAGTGCCACAGGTACTGGGTTCACTGCTAGCTGCAGTGCACCTGGCACTGGATTCACTGCATGCTGCAGTGCCGCTGGCACTGGGTTCACAGGTGGGTGCAGTGCCACGGACACTGGGTTCACTGGAGGGTGCAGTGCCGCCGGCACTGGGTTCACAGGAGGGTGCAGTGCCGCGGGCACTGAGTTCACTTCAGACTACAGTGCCACTGGCACTAGATTCACTGCATGCTGCAGTGCCACTGGCACTGGATTCACTGCATGCTGCATTGCCCCTGGCACTGGATTCACTGCATGCTGCAGTGCCGCTGGCAATGGGTTCACTAGAGCGTGCAGTGCCGCTGGCACTGGGTTCACTGGAGGGTACAGTGCCAGGGGCACTGGATTCAATTCAGACTCCAGTGCCACTGGCACTGGATTCACTGCTGGCTGCAGTGCCCCTGGCACTGGATTCACTGCTGGCTGCAGTGCCCCTGGCACTGGATTCACTGCATGCTGCAGTGACACTGGCACTGGATTCACTGCATGCTGCCGTGCCGCTGGCACTTGGTTCAGTGGACGGTGCAGTGCCACGGGCACTGGGTTCACTGGAGGGTGCAGTGCCGCGGGCACTGGCTTCACTGGAGGGTGCAGTGCCACGGGCACTGGTTTCACTGCAGACTGCAGTGCAACGGGCACTGGGTTCCCTGGTGGGTGCAGTTCCGCGGGCACTGGGTTCACTGCACGGTGCAGTGCCTTAGGCCCTGGGTTCACTTGAATTTGCAGTGCCGCGGGCACTGGGTTTACTGGAGGGTGCAGTGCCTTGGGCACTGGGTTCGCTGGAGCGTGCAGTGTAACGGCCATGGGTTCACTGGGGGTGAACTGGCGCAGGCACTGCGTTCACGGGAGGGTGCAGTGCCGCTGGCACTGGCTTCACTGCATGCTGCAGTGCCACTGGCACTGGCTTCACTGCATGCTGCAGTGCCACTGGCACTGGGTTCACTGGAGGGTGCAGTGCCACTGGCACTGGCTTCACTGCATGCTGCAGTGCCACTGGCACTGGCTTCACTGCATGCTGCAGTGCCACTGGCACTGGGTTCACTGGAGGGTGCAGTGCCACTGGCACTGGCTTCACTGCATGCTTCAGTGCCACTGGCACTGGGTTCACTGCATGTTGCAGTGCCACTGGAACTGGCTTCACTGCATGCTGCAATGCCACTGGCACTGGCTTCACTGCATCCTGCAGTGCCACTGGCACTGGATTCACTGCATGCTGCAGTGCCACTGGCACTGGCTTCACTGCATGCTGCAGTGCCACTGGCAATGGGTTCACTGGAGGGTGCAGTGCCGTGGAAACTGGGTTCACTGGAGGGTGCAGTGCCGCTGGCACTGGGTTCACTGGAGGGTGCAGTGCCACTGGCACGGGTTTCACTGCATGCTGCAGTGCCACTGGCACTGGCTTCACTGCATGCTGCAGTGCCACTGGCACTGGCTTCACTGCATGCTGCAGTGCCACTGGCACTGGCTTCACTGCATGCTGCAGTGCCACTGGCACTGGCTTCACTGCATCCTGCAGTGCCACTGGCACTGGATTCACTGCATGCTGCAGTGCCACTGGCACAGGCTTCACTGCATGCTGCAGTGCAACTGGCACTGGGTTCACTGGAGGGTGCAGTGCCACTGGCACTGGCTTCACTGCATGCTGCAGTACCACTGGCACTGGCTTCACTGCATGCTGCAGTGCCACTGGCACTGGCTTCACTGCATGCTGCAGTGCCACTGGCACTGGCTTCACTGCATTCTGCAGTGCCACTGGCAATGGATTCACTACATGCTGCAGTGCCACTGGCACTGGCTTCACTGCATGCTGCAGTGCCACTTGCAATGGGTTCACTGGAGGGTGCAGTGCCGTGGAAACTGGGTTCACTGTAAGGTGCAGTGCCGCAGGCACAGGGTTCACTGCAGACTCCAGTGCCATTGGCACTGGATTCACTGCATGCAGCAGTGCCACTGGCACTGGATTCACTGTATGCTGCAGTGCCCCTGGCACTGGATTCACTGGAGGGTGCAGTGCCGCTGGCACTGGGTTCACTGGAGGGTGCAGTGCCGCGGACACTGGGTTCACTGGAGGCTGCAGTGCCACGGGCATTGGGTTCACTGCAGACTCCAGTGCCACTGGCACTGGCTTCACTGCATGCTGCAGTGCCCCTGGCACTGGATTCACTGCATGCTGCAGTGCCACTGGCAATGGATTCACTGCATGCTGCAGTGCCGCTGGCAATGGGTTCACTAGAGCGTGCAGTGCCGCTGGCACTGGGTTCACTGGAGGGTGCAGTGACAGGGGCACTGGATTCACTGCATGCTGCAGTGCCACTGGCAATGGGTTCACTGGAGGGTGCAGTGGCGTGGAAACTGGGTTCACTGGAGGGTGCAGTGCCGCTGGCACTGGGTTCACTGGAGGGTGCAGTGCCACTGGCACGGGTTTCACTGCATGCTGCAGTGCCACTGGCACTGGCTTCACTGCATGCTGCAGTGCCACTGGCACTGGCTTCACTGCATGCTGCAGTGCCACTGGCACAGGCTTCACTGCATGCTGCAGTGCCACTGGCACTGGGTTCACTGGAGGGTGCAGTGCCACTGGCACTGGCTTCACTGCATGCTGCAGTGCCATTGGCACTGGCTTCACTGCATGCTGCAGTGCCACTGGCAATGGGTTCACTGGAGGCTGCAGTGCCGTGGAAACTGGGTTCACTGGAGGGTGCAGTGCCGCTGGCACTGGGTTCACTGGAGGGTGCAGTGCCACTGGCACGGGTTTCACTGCATGCTGCAGTGCCACTGGCACTGGCTTCACTGCATGCTGCAGTGCCACTGGCACCGGCTTCACTGCATGCTGCAGTGCCACTGGCACTGGCTTCACTGCATGCTGCAGTGCCACTGGCACTGGCTTCACTGCATCCTGCAGTGCCACTGGCAATGGATTCACTACATGCTGCAGTGCCACTGGCACTGGCTTCACTGCATGCTGCAGTGCCACTTGCAATGGGTTCACTGGAGGGTGCAGTGCCGTGGAAACTGGGTTCACTGTAAGGTGCAGTGCCGCGGGCACAGGGTTCACTGCAGACTCCAGTGCCACTGGCACTGGATTCACTGCATGCAGCAGTGCCACTGGCACTGGATTCACTGTATGCTGCAGTGCCCCTGGCACTGGATTCACTGGAGGGTGCAGTGCCGCTGGCACTGGGTTCACTGGAGGGTGCAGTGCCGCGGACACTGGGTTCACTGGAGGCTGCAGTGCCACGGGCATTGGGTTCACTGCAGACTCCAGTGCCACTGGCACTGGATTCACTGCATGCTGCAGTGCCCCTGGCACTGGATTCACTGCATGCTGCAGTGCCCCTGGCACTGGATTCACTGCATGCTGCAGTGCTGCTGGCAATGATTTCACTGCATTCTGCAATGCCGCTCGCAATGGGTTCACTAGAGCGTGCAGTGCCGCTGGCACTGGGTTCACTGGAGGGTGCAGTGCCAGGGGCACTGGATTCACTGCAGACTCCAGTGCCACGGTCACTGGGTTCGCTGCATGCTGCAGTGCCACTGGCACTGGCTTCACTGCATGCTGCAGTGCCCCTGGCACTGGATTCACTGCATGCTGCAGTGCCACTGGCAATGGATTCACTGCATGCTGCAGTGCCCCTGGTACTGGATTCACTGGAGGGTGCAGTGCCGCTGGCACTGGGTTCACTGGAGGGTGCAGTGCCGCGGACACTGGGTTCACTGGAGGGTGCAGTGCCGCGGGCACTGGGTTCACTGCAGACTCCAGTGCCACTGGCACTGGATTCACTGCATGCTGCAGTGCCCCTGGCACTGGATTCACTGCATGCTGCACTGCCGCTGGCAATGGGTTCACTAGAGCATGCAGTGCCGCTGGCACTGGGTTCACTGGAGGTTGCAGTGCCGCGGGCACTGTATACACTGCAGACTCCAGTGCCACTGGCACTGGATTCACTGCTAGCTGCAGTGCCCCTGGCACTGGATTCACTGCAGGCTGCAGTGACCCTGGCACTCGATTCACTGCATGCTGCAGTGCCGCTCGCACTGAATTCACTGCATGCTGCATTGCCGCTGGCAATGTGTTCACTAGAGCGTGCAGTGCCGCTGGCACTGGGTTCACTGGAGGGTGCAGTGCCGCGGGCACTGTATACACTGCAGACTCCAGTGCCACTGGCACTGGATTCACTGCATGCTGCAGTGCCACTGGCACTGGATTCACTGCATGCTGCAGTGCCGCTGGCACTGGGTTCACTGGAGGGTGCAGTGCCACTGGCACTGGGTTCACTGCATGCTGCAGTGCCACTGGCACTGGATACACTGCAGACTCCAGTGCCACTGGCACTGGATTCACTGCATGCAGCAGTGCCACTGGCACTGGATTCACTGCATGCTGCAGTGCCGCTGGCACTGGGTTCACTGGAGGGTGCAGTGCCGCGGACACTGGGTTCACTGGAGGCTGCAGTGCCGCGGGCACTGGGTTCACTGCAGACTCCAGTGCCACTGGCACTGGATTCACTGCATGCTGCAGTGCCCCTGGCACTGGATTCACTGCATGCTGCAGTGCCCCTGGCACTGGATTCACTGCATGCTGCAGTGCTGCTGGCAATGATTTCACTGCATTCTGCAATGCCGCTTGCAATGGGTTCACTAGAGCGTGCAGTGCCGCTGGCACTGGGTTCACTGGAGGGTGCAGTGCCAGGGGCACTGGATTCACTGCAGACTCCAGTGCCACGGTCACTGGGTTCGCTGCATGCTGCAGTGCCACTGGCACTGGCTTCACTGCATGCTGCAGTGCCCCTGGCACTGGATTCACTGCATGCTGCAGTGCCACTGGCAATGGATTCACTGCATGCTGCAGTGCCGCTGGCAATGGGTTCACTAGAGCGTGCAGTGCCGCTGGCACTGGGTTCACTGGAGGGTGCAGTGACAGGGGCACTGGATTCACTGCAGAATCCAGTGCCACTGGCACTGGATTCACTGCTAGCTGCAGTGCCCCTGGCACTGGATTCACTGCATGCTGCAGTGCCGCTGGCACTGGGTTCAATGGAGGGTGCAGTGCCGCGGACACTGGGTTCACTGGAGGGTGCAGTGCCGCGGGCACTGGGTTCACTGCAGACTCCAGTGCCACTGGCACTGGATTCACTGCATGCTGCAGTGCCACTGGCAATGGGTTCACTGGACGGTGCAGTGCCTTGGGCCCTGGGTTCACTCGAATTTGCAGTGCCGCGGGCACTGGGTTTACTGGAGGGTGCAGTGCCTGGGGCACTGGGTTCGCTGGAGCGTGCAGTGCAACGGTCATGGGTTCACTTGGAGTGAACTTCCGCAGGCACTCGTTCACTGGAGGGTGCAGTGCATCGGGCACTGCCTTCACTGGAAGCTGCAGTGTCGTGGGCAGTGTGTTCACTGGAGGCTGCAGTGCAGAGGGCACTGGGTTCACTGCACGCTGCAGTGCCTCAGGCGCTTGGTTCACGGCTGACTGCCGTGTCGCGGGCACAGCGTTCACTCGAGTGTGCAGTGCCGCGGGCACTGGGCTCCCTGGAGGCCGCAGTGCCGCGGGCACTGGGTTCATTGGAGTCTGCAGTGACGTGGACACTGTGGTCCTTGGAGGCTCCAGGGCCGCGGTCCCTCGGGTCACCGGAAGCTCCAGTCCCGCGGTCGCTGGGGCGTCCTGTGCCCCGGTACGGCTGGCACTGGAGCCTGGATGGGCTGCTTGGGATTCTGAGTCTCCCTGTCTGTTTTTCCCCAGGGGTCTCTGGTTGGAGCACAGAGCTGGAGGCTGCATGGGATTGTGTGTCTCCCTCTCTCTGTCCTTCCCCTCCAGTTCCTCCAGGAACTGGGATTGCGGACTTCAGGCACTGGGAGTGACGTCAGGAGTGACTTCAGTCCCTGGGGGTGACTTCGGGAGTGACTTCCGTCCGTGGGAGTGACTTCGAGTGGGACTTCCGTCACTGTGTGTGTCTTTGCGAGGGACTTCCGTCACTAGGAGTGACTTCGGTCATTGGGAGTGACTGACTTCAGTCCCTGGGCATGCCCTCGGGCCCTGAGCGTGCCTGTGCCCTTCAGGCGGGGGGCTAGACTTCAGGCACAGGGTGAGAATTCACGCATGGGGCAAGCCTTCGGGCATGGGGCATGCCTTCAGGCCAGGGGCGTGCCTTCAGGCCCTGGGCGGGGCTTCATGCGTGGGGCAAGGCTTCAGGCACAGGGCTTTCCTTCAGGCACGGGCCTTGCCTGCAGGCAAGGGGCTTTAGTACAGACACGTGGAGCTGTTTCAGGCAAGAGGCCTGCCTTCAGGAACAGGAGCCCCTTCGGGCACATGGAGCGTTTTCCAGCACGGGGCGCACCTTCAACCATGGAGCTTGTCTTCAGGCCCTGGGAGCACCTCCAGGTACAGTGAGCGGCTTCATGCACGGGGTGCGACTTCAGGCACGGGGAGCCCCTGTGCTCTTCGGGCACAGGGCGCGTCATCAGGCACTGGGCTCGCCCTCAGGCGCAGGGCGCCCTCAGGCAAGGGGTGCGCCGTCACCCACGGGGTGCGCCCTCAGAGAGCGCTTGTGCCTTCAGGCAAAGGGAATGCCTTCAGGAACGGGGAGCGCATTCAGGCACGGGGAGTGCCTTCAGGCATGGTGAGTGGCTTCAGGAACTGGAGGCTCTGTGCTGCGAGCACAGAGCCTGGAGGGGCTGCTTGGGATTCTGTGCCTCCCTCTCTGTCCTTCCCCAGGAGGCTCTGTGGTGAGAGCACAGAGCCTGGGGGCTGCATGGGATTCTGTGTCTCCCTCTGTCTCTGTCTTTCCCCGGGAGTTTCCGTGCCGAGACCACAGAGCCTGGAGGCGCTGCTTGGAATTCTGCGTCTCGCTCTCTCGGTCCTTCCCCTGCAATTCCTTCAGGCACTGCGAGTGCCGACTTCAGGCACTGGCAGTGAAGACTTCAGGCACTGGGAGTGGGAGTGACGACTGCAGTCACTAGGAGTCACTTCAGACACCGAGTGTGACATTTCCTTCCGTCACTGGGAGTAACGGTGACCTCAGCAGCCGGATCAGCAGCTGGGAGTGGCTTTGTCTTCAGTCCCTGGGAATGACTTCGGGAGTGACTTCCGTCACTGGGAGAGGGACTTCGAGAGGGACTTCCGTCACTGGTTGTGAATTCGGGAGTGACTTGCGTCACTGGGAGTGACATCGGGAGTGACTTCTGTCACGGGGAGTGACTTTGGGAGAGGCTTCCCTCACTTGGGAGTGACATAGCGAGTGACTTTCGTCACTGGGAGTGACATCGGGAGGAGAGGCTTCTGTCGCTTGGAAGGACTTTGGGAGTAACTTCCTTCACTGGGAGTGACTTTGACTTCAGTCACTTGGAGTGACTTTGGGAGTGACTTCGTTCGCTGGGCATGACTCAGTCATCGGGGGTGACCGACTTCAGTCGCTGGGCATACCCTCAGGCACTGGGCATGCCCTTGCAATTCAGGCACGGGGCGTGACTTCAGGCGAGGGGTGTGCCTTCAGGCACCAGGCGGGGCTTCACGCACGGGGCAAGGCTTCCGGCACGGGGCTCGCCTTCATGCAAGAGGCTTGAGGACAGGCACGTGGAGCTGTTTCAGGCAAGAGGCGTGCCTTCAGGAACAGGGAGCGGCTTCGGGCCCAGGGAACATTTTCAGGCACGGTGCACGCCTTCAACCATGGGGCTTGTCTTCGGGCACTGGGAGCACCTTCAGGTACAGTGAGCGGCTTCGTGCACAGGGCACGACTTCAGGCACGCGGAGCCTCCGTGCTCTTCGGGCACAGGGCGAGACGTCGGGCACTGGGCTCGCCATCAGGCACGCGGCACCCTCAGGGGAGGGGTGCACCGGCAGGCATGGCGCAAGCCTTCAGGGGGTCCCTGTGCCCTTGAATCAAGGGGAGCGCCTTCAGGCATGGGGCTTGCCTTCAGGCACTGGGAGCTTCTTCAGGCATGGGGTGAGTCTTCAGGCACGGGGAGCTCCTGTGCAATTCGGGCAAGGGGAGCACATGTGCCTTTCACCAAGGGATGCCCCGTCATGCACAGGGAACTCAAGGAGACACAGAGAATGCCCTCAGGCAGGGGTGCAGCTTCAGAGATTACCCATGCCATTCAGGCAATGGGAGTAACTACAGGCACCGGGAGTGCATTCAGGCACGGGGAGGGCCTTCAGGCACGGTGAGTGGCTTCAAGAGCTGGAGGGTATGGGCCGAGGGCACTGGGGTACCGGTGGCTGCAGTGCCATGGTCACCGGGGCACTGGAGGCTGCGGTGCCGAAGGCACTGTGTTCACTGTACGGTGCACTGCCGCGGGCACTGGATTCACTGCAGGCTGCAGTGCCGCTGGCACTGTGTTCACTGGAGGGTGCAGTGCCGCGGGAACTGAGTTCACTGCATGCTGCAGTGCCACTGGCACTGGCTTCACTGCATGCTGCAGTGCCACTGGCAATGGGTTCACTGGAGGGTGCAGTGCCGTGGAAACTGGGTTCACTGGAGGGTGCAGTGCCGCTGGCACTGGGTTCACTGGAGGGTGCAGTGCCACTGGCACGGGTTTCACTGCATGCTGCAGTGCCACTGGCACTGGCTTCACTGCATGCTGCAGTGCCACTGGCACTGGCTTCACTGCATGCTGCAGTGCCACTGGCACTGGCTTCACTGCATGCTGCAGTGCCACTGGCACTGGCTTCAGTGCATCCTGCAGTGCCACTGGCACTGGATTCACTACATGCTGCAGTGCCACTGGCACTGGCTTCACTGCATGCTGCAGTGCCACTGGCAATGGGTTCACTGGAGGGTGCAGTGCCGTGGAAACTGGGTTCACTGTATGGTGCAGTGCCGCGGGCACAGGGTTCACTGCAGACTCCAGTGCCACTGGCACTGGATTCACTGCATGCAGCAGTGCCACTGGCACTGGATTCACTGTATGCTGCAGTGCCCCTGGCACTGGATTCACTGGAGGGTGCAGTGCCGCTGGCACTGGGTTCACTGGAGGGTGCAGTGCCGCGGACACTGGGTTCACTGGAGGGTGCAGTGCCGCGGGCACTGGGTTCACTGCAGACTCCAGTGCCACTGGCACTGGATTCACTGCATGCTGCAGTGCCCCTGGCACTGGATTCACTGCATGCTGCACTGCCGCTGGCAATGGGTTCACTAGAGCATGCAGTGCCGCTGGCACTGGGTTCACTGGAGGGTGCAGTGCCGCGGGCACTGTATACACTGCAGACTCCAGTGCCACTGGCACTGGATTCACTGCTAGCTGCAGTGCCCCTGGCACTGGATTCACTGCAGGCTGCAGTGACCCTGGCACTCGATTCACTGCATGCTGCAGTGCCGCTCGCACTGAATTCACTGCATGCTGCATTGCCGCTGGCAATGTGTTCACTAGAGCGTGCAGTGCCGCTGGCACTGGGTTCACTGGAGGGTGCAGTGCCAGGGGCACTGGATTCACTGCAGACTCCAGTGCCACTGGCACTGGATTCACTGCTACCTGCAAGCCCCTGGCACTGGATTTACTGCATGCTGCAGTGCCGCTGGCACTTGGTTCACTGGAGGTTGCAGTGCCGCGGGCACGATTCCCTGCAGACTGCAGTGCCGCGGGCACTGGATTCACTGCAGACTCCACTGCCCCTGGCACTGTATTCACTGCATGCTGCAGTGCCACAGGCACTGGATTCACTGCATGATGCAGGGCCACTGGCACTGGATTCACTGCATGCTGCAGTGCCGCTGGCACTGGGTTCACTGCATGCTGCAGTGCCGCTGGCACTGGGTTCAGTGGAGGGTGCAGTGCCGCGGGCACTGGGTTCACTGGAGGGTACAGTGCCGCGAGCACTTGCTTCACTGGAGGGTGCAGTGCCATTGGCACTGGATTCACTGCATGCTGCAGTGCCCCTGGCACTGGTTCACTTCATGATGCAGTGCCGCTGGCACTGGGTTCACTGGAGAGTGAAGTGCCGCGGACACTGGGTTCACTGGAGGGTGCAGTGCCGCGGGCACTGGGTTCACTGGAGGATGCAGTGCCACTGGCACTGGATTCACTGCATGCTGCAGTGCCACTGGCACTGGATACACTGCAGACTCCAGTGCCACTGGCACTGGATTCACTGCATGCAGCAGTGCCACTGGCACTGGATTCACTGCATGCTGCAGTGCCGCTGGCACTGGGTTCACTGGAGGGTGCAGTGCCGCGGACACTGGGTTCACTGGAGGCTGCAGTGCCACGGGCACTGGGTTCACTGCAGACTCCAGTGCCACTGGCACTGGATTCACTGCATGCTGCAGTGCCCCTGGCACTGGATTCACTGCATGCTGCAGTGCCCCTGGCACTGGATTCACTGCATGCTGCAGTGCTGCTGGCACTGATTTCACTGCATTCTGCAATGCCGCTCGCAATGGGTTCACTAGAGCGTGCAGTGCCGCTGGCACTGGGTTCACTGGAGGGTGCAGTGCCAGGGGCACTGGATTCACTGCAGACTCCAGTGCCACGGTCACTGGGTTCGCTGCATGCTGCAGTGCCACTGGCACTGGCTTCACTGCATGCTGCAGTGCCCCTGGCACTGGATTCACTGCATGCTGCAGTGCCACTGGCAATGGATTCACTGCATGCTGCAGTGCCGCTGGCACTGGGTTCACTGGAGGGTGCAGTGCCACCGGCACTGGGTTCAGTGGAGGGTGCAGTGCCGCGGGCACTGGATTCCCTGCAGACTGCAGTGCCACAGATACTGGGTTCACTGCAGGCTGCAGTGCCACTGGCACTGGGTTCACTGGAGGGTGCAGTGCCGCTGGCACTGGGTTCACTGCATGCTGCAGTGCGACTGGCACTGGATTCACTGCATGCTGCAGTGCCACTGACACTGGCTTCACTGCATGCTGCAGTGCCCCTGGCACTGGATTCACTGCATGCTGCAGTGCCTCTGGCACTGGGTTCACTGGAGGGTGCAGTGCCACGGGCACTGGATTCCCTGCAGACTGCAGTGATGCGGGCACTGGATTCACTGCAGACTCCAGTGCCACTGGCACTGGATTCACTGCATGCTGCAGTGCCACTGGCACTGGATTCACTGCATGCTGCAGTGCCACTGGCACTGAATTCACTGCATGCTGCAATGCCGCTGGCAATGGGTTCACTAGAGCGTGCAGTGCCGCTGGCACTGGGTTCACTGGAGGGTGCAGTGCCAGGGGCAATGGATTCACTGCAGACTCCAGTGCCACTGGCACTGGATTCACTGCTAGCTGCAAGCCCCTGGCACTGGATTTACTGCATGCTGCAGTGCCGCTGGCACTGGGTTCACTGGAGGGTGCAGTGCCGCGGGCACTGGATTCCCTGCAGACGGCAGTGCCGCGGGCACTGGATTCACTGCATGCTGCAGTGCCACTGGCTCTGGATTCACTGCATGCTGCAGTGCCACTGGCACTGGATTCACTGCATGCAGCAGTGCCACTGGCACTGGATTCACTGTATGCTGCAGTGCCGCTGGCACTGGGTTAGGTGGAGGGTGCAGTGCCGCGGGCACAGGATTCCCTGCAGACTGCAGTGCCACAGGTACTGGGTTCACTGCTAGCTGCAGTGCACCTGGCACTGGATTCACTGCATGCTGCAGTGCCGCTGGCACTGGGTTCACAGGTGGGTGCAGTGCCACGGACACTGGGTTCACTGGAGGGTGCAGTGCCGCCGGCACTGGGTTCACAGGAGGGTGCAGTGCCGCGGGCACTGAGTTCACTTCAGACTACAGTGCCACTGGCACTAGATTCACTGCATGCTGCAGTGCCACTGGCACTGGATTCACTGCATGCTGCATTGCCCCTGGCACTGGATTCACTGCATGCTGCAGTGCCGCTGGCAATGGGTTCACTAGAGCGTGCAGTGCCGCTGGCACTGGGTTCACTGGAGGGTACAGTGCCAGGGGCACTGGATTCAATTCAGACTCCAGTGCCACTGGCACTGGATTCACTGCTGGCTGCAGTGCCCCTGGCACTGGATTCACTGCTGGCTGCAGTGCCCCTGGCACTGGATTCACTGCATGCTGCAGTGACACTGGCACTGGATTCACTGCATGCTGCCGTGCCGCTGGCACTTGGTTCAGTGGACGGTGCAGTGCCACGGGCACTGGGTTCACTGGAGGGTGCAGTGCCGCGGGCACTGGCTTCACTGGAGGGTGCAGTGCCACGGGCACTGGTTTCACTGCAGACTGCAGTGCAACGGGCACTGGGTTCCCTGGTGGGTGCAGTTCCGCGGGCACTGGGTTCACTGCACGGTGCAGTGCCTTAGGCCCTGGGTTCACTTGAATTTGCAGTGCCGCGGGCACTGGGTTTACTGGAGGGTGCAGTGCCTTGGGCACTGGGTTCGCTGGAGCGTGCAGTGTAACGGCCATGGGTTCACTGGGGGTGAACTGGCGCAGGCACTGCGTTCACGGGAGGGTGCAGTGCCGCTGGCACTGGCTTCACTGCATGCTGCAGTGCCACTGGCACTGGCTTCACTGCATGCTGCAGTGCCACTGGCACTGGGTTCACTGGAGGGTGCAGTGCCACTGGCACTGGCTTCACTGCATGCTGCAGTGCCACTGGCACTGGCTTCACTGCATGCTGCAGTGCCACTGGCACTGGGTTCACTGGAGGGTGCAGTGCCACTGGCACTGGCTTCACTGCATGCTTCAGTGCCACTGGCACTGGGTTCACTGCATGTTGCAGTGCCACTGGAACTGGCTTCACTGCATGCTGCAATGCCACTGGCACTGGCTTCACTGCATCCTGCAGTGCCACTGGCACTGGATTCACTGCATGCTGCAGTGCCACTGGCACTGGCTTCACTGCATGCTGCAGTGCCACTGGCAATGGGTTCACTGGAGGGTGCAGTGCCGTGGAAACTGGGTTCACTGGAGGGTGCAGTGCCGCTGGCACTGGGTTCACTGGAGGGTGCAGTGCCACTGGCACGGGTTTCACTGCATGCTGCAGTGCCACTGGCACTGGCTTCACTGCATGCTGCAGTGCCACTGGCACTGGCTTCACTGCATGCTGCAGTGCCACTGGCACTGGCTTCACTGCATGCTGCAGTGCCACTGGCACTGGCTTCACTGCATCCTGCAGTGCCACTGGCACTGGATTCACTGCATGCTGCAGTGCCACTGGCACAGGCTTCACTGCATGCTGCAGTGCAACTGGCACTGGGTTCACTGGAGGGTGCAGTGCCACTGGCACTGGCTTCACTGCATGCTGCAGTACCACTGGCACTGGCTTCACTGCATGCTGCAGTGCCACTGGCACTGGCTTCACTGCATGCTGCAGTGCCACTGGCACTGGCTTCACTGCATTCTGCAGTGCCACTGGCAATGGATTCACTACATGCTGCAGTGCCACTGGCACTGGCTTCACTGCATGCTGCAGTGCCACTTGCAATGGGTTCACTGGAGGGTGCAGTGCCGTGGAAACTGGGTTCACTGTAAGGTGCAGTGCCGCAGGCACAGGGTTCACTGCAGACTCCAGTGCCACTGGCACTGGATTCACTGCATGCAGCAGTGCCACTGGCACTGGATTCACTGTATGCTGCAGTGCCCCTGGCACTGGATTCACTGGAGGGTGCAGTGCCGCTGGCACTGGGTTCACTGGAGGGTGCAGTGCCGCGGACACTGGGTTCACTGGAGGCTGCAGTGCCACGGGCATTGGGTTCACTGCAGACTCCAGTGCCACTGGCACTGGCTTCACTGCATGCTGCAGTGCCCCTGGCACTGGATTCACTGCATGCTGCAGTGCCACTGGCAATGGATTCACTGCATGCTGCAGTGCCGCTGGCAATGGGTTCACTAGAGCGTGCAGTGCCGCTGGCACTGGGTTCACTGGAGGGTGCAGTGACAGGGGCACTGGATTCACTGCATGCTGCAGTGCCACTGGCAATGGGTTCACTGGAGGGTGCAGTGGCGTGGAAACTGGGTTCACTGGAGGGTGCAGTGCCGCTGGCACTGGGTTCACTGGAGGGTGCAGTGCCACTGGCACGGGTTTCACTGCATGCTGCAGTGCCACTGGCACTGGCTTCACTGCATGCTGCAGTGACACTGGCACTGGCTTCACTGCATGCTGCAGTGCCACTGGCACAGGCTTCACTGCATGCTGCAGTGCCACTGGCACTGGGTTCACTGGAGGGTGCAGTGCCACTGGCACTGGCTTCACTGCATGCTGCAGTGCCATTGGCACTGGCTTCACTGCATGCTGCAGTGCCACTGGCAATGGGTTCACTGGAGGCTGCAGTGCCGTGGAAACTGGGTTCACTGGAGGGTGCAGTGCCGCTGGCACTGGGTTCACTGGAGGGTGCAGTGCCACTGGCACGGGTTTCACTGCATGCTGCAGTGCCACTGGCACTGGCTTCACTGCATGCTGCAGTGCCACTGGCACCGGCTTCACTGCATGCTGCAGTGCCACTGGCACTGGCTTCACTGCATGCTGCAGTGCCACTGGCACTGGCTTCACTGCATCCTGCAGTGCCACTGGCAATGGATTCACTACATGCTGCAGTGCCACTGGCACTGGCTTCACTGCATGCTGCAGTGCCACTTGCAATGGGTTCACTGGAGGGTGCAGTGCCGTGGAAACTGGGTTCACTGTAAGGTGCAGTGCCGCGGGCACAGGGTTCACTGCAGACTCCAGTGCCACTGGCACTGGATTCACTGCATGCAGCAGTGCCACTGGCACTGGATTCACTGTATGCTGCAGTGCCCCTGGCACTGGATTCACTGGAGGGTGCAGTGCCGCTGGCACTGGGTTCACTGGAGGGTGCAGTGCCGCGGACACTGGGTTCACTGGAGGCTGCAGTGCCACGGGCATTGGGTTCACTGCAGACTCCAGTGCCACTGGCACTGGATTCACTGCATGCTGCAGTGCCCCTGGCACTGGATTCACTGCATGCTGCAGTGCCCCTGGCACTGGATTCACTGCATGCTGCAGTGCTGCTGGCAATGATTTCACTGCATTCTGCAATGCCGCTCGCAATGGGTTCACTAGAGCGTGCAGTGCCGCTGGCACTGGGTTCACTGGAGGGTGCAGTGCCAGGGGCACTGGATTCACTGCAGACTCCAGTGCCACGGTCACTGGGTTCGCTGCATGCTGCAGTGCCACTGGCACTGGCTTCACTGCATGCTGCAGTGCCCCTGGCACTGGATTCACTGCATGCTGCAGTGCCACTGGCAATGGATTCACTGCATGCTGCAGTGCCCCTGGTACTGGATTCACTGGAGGGTGCAGTGCCGCTGGCACTGGGTTCACTGGAGGGTGCAGTGCCGCGGACACTGGGTTCACTGGAGGGTGCAGTGCCGCGGGCACTGGGTTCACTGCAGACTCCAGTGCCACTGGCACTGGTTTCACTGCATGCTGCAGTGCCCCTGGCACTGGATTCACTGCATGCTGCACTGCCGCTGGCAATGGGTTCACTAGAGCATGCAGTGCCGCTGGCACTGGGTTCACTGGAGGGTGCAGTGCCGCGGGCACTGTATACACTGCAGACTCCAGTGCCACTGGCACTGGATTCACTGCTAGCTGCAGTGCCCCTGGCACTGGATTCACTGCAGGCTGCAGTGACCCTGGCACTCGATTCACTGCATGCTGCAGTGCCGCTCGCACTGAATTCACTGCATGCTGCATTGCCGCTGGCAATGTGTTCACTAGAGCGTGCAGTGCCGCTGGCACTGGGTTCACTGGAGGGTGCAGTGCCGCGGGCACTGTATACACTGCAGACTCCAGTGCCACTGGCACTGGATTCACTGCTAGCTGCAGTGCCCCTGGCACTGGATTCACTGCAGGCTGCAGTGACCCTGGCACTCGATTCACTGCATGCTGCAGTGCCGCTCGCACTGAATTCACTGCATGCTGCATTGCCGCTGGCAATGTGTTCACTAGAGCGTGCAGTGCCGCTGGCACTGGGTTCACTGGAGGGTGCAGTGCCGCGGGCACTGTATACACTGCAGACTCCAGTGCCACTGGCACTGGATTCACTGCATGCTGCAGTGCCACTGGCACTGGATTCACTGCATGCTGCAGTGCCGCTGGCACTGGGTTCACTGGAGGGTGCAGTGCCACTGGCACTGGATTCACTGCATGCTGCAGTGCCACTGGCACTGGATACACTGCAGACTCCAGTGCCACTGGCACTGGATTCACTGCATGCAGCAGTGCCACTGGCACTGGATTCACTGCATGCTGCAGTGCCGCTGGCACTGGGTTCACTGGAGGGTGCAGTGCCGCGGACACTGGGTTCACTGGAGGCTGCAGTGCCGCGGGCACTGGGTTCACTGCAGACTCCAGTGCCACTGGCACTGGATTCACTGCATGCTGCAGTGCCCCTGGCACTGGATTCACTGCATGCTGCAGTGCCCCTGGCACTGGATTCACTGCATGCTGCAGTGCTGCTGGCAATGATTTCACTGCATTCTGCAATGCCGCTTGCAATGGGTTCACTAGAGCGTGCAGTGCCGCTGGCACTGGGTTCACTGGAGGGTGCAGTGCCAGGGGCACTGGATTCACTGCAGACTCCAGTGCCACGGTCACTGGGTTCGCTGCATGCTGCAGTGCCACTGGCACTGGCTTCACTGCATGCTGCAGTGCCCCTGGCACTGGATTCACTGCATGCTGCAGTGCCACTGGCAATGGATTCACTGCATGCTGCAGTGCCGCTGGCAATGGGTTCACTAGAGCGTGCAGTGCCGCTGGCACTGGGTTCACTGGAGGGTGCAGTGACAGGGGCACTGGATTCACTGCAGAATCCAGTGCCACTGGCACTGGATTCACTGCTAGCTGCAGTGCCCCTGGCACTGGATTCACTGCATGCTGCAGTGCCGCTGGCACTGGGTTCAATGGAGGGTGCAGTGCCGCGGACACTGGGTTCACTGGAGGGTGCAGTGCCGCGGGCACTGGGTTCACTGCAGACTCCAGTGCCACTGGCACTGGATT